>NC_134397.1:246145935-246503085 GCF_050003625.1 Haematobia irritans | reverse complement strand
AAAATTTATATATATATATATATATATATATATATATATATATATATATATATATATATATATATAGCTATATATATATATATATATATATATATATATATATATATAGCTATATATATATATATATATATATATATATATATATATATATATATATATATATATATATATATATATATATATATATATATATATATATATATATATATATATATATATATATATATATATATATATATATAAATTTTTGACAAAATATACCATAGAAATAAAATTTGTCATGTCAGTTCCAAAAAGTATTAACCTTTACATTTGATAACTCAGAATGATCATACTTAGAGTGTGGCATAAGAGAGATTAATTGAAAAAAAAAATAATAAAAAATAAACTCTAAAAGCTTATCAGCTAATACTGTGAGTATAGTGATGGTGGTGAGAGGTTCTCATAACACCCTACATTTAGAGAGGAGAGTTAAAGGCCTCTTTTTCTTCTAGAACTGAATAGCCAAGCTATGACCGAGTAAAAGAAACTTCCAAACAAGAACAAATGTAAGATGCTTTGTCAAATTAGTCAAAGTCGTCGTTTTTATAATCTTTATATTCATCTAATGGACTATTGAAATTATTTTACCTTTAACCAAATTGTCAAAGGGTCGAGATTGTCTTAAAAGAAGAATATAATGCAAATATTTCCATGGTAGCTCTGAGAGAGATTCTATTTTTACAAAGTTTGAAAAAAGTAAAAACTCGAAAATCAATTAGAATCAATTCTATAGAAAAATTTGTCAAAATGTTATTATAATAGAAAGTTTTGTCAAAATTTTATTTCTATAGAAAAATTTATAGAAAACTTTGTCAAAATTTTATTTCTATAGAAAATTTTGTCAAATTTTTATTTTCAAATGAAAATTTTTTCAAAATTTTATTTTTATAGATTTTTTTTTCAAAATTTTATGTTAATAGAACATTTTGTCAAAATTTTAATTCTATAGAAAATTTTGTCAACATTTTATTTTTGTTACAAATTTATGTCTTTGGAAAATTTTGTAAAAAAATTATTTCTATAGGAAATTATAGAAAATTATACAAAATTTTGTAAAAATGTAATTTCTTTGGAAAATTTTGTAAAAAAATGATTTGTTTGGAAAATTTAGTCAAAAATGTTATTTATATAGAAAATGTTGGCAAAATTTTATTTTAATAGAAAATTTTCTCCAAATTTTATTTCTATGGTATATTTTGTCAAAAATTTATATATATATATATATATATATATATATATATATATATATATATATATATATATATATATATTAATACTTTTTGGAACTGACATGACAAATTTTATTTCAATGGTATATTTTGTCAAAAATTTATATATATATATATATATATATATATATATATATATATATATATATATATATATATATTATATATATATATATATATATATATATATATATATATATATATATATATATATATATATATATATATATATATATATATATATATATATATATATATATATATATATATATATATATATATATATATATATATATATATATATATATATATATATATATATATATATATATATATATATATATATATATATATATATATATATATATATATATATATATATATATATATATATATATATAAATTTTGCAAAATTTTATTTCTATAGAAAATTTCAATAAAAATTTTATCGAATAAAAATTTTTATATATGCCAAATTTTATTTCTATAGAAAATTTTGTCAAAAGTTTATTTCAATACAACATTTTGTCAAAATTTTGTTTCTATTGAAAATTTTGTCAACATTTTATTTTTATAGACAATTTTGTCAAAATTTTATTTCTTTGGAAAATTTGGTAAAAAAAATTATTTCTTTGGAAAATTTTGTCACAAATTTTATTTCTATAGACAATTTTGCCAAGATTTTATTTCTATAGAAAATTTTGCTAAAATTTTGTCAAAGTTTTATTGCTATAAAAAAATTTGTCAAAATTTTGTTTCTATAGAAAATTTTGTCAAAATTTTATTTTTATAGAAAATTTTGTAAAAATTTTATTTCTTTGGAAAATTTGATAAAAAATTATTTCTTTGGAAAATTTTGTCACAAATGTTATTCAAAAATGTTATTTCTATAAAAAAATGTTGGCAAAATTTTATTTTAATAGAAAATTTTCCCCAAATTTTATTTTCTATGGAAAATTTTGTCACAATTTTATATTTATTGAAAATTTTGCAAAATTTTATTTCTATAGAAAATTTCAATAAAAATTTTTATTTTTGCCAAATTTTATTTCTATAGAAAATTTTGTCAAAATTTTATTTTAGTAGAACATTTTGTCAAAATTTTGTTTCTATAGAAAATTTTGTCAACATTTTATTTTTATAGACACTTTTGTCAAAATTTTATTTCTTTGGAAAATTTGATAAAAAAAATTATTTCTTTGGAAAATTTTGTCACAAATTTTATTTCTATAGACAATTTTGCCAAGATTTTATTTCTATAGAAAATTTTGCTAAAATTTTGTCAAAGTTTTATTGCTATAAAAAAATTTGTCAAAATTTTGTTTCTATAGAAAATTTTGTCAAAATTTTATTTTTACAATGAATTTTTTTTCAATTTTTTTTTTTTTTGTTATAGAAAATTTTTTCAAAATTTTAATTCAATAAAAAATTTTATCAATTTTTTTTTAATAGAACATTTTGTCAAAATTTTAATTCTATAGAACATTTTGCCAACATTTTATTTTTATAGAAAATTTTGTAAAAATTTTATTTCTTTGGAGAATTTGGTAAAAAATTATTCCTTTGGAAAATTTTGTCACAAATGTTATTCAAAAATGTTATTTCTATAAAAAATGTTGGCAAAATTTTATTTTAATAGAAAATTTTCTCCAAATTTTATTTCTATGGAAAATTTTGTAAAAATTTTATATCTATTGAAAATTTTGCAAAATTTTATTTCTATAGAAAATTTCAATAAAAATTTTATCAAATAAAAATATTTTTGCCAAATTTTATTTCTATAGAAAATTTTGTCAAATTTTGTTATTTATATAGAAAATGTTGGCAAAATTTTATTTTAATAGAAAATTTTCTCCAAATTTTATTTCTATGGTATATTTTGTCAAAAATTTATATATATATATATATATATATATATATATATATATATATATATATATATATATATATATATATATATATATATATATATATATATATATATATATATATATATATATATATATATATATATATATATATATATATATATATATATATATATATATATATATATATATATATATATATATATATATATATATATATATATATATATATATATATAAATTTTGCAAAATTTTATTTCTATAGAAAATTTCAATAAAAATTTTATCGAATAAAAATTTTTATATATGCCAAATTTTATTTCTATAGAAAATTTTGTCAAAAGTTTATTTCAATACAACATTTTGTCGAAATTTTGTTTCTATAGAAAATTTTGTCAACATTTTATTTTTATAGACAATTTTGTCAAAATTTTATTTCTTTGGAAAATTTGGTAAAAAAAATTATTTCTTTGGAAAATTTTGTCACAAATTTTATTTCTATAGACAATTTTGCCAAGATTTTATTTCTATAGAAAATTTTGCTAAAATTTTGTCAAAGTTTTATTGCTATAAAAAAATTTGTCAAAATTTTGTTTCTATAGAAAATTTTGTCAAAATTTTATTTTTATAGAAAATTTTGTAAAAATTTTATTTCTTTGGAAAATTTGATAAAAAATTATTTCTTTGGAAAATTTTGTCACAAATGTTATTCAAAAATGTTATTTCTATAAAAAATGTTGGCAAAATTTTATTTTAATAGAAAATTTTCCCCAAATTTTATTTCTATGGAAAATTTTGTCACAATTTTATATTTATTGAAAATTTTGCAAAATTTTATTTCTATAGAAAATTTCAATAAAAATTTTTATTTTTGCCAAATTTTATTTCTATAGAAAATTTTGTCAAAATTTTATTTTAGTAGAACATTTTGTCAAAATTTTGTTTCTATAGAAAATTTTGTCAACATTTTATTTTTATAGACACTTTTGTCAAAATTTTATTTCTTTGGAAAATTTGATAAAAAAAATTATTTCTTTGGAAAATTTTGTCACAAATTTTATTTCTATAGACAATTTTGCCAAGATTTTATTTCTATAGAAAATTTTGCTAAAATTTTGTCAAAGTTTTATTGCTATAAAAAAATTTGTCAAAATTTTGTTTCTATAGAAAATTTTGTCAAAATTTTATTTTTACAATGAATTTTTTTTCAATTTTTTTTTGTTATAGAAAATTTTTTCAAAATTTTAATTCAATAAAAAATTTTATCAAATTTTTTTTTAATAGAACATTTTGTCAAAATTTTAATTCTATAGAACATTTTGCCAACATTTTATTTTTATAGAAAATTTTGTAAAAATTTTATTTCTTTGGAGAATTTGGTAAAAAATTATTCCTTTGGAAAATTTTGTCACAAATGTTATTCAAAAATGTTATTTCTATAAAAAATGTTGGCAAAATTTTATTTTAATAGAAAATTTTCTCCAAATTTTATTTCTATGGAAAATTTTATATCTATTGAAAATTTTGCAAAATTTTATTTCTATAGAAAATTTCAATAAAAATTTTATCAAATAAAAATTTTTATTTTTGCCAAATTTTATTTCTATAGAAAATTTTGTCAAAATTTTATTTTAATATAACATTTTGTCAAAATTTTGTTTCTATAGAAAATTTTGTCAACATTTTATTTTTATAGACAATTTTGTCAAAATTTTATTTTTTTGGAAAATTTGGTAAAAAAAAAATTCTTTGGAAAATTTTGTCACAAATTTTATTTCTATAGACAATTTTGCCAAAATTTTAGTTCTATAGAAAATTTTGCTAAAATTTTGTCAAAGTTTTATTGCTATAAAAAAATTTGTCTAAATTTTATTACAATAGAAAATTTTGTCAAAATTTTATTTTTAAAATGAAATTTTTTTCATTTTTTTTTTGTTATAGAAAGTTTTTTTTCAAAATTTTAATTCAATAGAAAATTTTATCAATTTTTTTTTAAAGAACATTTTGTCAAAATTTTAATTCTATAGAACATTTTGCCAACATTTCATTTTTATAGAAAATTTTGTAAAAAATTTTTTTCTTTGGAAAATTTTGTCACAAATTTTATTTCTATAGAAAATTTTGTCAAAATTTTATATCTCTAAAAAATTTTGTCAAAATGTTATATTTCTAGAAAATTTTGTCAAAATTTTATATCTCTAGAAAATTTTGCAAAATTTAATTTCTATAGAAAATTTTATCAATTTTTTTGTTCACTAGAAAATTTTGTCAAAATTTTATTTCTATAAAAAATTTTGTCAAAAAACGAAAATTTTATTTATATAGAAAATTTTGTGAAATTTTATTTCTATAGAAAATGGTGTCAAAATTTTATTTCTATAGAAAATTGTGTCAAAATTTTATTTCTATAGAAAATTTTATCAATGTTTTATTGTTATAGAAAATTTTGTCAAAATTTTAATTTAATAGAAAATTTTGTCAAAATTTTAATTTAGTAGAAAATTTTGTCAAAATTTTAGTTCCATAGAAAATTTTGTCAAAAATTTTATTTCTATAGAAAAATGTTCTCAAAATTTTATTGCTATAGCAAATTTTATCAAAATTTTACTTCTATAGAAAATTTTGGCAAAATTTTATTTTGATAGAAAATTTTCTCCAAATGTTATTTCCATAGATTATTTTGGCCAAAATTTTGTTTCTATAGAAAATTTTGCCAACATTTTGTCAAAGTTTTATTTCTATAGAAAATTTTGTCACAATTTTATTTCTATAGAAAATGTTGTCAATTTTTCCTTCAATAGAAAATTTTATAAAAATGTTATTTCTATAAAAAATTTTGTCAAAAACAAAAATTTTATTTATATAGAAAATTTTGTTAAATTTTATGTCTATAGAAAATTGTGTCAAAAATTTATTTCTATAGAAAATTTTGTCAAAATTTTATTTCCATAGAAAATTTTGTCAAAATTTTATTTCTATAAAAAAATGTTCTCAAAATTTTATTGCTATAGCAAATTTTATCAAAATTTTACTTCTATAGAAAATTTTGGCAAAATTGTATTTCAATAGAAAATTTTCTCAAATGTTATTTCCATAGATCATTTTGGCCAAAATTTTATTTCTATAGAAAATTTTGCCAACATTTTGTCAAAGTTTTATTTCTATAGAAAATTTTATAAAAATTTTATTTCTATAAAAAATTTTGTCAAAAACAAAAATTTTATTTATATAGAAAATTTTGTTAAATTGTATGTCTATAGAAAATTTTGTCAAAATTTTATTTCAATAGAAAATTTTGTCAAAATTTTATTTCTATGGAAAATTTTGTCAAAATATTATTTCTATGGAAAAATTTTCTCAAAATTTTATTTCTATAAAAAATTTTTCAAAATTTTATTTCTACAGAATATTTTGTCAAAATTTTATTTCCAAAAATAATTTTGTCAAAATTTTCTTAAACTTTTATTTTTTTTGTCTAAGTTTTATTTCTATAGAAAATTTTGTAAAAATGTTATTTCTATAGAAAAAATTTCTCAACATTTTATTTCCATACAAAACTTTCTCAAAATTTTATCTCTATAGAAAATTTTGTCAAACTTGTAATTTAAAAGAAAATTTTGTCAAAATGTTATTTCTATAGAAAATATTGTCAAAATTTTATTTCTACACAAAATTTTGTAAAAATGTTATTTCTATAGAAAAAATTTCTCAAAATTTTAATTCTACACAAAATTTTCTTAAAATTTTATTTCTAAATATAATTTTGTCAAAATTATATTTCTATTGAAACGATTGTCAAAATTTTATTTCTATTGAAAATTTTGTCAAAATTTTATTTCTATAGAAAATTTTGTCAAAAATGTATTTCCATTATCAACATTTTATTTATGATTGTTGTTTTTGATTTCAGCTTAAAACCATGCATTGATTAAACTACAAGTGTAGCTTAACCAACAGAGGAAAATAATGTTTGTCAAATTTATTTGGGCAAAGTCCTATAGACTGCAAGATGGTTCGATGGACGCACGTTTCGGAATTACCACATTCCTCATCAGCATCCTCTACTTGCAGCAAAACTATCAACCAATTATCAGAATAAATTCGGGCAGTTCACTAAACCCAAAGTGAACCACACTTGAACCTTCGGAAAAAGGGTTATGATAGTCGACTTTTGCCGAAATAAATCTTTGTACAAACGTCTCTCTTTTCCCTTGACAATGTCAAATCATCGATTTTAGTGCAGTTGGCTGGGTTTATTTTGAACGTGCTTCCTCTTACTTCATTTTTTTTATTTAAAAAAATTTTTACAGAAATTAAATTAACAAAAAATCGATTTCTGTTAATCTCTTCCAAAATCAAGTGGAGACAAACCATCAGAGTCATCAATATTATCTTCTTGAAACATGTACCGCTTATTGGTTTGCTGACCCATATCGATGGGTTAAACAAAAATATACAATTTGTTTGTTATTTAATTATTATTTTTGTTTTTGAGAATAAATCAGAGTTCACCACAATCTTCTTGACTCTGGTGCAACATGGACTCTTATAAAACTCGCACAGCCAGCATTCAGTCATCAGAACGAAATTCAGTTGGTTGATATTCAAATCGGAAAAATGTTTAAATTTATTGCTAGTATTATAGTCCTTGGCTTATTGGCTCTAATACATGCCGATCCTGTTGCCGTAACTCCAGCAAAATGTGGTAAACGTAACGTGGGAGGAGTAATTGAGGCATCTGCTGCGACATCCACACATGCTGGTGAAAGTGAATTTGGTGAATTCCCCTGGACAGTGGACATCACTAAAGATGGAAATGTCTATTGCGTTGGTTCTTTAATACATCCCGCAGTGGTATTGACCGCTGGCCAATGTTTAATACGTGGTGATGTCCGGAAGCTAAGAATACGTGCTGGTCTCTGGGATCGTATTGCTGCCAATGAAAAATTACCCCACCAGGAGAGGAGAGTTGACACAGTCATGGTTCATCCACAAATGAGTTTGCAACGCTATGATGTTGGCTTAATATTCTTGAGTGAGCCTTTTTCTGTAGGTCCCCATATAAGTACGATTTGCTTGCCTCCAAAATCCTATGTCGTTCCAAGGGGAACTGTGTGTTATGCCTCTGGTTGGGGAAGAAACTTCTTATTTGGTGGTACCACACAGAAAATGAAACGTATAACTCTGGCCACTGTCGATAGAGCGACATGTCAAGAAAAAATGGGTATTGCTGTTGCGGAATCTGTACTTTGTGCTGGTGGCACTAATGGCAATGATACTTGCACTGGTGATTCCGGAGCACCATTGGTAAGTCGCATTAAGGCCGACAACGAAGAAGTTTACCATCAAATTGGCATAGCATCATTTGGGGCATCTTGCTTTACTGATATACCCAGTGGTTATACAAATGTAGCTCATGTTCGAGAATGGATCGACAGTGGGATGGTAGCGAAAGGTTTCGACAGCAGCACTTATGAAGATTAAGAATTCCATTAAGATTGTAAAAAATAAAATGTAACCATGAGATTAGTAAATAATTGCCCCTTTCTCCAAGCGGTGACACTTTTGTGCCACCTTTTTGTTGTGCCACTACATGTGATGCTTTTCAAATTTTAATGCCACCTTTTCGTCATTTTGAGCCACTTTTTAAATACAAGTTATAAAACCCTTATAGATTTACTAAATTCGTATTTTCCACAAAATAGTTCTGAATTTTTTAAAATTTGTAAATTTTACCACAAATGCGCCCATCGTAAATTTCGTATGACGCTAAAGCAGTTTTTACAATTTCGAACACCAAGTTTTTCTTTCAACCTACGAATTGTTCTTTAACAGTTAAAAATAATATATATTAATAAATGTTCTTGAATTTGTCGACAAATACTTACTTATTTGTAAAATACGGGCATGTTTAATACAGTTTTCTTTAGATTTTCTAGAATTACATTTTCCTTATTCGTGGGTTCACGTTTTTTGATTGTATGCTTTGTTTAGATCGTAGAAACAAAAACTAAAAAACTGTATTGTTGTCTATCATATGCCACAGCGACATCTACAGCTGTTTGTCTACAATCAGAAGGCGCCATCTTCATTATAACACCTTTCCACTAAATTGGTTCTTGTCTATGGTAATATAATTCATAAGTGACATCTAGTGTTCAGCCCAGTCCCAATTTATTAAAAATAAATTATTATGGATATGCCTGTTTTTGGATCATGAATATGCTACGTGCGCTAATAAAGTCCTTGCCAGATTGTTTAACATATTTATTATTTTCATTGGCTACTCCAATGAAATTAATAAATAAGCCAAAATGTTATTTCTATAGATAATTTTGTCAAAATTTTATTTCTAAAGAAAATTTTGTCAAAATTTTATTTTGATCGAAAATTTTATTTAAATAGAAAATCTTGTCAAAATTGTATTTCCATAGAAAATTTTGTCAAAATTTTATATCTATAGAAAATTGTGTCATAATTGTATTTCTGTAGATAATTTTGTCAACATTTTATTTCTATAGAAAATTTTACTTTGTCAGAAAAATTTCTATAGAAAATGTCAAAATTTTATTTCTATATAAAATGTTATCAAAACTTTATTTTTATAGAAAATTTTCTCAAAATTTTATTTTATAGAATTTTTTGTCGACATTTTAAATTTAAAGAAAATTTTGTCAAAATTTTATTTCTAAAGAAAATTTTGTTTTGTTAGAAAATGTTGTCAAAATTTTATTTTAATAGAAAATTTTGTCAAAATTTTATTTCTATATAAAATTTTATCAAAACATTATTTCTATATAAAATTTTATCAAAATTTTATTTCTTGTTTTGTCAAAAAATTGTGAATTTTTTCAAATTTTATTTCTATAGAAAATTTTGTCAAAAATTTATTTTTTAGAAAATTTTGTCAAAATGTTCGTTTTTGGAAAATTTTGTCAAAATTTTTTTCCTATAGAAAATTTTGTCAAAATTTTTTTCCTATAGAAAATTTTGCCAAATTTTTTTCCTATAGAAAATGTTATTAATATTTTATTTCTATAGAAAAAATTCTATTTCCATAGAAAATTTTGTCAAAATTGTATATATATATAAACAATTGTGTCATAATTGTATTTCTATAGATAATTTTGTCAAAATTTTATTTCTATAGGAAATTTTATTTTGTTAGAAAAAATTTCTATAGAAAATGTCAAATTTTTTTTCTATATAAAATTTTATCAAAACTTTGTTTTTATATAAAATTTTCTCAAAATTTTATTGTTATAGAATTTTTTTGTCGACATTTAATTTTAACGAAAATTTTGTCAAAATTTTATTTCTAAAGAAAATTTTATTTTGTTAGAAAATTTTGTCAAAATTTTATTCTAATAGAAAATTTTGTCCAAATTCTAGTTCTATAGAAAATTTTGTCAAAATTTTATTTCTATATAAAATTTTATCAAAACTTTATTTCTATATAAAATTTTATCAAAATTTTATTTCTATAGAAAATTGTGTCATAAGTGTATTTCTGGTTTTGTCAAAAAAATTTTTTTAAATTGTGAATTTTTTCAAATTTTATTTCCATAGAAAATTTTGTCGAAATTTTATTTCTATAGAATATTTTGTCAAAATGTTAGTTTTTTAGAAAATTTTATCAAATTTTTTTTTCCTATAGAAAAATTTGTCAAAATTTTGTTCCTATAGAAAATTTTGCCAAAATTTTATTTTTTAAAAAATTTTTTTCCTATAGAAAATTTTGTCAAAATTTTTTTCGATTGAAAATTTTGTTAAAATTTTACTTCTATAGAAAATTTTGTCAAAATTTTATTTCTATAGAAAATTTTGTCAAAATTGTATTTCTATAGAAAATTTTTTAAACAGTGATTTTTTTCAAGTTTTAATTCCATAGAAAATTTTGTCAAATTTTATTGTTTAGAAAATTTTGTCAAAATTTTGTTCGAATAGAAAATTTTGTCAAAATTTTATTTTTTTAAAAATTTTGTCAAAATTGTTTTCCTACAGAAAATTTTGTCAAAATTTTTTTCCTATAGAAATTTTTGTTAAAATTTTACTTCTATAGAAAATTTTGTCAACATTTTATTTCTGTAGAAAATTTTGTCAAAATTGTATTTCTATAGAAAATTTTCTCAAAATTTTATTTCTATAGCATATTTTTTAAATAGTGATTTTTTTTTTCAAGTTTTAATTCCATAGAAGCTTTTGTCAAAATTTTATTTTTTAGAAAATTTTGTCAAAATTTTTTTCCTATAGAAAATTTTGTCAAAATTTTATTTCTATAGAAATTTTTGTCATAATTTCATTTCTATAGCATTATTATTATTATTCCTATAGCAAATTTTCTCAAAATTTTATTCCTAAAGAAGATGTTGTCAACATTTTATTTTAATAGAAAATGTTGTCCAATTTCTATTTAAATTTTATATTGTTTTAGTTTATTTTTAAAATTTTGTAAGAAATTTGCCCCAGCCCAACGATTTTATTCTTTATTCCAAGTACACTGAAAGAAGAATTTTCTTTTCTGAGGGACGAAGTTTTCTTTTGATGCTAAAAAATGTTCAATTGAAGTAAATGACAAATTCGGGTTTATTTGCTCTTTAAGAAAATGCTTTATAACAAAAGCGAATTTCGTTTGTCTAAAATTTCGTTCCTGAGGAAAGTATTTTTTTTTTTGGGTGTATGTCTCAAAAATTTTACGAACAAAATGGCAGTAAAATTTCATTCACATACAAATTAGTTGAATTCTAACTAAAACAGCAGAAGTTTTTCGTACACTTCTCAAAAATAGTAAGAATGAACTACATCATGCACACAGAAAACAGATTGGTTGGAAAACGTTTGCAGTAATTAATATTCGACACTCAGAACATAATATAAGTTGTCTCAATAGTTTCCCAGTATTGTTGAATATTTTTTGTACCCTACAACCATTTGGTGAAAATTCCAATAAGTTTTCTTGTGTGTTGCAAGATAAATAGTTGTGGCAACCAAATGTCTCTTCTATGAAAAATATTTCCTGACATCGGTACATACGACCTACCGTAAAGAAATTTCTCAACTGTTATTTAGTAATCATCACTCACATTTGGTAACCGCAGCCAAATTCGATTTGAATAATTTTTCAAATGTCAATCATTAGCGTAGCTAGACAATTTTCCTAGGGGGGGCTATAGCCCCCCTAGCTAAAAATTTATATTTCATTTATTTATATTTCAATTAATGTTTTATTTCATAAAAATTAACAAAAAAATAGACATCAAAATAACTCGAAAATTAATTTATAATAAAGCAACTAAAAGTAGTTCCACACATTTACCAGCAAAAAAATTTGGAAGTTCTTCCAAAGGCACAACTTTAAAAGCACTTCCAGAAGATGTACTCCCAATGATGTTCTTTATTTTAACTACTCAGCAAGTTCTTTAAATTCAATTTTTTATAACTAACTTTTTTGTTTCAAATACCTTAAAAACGAAGTAAGAATTCATAAAAAGGTACAAATAATTTAAATTTTGTCGAAAAAAATTTTAAATCCAATCTGAAAAACTTGTGAATTTTTGAAAATATTTGAGGTCAAACGTTTCCGACAAGCATTAGAATTCATTAAAAATTATAAAAATTATTTATTTGACAAAATATAACAGAATTTTTTAATTTACATGCAAATTCAGTGCAACGGCTGTTGAAATGGAGGACTTCCGTCCTATGACAAGCCCATGTTAAGTTCATCGCTTCTTCGCCAATTTTGCACCACTTCCGGATCCAAAAAGATCATTTTCATTACTTTTTTGGCGACGCTTTTTTGGCTGGGCTTGTTTATTTTTTATAAAAATGGAAAATCGTAAATAGGTTTTCAAATTCTGGGGGGGGGCTAAAATTTTT
Organism: Haematobia irritans; assembly: GCF_050003625.1. Lineage (NCBI taxonomy): Eukaryota > Metazoa > Arthropoda > Insecta > Diptera > Muscidae > Haematobia > Haematobia irritans. The sequence continues at coordinate 246,490,067 of NC_134397.1, read as the reverse complement.
CTGGGGGGGTCTAAGCCCCCTCCCCAGAGGCCTTCCTACGCTTATGATGTCAATGTCATCATTGTTAAATTCATTATATTTTGTATTATTAAATCCATAACATGTGAACATGGATTTCAATTCAAAACGAGTACATATGGTGGAAAATACTGCCAAGATGTAAAACCTCCATGGGCTGCATAGAAGGTATTATCTTCAAAAGCACGCAATGGACTGAAACCGAATAAAAACAATAGTTTGTAGCTGAACTGTTTATGCTTAAGGACACAAAATAAAATTTCGAATTTCAGGGATCAAATGCGGTCTGAGGAAATCAAGTTTAGTTTTTGGACCGTAAAGCATACTACGGTGGGTTATGGGCGCAAACATTGTCAGTTGATTCGGATTTTATTTTGAAGGCGTTTTAAATGCTATATCATTCGTTGAACTGTTCATCAAATTTTTCATTGAGGAGGTGTTTGTGTCATGGGTAATGATGAAAAGTCAAAGACTTTCGTTCGCAAATTTCAATCTCTTGTGTGTACTTCCCTTGGACCGGGTATGCCGTCTAACATATAATCATTTTTTGTGCTTCTGTATTATGCTCTAAATAATATTTAAATAATAATAAACCTATAATTTGTAATTTAATAAAATATATGTATCTACTTTTCAATTCGATTGGGGGTATTAATATGGTTGGGTGGTACAATCGAATAACGAAGTCACCCATAACTTATTTCATCGGCTGACACAACCAACACCAGAAGTGGTATTAGTTGCATCTCCCATCATTCGATTGTGTCGACCGAATTAGGTGACACAACTGCCAACAGATAGCAACTTCCAAAATGAGGTTGGCAATAAATTCGATTATCACAACCAATCTATATTCTCTGTGTGGTTAATATGGGAATGATTTTTTTTTTCGAGAAAGATACATTTCGTAAATGGTAATTAAAAATCCAAAAATGTCGGAAAATTTTCGTTAATTTAAAGAATTTCGAAATTTCGAATATAATTTAGTTCAATTTTCGCACGATATAGTTCATTTTTTCCATAAGGTAGTTTATATTTTTGTCTGTGTACCAAACAGAAAAAAATCTACTATTTTTGGTAGAATTCTACCAACTGTGGCAACCGGGGGGGGTTATACAAATTTATTTTTATGTAATATGGTATATGTTGCTTTTTCATATGTTTTAAGATAATAAAGCACGTAGAACTATTTCTGTTTTTTAAATTTTGTTTAAATTTAACCAAAAATATTGTAGGGGAAATTGTAGGGATAATGTTTTTAGGAATGTAGGGGAAAGTAGAGAACTTTTTATGTCCTTGTAGGGTAAACCGAAAATTTCCCCTTACAACACTGGATGAACTTCTCTCTTATCACTGAGTGCTGCTGTGCAATTTAGTGATGCCAATTTGGTGATTTTAACAACAAAAAAAAGAAAGCACCAACTTGGTGCTCTCTGTCGTTTTCATTTAGTGCTTTTGGCACTTTTTTCAATTTAAACAGTATTGAGTCTAACTCATAACATCTTTTCATAAAAAATTCTGATTAGACTGTATAAAGCTTAAGAAACTCAACCATATATAAAGGGTGGTTAAATTGTAAGGGCCGATGTTGAATGTGAACCACACCTAAACGCCAAGTTTTTTTCCGAATTTTATTTGACATTTCTCTATTTCAGACCCACTCAATTTGAACCATGGACGTCATGAATGGGCAGAATGGTTCCAAGAAATGTCAACAGTGGATGATCAATTTTCGAAAAAAATCATCTTCAGTGATGAGGCACATTTTCACCTCAGTGGATTCGTCAATAAACAGAATTGCCGCATTTGGGCGAATGAGAATCCAAGAGTGATTGTCGAAAAACCAATGCACCCACAAAGAGTTACTGTTTGGTGCGGTTTATGGGCTGGCGGCATCATCGGGCCGTATTTTTTCCAAAATGAGGCCGGTCAGGCAGTTACTGTGAATGGTGTTCGCTATCGTGAGATGATAACGAACTTTTTATGGCCCGAATTGGAAGATATGGATGTGGACGATATGTGGTTTCAGCAGGACGGTGCCACTTGCCACACAGCTAACGAAACAATGGCTCTTTTGCGCAACAAATTCAATGGCCGTGTTATCTCACGTAATGGCGATGTCAATTGGCCGCCAAGATCATGTGATTTGACACCGTTGGACTTTTCTCTTTGGGGTTATTTGAAAGAAAAGGTGTATGTCGATAAACCAGCAACAATTCAAGAGCTAAAGGATGAGATAATTCGGCACATTAACGGCATAGAACCTCCATTATGCCTCAGCGTCATCGAAAATTTGGACCATCGGATGAAGGTGTGCCACCGAGGTCGCGGCGCCCATTTGGCCAATATTTTGTTCCATACATAATTGAGTAATACCAATATATCATAATAAAATAAAATTACAATAATTTCCTAAATAGTTTGTGTTTTATTCAAAATCAACATCGGCCCTTGAAATTTTAACCACCTCTTAGAATTTTATTGTCATGAAGTGGAATTGATATTTTTTTTTAATCAATATTGTTATTTAGGGTATTAATTTGAAAAGTCTAGCGACGAGTGCAGAATTTCTGAACTTGATAAATATGTCATTAAAAACGTTTGTATTAAATTCACAAAAGCACTCATAATTGAAATACGAAATAGACTCCCTTCAAATATTAATATTTCCAAATTTAATGGAGACGAATGTATTTTCTCCTCTGAAAAAAACATATTTTGAAATTTGAAAGTCATTATTGATCAAAATGAATTAAATGAATGTAAAATAGACATTAACAATTATAAAGATGTACACTTGGTTAGATAAAATTAAAACTGCTTCAAATCACATCAATACCAAAAAGTTCTAAAATACATCTTTGGATTTTTTTTAATTATTTTTAGCAGTACATTGAATTTTAGCTGACTGGAGTAGCTTTTATGGTGGAAACTGGTATGTTAGAATTTATAATATATTTTTGGTGCTTTTTGCCGTTTGTGAGTTGGCATCACTGGCCCTATTCTAGGTTTAGAATTTATAATATATTTTTGGTGCTTTTTGCCCTTTGGAAATTGGCACCACTGGCCATATTCTATGTTTACCTCAATACCCAAAAGTTCTAAAATACATCTTTGGATTTTTTTTAAACATATTTTGAAATTTGAAAGTCATTATTGATCAAAATGAATTAAATGAATGTAAAATAGACATTAACAATTATAAAGATGTACATTTGGTTAGATAAAATTAAAAATGCTTCAAATCACATCAATACCCAAAAGTTCTAAAATACATCTTTGGATTTTTTTATTTTTAGTAGTACATTGAATTTTAGCTGGCTGGAGTAGCTTTTATGGTGGAAACCGGTATGTTAGAATTTATAATATATTCTTGGTGCTTTTTGCCCTTCGGGAGTTGGCATCACTGGCACGATTCTATGTTTAGCTCAATGATAAGGGACCTCCCTTTTATAGCCGAGTCCGTACGGCGTTCCACAACACACAACAAATTTTTTATTCTGATTCAATCACGAAATTAATTGATCCAAATAATTTTTTAATTGAAATATCTTCAATCACAGAAATGATAGTATCAATAAAGAAATTGATTAAAAGTCAAAAAATTAATTGATTCTATTAATATGTGTGATTGATTTTTGTTACAATTAAAAAATCTGTTGAATCAATTAAATTTGTAATTGAATATTTTTTAGAACTCTATTAAGAGTTTAATTGGAACAAGTATATACGACTGTAAGTTCGGCCAGGCCGAAGCTTATGTACCCTCCATCATGGATTGCGTAGAAACTTCTTCTAAACACTGCCATCCACAATCGAATTACTTAAGTTGCGGTAACGCTTGCCGATGGCAAGGTATCTTAAAACCTCCTAACACCGCCTTCTAAATTATATGTAAGTCCAAACATGGTATATATTAAATCAAAATAGATCGATTAAATACGTATATAATTCAGTTTGACAAAATTTTCTATAGAAATAAAATTTTGACAAAATTTTCTATATAAATAAAATTTTACCAAAATTTTCTATAGAAATAAAATTGTAATAAAAATTTTCTATAGAAAACAAATTTTGAGAAAAATTTCTTTAGAAATGAAATTTTGACAAAATTTTCTATAGAAATAAAATTTTGACAAAATTTTCTATAAAAATAAAATTTTGACAAAATTTTCTATAGAAATAAAATTTTGGTAGATTATTTTTGGCTCGAGTGGCAACCATGATTATGAACCGATATGGACCAATTTTTGTGTGATTGGAGATCGTCTATATATAACTATAGACCGATATGGACCAATTTTGGTATGGATGTTAGCGACCATGTACTAACACCACGTTCCAAATTTGAACCGGATCAGATGAATTTTGCTCCTCCAAGAGGCTCCGGAGGTCAAATCTGGGGATCGGTTTATATGGGGTCTATATATAATTATGAACCGATGTGGACCAATTTTGGTATGGTTGTTAGAGACTATATACTACCACGATGTACCAAATTTCAGCAAGATCGGATGAAAGTTGCTTCTCTTTGAGGCTCCGCAAGCCAAATCTGGGGATCGGTTTATATGGGGGCTATATATAATTATGGACCGATATGGACCAATTTTTGCATGGGTGTTAGAGACCATATACCAACACCATGTACCAAATTTCAGCCGTATCGGATGAAATTTGCTTCTCTTAGAGGATCCACAAACCAAATCTGGGAATCGGTTTATATGGGGGCTATATATAATTATGAACCGATATGGATCAATTTTTGCATGATTGTTAGAGACCATATACTAACACCACGTACCAAATTTCAACCGGATCGGATGAATTTTTCTCCTCTAAGAGGCTCTGGAGTTCAAATCTGGGGATCGGGCTATATATAATTATGGACCGATATGGACTAATTTTTGCATGGTTGTTAGAGACCACATACCAACACCATGTGCCAAATTTTAGCCGGATCGGATGAAATATGCTTCTCTTATAGGCTCTGCAAGCCAAATTTGGGGGCCGTTTATATGGGGGCTACACGTAAAAGTGGACCGATATGGCCCATTTGCAATACCATCCGACCTACATCAATAACAACTACTTGTGCTAAGTTTCAAGGCGATAGCTTGTTTCGTTCGGAAGTTAGCGTGATTTCAACAGACGGACGGACGGACGAACATGCTCAGATCGACTCAGACTTTCACCACGACCCAGAATATATATACTTTATGGGGTCTTAGAGCGATATTTCGATGTGTTACAAACGGAATGACAAAGTTAATATACCCCCCATCCTATGGTGGAGGGTATAAAAATTTCCATGAAAATTCTGTGAACACTCAGAAATGTCATCAGCATTACTGAGGGGGAACAATCCACCGCTGAAAAACTTTTTGGTGTCTAGTGTCAGTCAAAACTGGGGTTGAACCCACAACCCTATGTATGCAAGGCGGGCATGCTAACCATTGCACCACGGTACACAAAAAAAAATTTTCTGATTCAATCACGAAATTAATTGATCCAATTAATTTTTTAATTGAAATGTCTTCAATCACAGAAATGATAGTATCAATTAAAAAATTAATTGACAGTCAATTAAAAAATTAATTGATACTATTAATTTGTGTGATTGATTTTTATTTCAATTAAAAAATTTGTTGATTCTATTAAATTTTTAATTGAATATTTTTTAAAACTCAATTAAGATTTTAATTGGAAAAATTTTGCTGAAATTTTTTTCTGTATAGTTGAGATGACGAATGAACTTCAATTCAGTTCAGCAATTGGAAGGATTCTATATAAAGCTTAAAAATTGCGTTCATAAAGTTGATTAAAAAAATTATAGTAAAAACCTAAACTCAAAAACAAGAACCCTTTAGGGTGCTACACACAAAAATTTTTTTTTCTGATTCAATCACGAAATTAATTGATCCAATTAATTTTTTAATTGAAGTGTCTTCAATCACAGAAATGGTAGTATCAATAAAAAAATTAACTGAAGGCCAATTAAAAATTAATTGATTCAATTAAAAAATTAATTGATACTATTAATTTGTGTGGTTGATTTTCGTTTCAATTAAAAAATTTGTTGATTCAATTAAATTTTTAATTGAATATTTTTTAAAACTCAATTAAAATTTTAATTGGAAAACTTTTCGTGAAATTTTTTTCTGTGTACAGACAATTTTACTCAATTTCAAATATTTCCCTTCAAACTACAAAATTGTCTATAATAAATTGTGCAGACTTTGTCGAAAAATATTGCAGTTAATTTTCTAAACTTAATCTTCATTTTCCTTTCTGGTGGTTTCACTTTTTGGCTTAAATCTACTTTAGTACAAGTGGTCCGATTGGTCCAATTTTTGGCCAGCGTGTAGACTTTTCAATTCTAAGCACAAAATGTAATATACTACTTTTTGGCGGAAAGACCTATTTTCGGAGTTACGGTCCTGCACCCTCAAAAAAAATCGCTTCTTTAACATATGTTCCAAACATATTTTGCAGGAAGCACATATATTATTGCATACTGCCGAAACATTAATATGTTTGTTTTATGTGAACATATTATATGTTTGGAAGCATTTTGAGCCAAAAATATTATATGCTTGGAAGAATTTTTCCCAAACACGATTGTGCTCATTCCCTAACATACTCGTAATTTTCACTTCCACGAAATTTTTTAGTTATTGGCACCTTTTCTGTAATACAAATAATGTTGAAGAAATTATTCACTTTTATAAATTTTTTAAATTTTACCTTTCGCCTGCACGGAGAATCGAACCGAGGACCATACAGTTTGTAAGCCAACACACTATCCACTGGGCTACGTAGCTGTTATAGTCTCCAGTAGATAATTATCGTTTTAAGTTACATTTATATAGCATAGTTTGCAGCGCCCACGAGCCCATGCAAACATAACATTATTTAACAGAAACATACATTTGTTTGCCACGTGGAGCAGTGGTTAGCATGTCTGCCTTGCATACAAAGGGTCGTGGGTTCAATCCCTGCTCCGACCGAACATTTTTTTGTTTTTTTTTTTAATTTACACATTTATATTTATACTATATTAATTTTTTTTAAATGAAACTTCGAAATGTGCGTTATTAAAGATTTATAGTCAGTAACAGTGCTTGATATAAACGAAATTGACTGATTTTTGGATAAAATATTATTTTTTATTGCAAAAATAACAATATTGTAATAAAAAACTGTTTTTGGACAAAACTTTAAAATTTGGAAGGAATTCAAAAACTAACAAAAGAAGAACGTGGAGTCGAGTATAAACATACATACATAATTTTATAATATAAACATAAATTTATTTAGGAGTGAACAGTTTTTTACTTGCATTTAACACCATCGCTCCAAAATTCCTTTTGTTTTTCTTTATTAATTCATTTCAAAGAAAATAAACTTTTTAAATTGTTTTAGCTGTAAAACTCGAACTTAATGCCCGCTTTTATATTTGATGGTGTCCGTCAACTCCTCGTGGACTACTTTTTAATAAAGAGGAACTAAAGTTTGTTTTTTTACATTTTACTGTGTAATTTTTCACTATTTCCTCCTTATTTAATTTTACTGTCCCAACTCTAAAAAGAGTATAGTGCCCTTTCGTTATTTTTATGAAGACCCCTGATTTATTTTAACGAAAAATTGTGCCCATAATGCCAAAATGATAAACAAAACACATGTTCACACATGCATAAAATGCTGCTCTCAAGGCGAAAACATTGCAGTTTGTTTTTCAAATGTCTATTCTCTAGGTTCCGATTGTCTATTCTCTTTATTCAAATTAAATAATATTTAGACTTAAGCATATCAAAATTTTTAGCCTTATCATAAAACAGTTTTCCGAAACAACATACAAGTGGTTTCACAGAAATTGTTCTTTTTTCATTCTCTCGCTTTGTTATGTTGATATCTTTCGTCAACCCTCCCGGTTTCCATCTCTATTTCTTTCTCTATACTCTCTTTTTGTCGCTCTCTGAATAAAATATCACAACATATATATGTTTACTCGAAATTTGTTAATTTATATATGTTTACATTCACACATATTATTTTTATGAAACATTCATGCCCCAAACATAATATATTCTAACATATTAACATAGATGTCCCAAACATTTAGTGTTAGTTTAGGAACATTACATGTTCGCACTTAAATATATTGTGGTTTAAAATAGTGCCCGAAACACATTTTGTTTATATCGGAACATATGAAAAACATATTTTTCTAACAGTGTGGGTTCGCGTTAGCCCACTTTGTACTCTGTCCATAGGCGAAAGTCTCAAACCCCGGTCTAAGGCCGGCTACCTGCCCCCTTTGGGTTCGCGTTAGCTCACTTTGGACTCTGTCCATAGGAGAAAGTCTCAAACCCCGGCCTAAGGCCGGCTACCTGCCCCCTTTGGGTTCGCGTTAGCCCACTTTGGACCCTGTCCATAGGAGAAAGTCTCAAACCCCAGCAGAAGGCCGGCCATCTATACCCAATTTTTAAGGGTCGGTATCTCGAAAACTACGATCTTCCGACAAAATTTTTACTTAATATGTACTATTTTTACCAAATATGCAAAAAAAACGGAATTTTATTGATTTCATGAAAAATTACTGTCAGAATTAACAAATATATAAAGGGTGGTTAAAATTTCAAGGGCCGATGTTGATTTTGAATAAAACACAAACTATTTAGGAAATTATTGTAATTTTATTTGATTATGATATATATTGGTATTACACAATTTTGTAAAGGGTGATACGGTAAAAATTTGGTCAATATAAACTTGACGTATTTCTTTCAATTTTGCATTTAAAAAACCTGAACACCCCTCATTTTGAAGGTGTGTGTGTGTAGAATGTTGCTCCTATTTTGATTTTGGAATTCACTCTTCAGTTGTCAAAATGCCGTCCAAGCAAGAAGAGCAGCGTATCAAAATTTTGCTCGCGCATCGCGAAAATCCGAGCTACTCGCACGCAAAGCTGGCAAAATCGCTAAAAGTTGCCAACTCAGCCGTGACAAATGTAATTAAAGTGTTTGGGGAACGTTTGTCGACAGCCAGGAAGTCTGGATCGGGGGGAAATCGAAAACCGGAAGCCGCTGAGACGACAAAGAGAGTTGCCGGTAGTTTCAAGCGAAACCCTAACCTCTCTCTCCGAGATGCCGCAAATAAGCTGGGTGTGTCGTCTACAACCGTGCATCGAGCCAAAAAACTAGCCGGACTATCGACTTACAAGAAGGTAGTGACCCAAAATCGCGATGATAAACAATATACAACGGCCAAAGCGCGATCCCGGAGGCCGTACACGACGATGCTGTCGAAGTTTGACTGCGTGGTAATGGACGACGAAACCTACGTCAAAGCCGACTACAAGCAGCTTCTGGGACGAAGTTTTATACGGCAAAAGGAAGGGGAAAGGTAGCAGATATTTTCAAGCACATAAAACTGTCAAAGTTCGCAAAGAAATATCTGGTTTGGCAAGCCATCTGTACCTGTGGCTTGAAAAGCAGCATTTTCATAGCTTCCGGGACTGTCAACCAAGAAATTTACGTGAAAGAGTGTTTGAATAAACGTCTGCTGCCTTTCCTGAAGAAACACGGTTGTTCCGTACTGTTTTGGCCGGATTTGGCATCTTGCCATTGCGGTAAAAAGGCCATGGAGTGGTACGCCGCCAACAACGTGCAGGTGGTCCCCAGGGACAAGAACCCTCCCAACACGCCAGAGCTCCGCCCAATTGAGAAATACTGGGCTATTGTCAAGCGGAACCTAAAGAAGACAAAAAAAAACTGCTAAAGACGAGCATCATTTCAAGGCAAACTGGCTTTCTGCGGCGAAGAAAGTGGACTGTACAAAATCTGATGGCAGGTGTCAAGCGTGAGGCCCGGCAATTCGGATTTGGAAAAGCGAAAGCCTAACTGAATATTTTTCCTGAATTTTATACTAATTGAACTTGAAAAAGAAATTTAATTTGATTTTTTAAATAAACGATTTCACCGATTTACACGCGTTTTCCCTTGACCAAATTTTGACCGTATCACCCTTTATGGAACAAAATATCGGCCAAATGGGCGCCGCGACCTCGGTGGCACACCTTCATCCGATGGTCCAAATTTTCGATGACGCTGAGGCATAATGGAGGTTCTATGCCGTTAATGTGCCGAATTATCTCATTTTTTAGCTCTTGAATTGTTGCTGGCTTATCGACGTACACCTTTCCTTTCAAATAACCCCAAAGAAAAAAGTCCAACGGTGTCAAATCACATGATCTTGGCGGCCAATTGACATCGCCATTACGTGAGATAACACGGCCATTGAATTTGTTGCGCAAAAGAGCCATTGTTTCGTTAGCTGTGTGGCAAGTGGCACCGTCCTGCTGAAACCACATATAGTCCACATCCATATCTTCCAATTCGAGCCATAAAAAGTTCGTTGTCATCTCACGATAGCGAACACCATTCACAGTAACTGCCTGACCGGCCTCATTTTGGAAAAAATACGGCCCGATGATGCCGCCAGCCCATAAACCGCACCAAACAGTAACTCTTTGTGGGTGCATTGGTTTTTCGACAATCACTCTTGGATTCTCATTCGCCCAAATGCGGCAATTCTGTTTATTGATGAATCCACTGAGGTGAAAATGTGCCTCATCACTGAAGATGATTTTCTTCGAAAATTGATCATCCACTGTTGCCATTTCTTGGAACCATTTAGCACGTTGTTGGATTGTGTATCTGTCCATGGTTCAAATTGAGTAAGTCTGAAATAGAGAAATGTGAAATAAAATTCGGAAAAAAACTAGGCGTTTAGGTGTGGTTCACATTCAAAATCGGACCTTACAATTTAACCACCCTTTATAAGGAAAATTCCGATTTTCAGATGTCGATATCTCGAAAACTAGGCTTTTCCGACAAATTTTTTACTTTACATTTTCGATTTAAAATCCCTGCTACTACACTCAAAAAATTTTATTTTTTATTTTTAATAACTTGTGCTAAAGTAGATTTGTTCCCACTTTTTTTGAGTGTACAATATTTCTGGTCAGTGTAAGTTTTAAATAGTAAATATTAACCAATATATTGAACTTCTACAATCATCGGTTGCAATATCCAAAGCATTGCTATTGCCAACTGATGGGTAACGCCGACACAAGACCAATATAACACGATGGCAACACTGTTACCACCATAAACTTGAATTGGTTGCTCGCAGTTTGTGGCTTAAATCAAAAATTAGTTTAATCGTGGCTCTCAAACCGAAACGACCAGCAAAACGGAAAGGTAATACCCCGCATTGTGTATACAACGACAAATAAACAAAAAAAAAAAAAAAACAAAAGTAAGCGCTGTCGCCGTGATACCGCCAACAAGAAAAATCTCCCAAAAATAATGAAGCAAAACAAAAAACCCAAGAAACAAACGTGAAACAAAAAAAACATCAAAATATTTGTTAATTTATTTTATGGTTTCCTAACTGGCAAATATTGATGGATTGCATTGCTAATAAATTATTTAACAAATAAAAATAGTGCGAGATCTGTTTGTTTGCTTGTGTTCCATAACTTTGAGAAAAGCAACAACAACAAGACAATAGCTTGGCTATAAAACAACAAACAAAAAAAACACAAAATTTTCATTGCCATTTTTTGAGAGTCAAATGCTTGTGGGGATGAGCTTGTGAAGTAGATGCTCAATCTATCTGTCTGTCTGTTAGTGACTGTGGGAGAGTGTATGTGTATGTGTGTTTGTTTTTCTTTCTAGATGTAAAACTGTATTTTTGTTTTTGTATGTAAGAAATGATTGTTGTTGCTGTTACTATTGTAATTGGCAGAATGCATAGTGCAACCATCTGACAAGGTAATTCAGTAAATTTTGTTGGCCAAGATCATTCTCTCAGTTATTGCTCATCATGTCTATTCATAGATCAGAGATCTAATAACAAAAACAAAAATGTTTAAGAGTATGTATGATTTTCGTTTATATTCCATTTAACTTCAATCTAGTTTTTAAATTGGCTTTATTAAACTTTGTTGTATTTTTTTTACTGAATTTCAAGAGTCATTATGCTTTATTGTCAACACTGACCATTTTTAGGTATTGCTGGTTATTAACTTCGATTTTTTTTTTGGTCAAATGAAACTAATCGCCTACAACGAACAAAAAATTTGAAATTGTCGCAAAAAAAAAACGTACTGAGACAATGACCATGTTTTGAATTCATAATCCGCAATAATTAAGTCCTATTTCAAACAAGTGTATACTGCTCAAAAAATAAATAAGACAGTTGGCAAGGGAAAAGGAATTTGGAGTTTGGCAGACGTTTTGTTTTTTAGAAATGCACCTTTAATGAGGTTTCGTTGAAGTGGTACTCTAATGGAAAGTAATACCACAATATTGCGATACTAAAACATTCATTTAATTTTTCTTTCAAGATTCAATTTTTCTTCAATATATTTAGCTGCTTGGGATTTACATTCCATGTGGTTATTATCATTAAAATCAGATGGTGAACAAGTGGGCCATTCTGAATCCTTCTGACTGTACTTCGTAAAGAAAACATTTTGTAGTACATATCAATCTAGCCGATTTACAACTCTTGAAAAAAAATTCTACCAAAATTTAAGACATTAAAAAATCTTATTTTGAAGTTTTTGATAAAATCTCTGCACAGAAAAAAAAATATCACCAAACTATTTCGAATTAAAAAGTTGATTGAGGTTAAAAAATTTTCAATTAATAAATTTATTGATACAATTAATTTTTTAATCGAGATAGAAAAAGAATTAATTAAATCAATGATTGAAAATTTTTACATTTTTAGTTAAAAAAAATAATTGATACTGCACAAGTGTGTGGGGGATTGCAAAAAATGACAATGGAGAACCAATGTGATAGATGAAATCCCCTGTATGAGATGAGTGGACTGTATAAGGTTGTCATTATTCATTAAAATTCAAATTCATAAAAATTCATTAAAATGTTTGGCAAAACTATGAAGTTTGTCCAGATACAATTAACTTTTAAAACAAACGCGGAAGACTAAGTCCCTTAAACAAATGATGGAAATTTTTTTAATTTTCAAATAAAAATTTATTTCAAACAATAAATTTTTTAATCAAACTAAAAACACAAAGTCAGATAAAAAAGTAATTGAAAATAGTCACGTTTATAATTCAAGAAATTAATTGAGTTTTGCAATCAACATCAATTAAGCTTTTAATTTAATCAATTTCAAAATTAATGCTCAAATCAAACCAATAATTTTTTAATCAAATATTTTTTTTATGCCCAATTAAAACTGTGATTGATGCTATCATTTTCGTGATTGAAGACATTTCAATTAAAAAATTAATTGGATCAATTAATTTAGTGTTGTTTCTTCGAATGAATGAATGACCCTTACTATTAGCGACATTTTTTTCTGGGTGTATAAATACCCTTGAATTGTAAATATGTAGAATTTTATAAGTTTTAACGATTTTTGCTTGCACCAACAAGTGAAAATTGTACTTTTACAAAAGGGGAGCACTTACTCACTATGGACTTTGATAGTATGCATTAACACGAAAATTAAAAATTTTAAAGATATTGAATTATAAAAAAATTTCTCATAATTTTATTTCCATAGAAAGTTTTGTAAAATTTTTATTTCTGTAGAACATTTTGTCAAACTTTTATTTCTATAGAAAATTTTTTCAAAATTTTATTTATAACAAATTTTGTCAAAACTTTATTCATATAGAACATTTTGTCAAAATTTTATTTCTATAGAAAATTTTCTCAAAATTTTATATCTATAGAAAATTTTGTAAAAATTTTATTTCTTTAAAAAATTTTGTCAAAATATTATTTCTTCAGAAAATTTTCTCGAAATTTTATTTCTATAGAAAATTTTCTCAACATTTTATTCCTATAGAAAATTTTTTCAAAGCTTTATTTCTATAGAAAATTTTCTCAAAATTTTATTCGTATAGAAAATGTTCTCAAAATTGTATTCGTATAGAAAATTTTGTCAAAATTGTATTTCTATCGAATATTTCTTCAAAATTTTATATCTATAGAAAATTTTGTCAAAATTTTATTTCTATAGAAAATTTAGCCAAAATTGTAGTTCTATAGAAAATTTTCTCAAAATTTTATTTCTGTAGAAAATTTTCTCAACATTTTATTTCTGTAGAAAATTTTCTCAACATTTTATTCATATAGAAAATTTTGTCAAAATTTTATTCATATAGAAAATTTTGTCAAAATTTTATTCATATAGAAAATTTTGTCAAAATTTTATTTCTATAGAAAATTTTCCCAAAATTTTATTTCTATAGAAAATTTCTTCAAAATTTTATTTCTTTAAAAAATTTTGTCAAAATATTATTTCTTCAGAAAATTTTCTCAAAATTTTATTTCTATAGAAAATTTTCCCAAAATTTTATTCCTACAGAAAATTTTCTCAAAGCTTTATTTCTATAGAAAATTTTCTCAAAAGTTTATTCGTATAGAAAATTTTGTCAAAATTTTATTTCTATAGAAAATTTCTTCAAAATTTTATATCTATAGAGAATTTTATTTCTATAGAAAATTTTGTCAAAATTTTATTTCTTTAGAAAATTTAGTCCAAATATTATTTCTTCAGAAAATTTTCTCAAAATTATATTTCTTTAGAAAATTTTGTCAAAATTTTATTTCTTTAGAAATTTTTGTCAAAATTTTATTTCTATAGAAAATTTCTTCAAAATTTTATTTCTATAGAAAATTTCGCCAAAATTTTATTTCTATAGAAAATTTTCTCAAAATTTTATTTCTATAGAAAATTTTCTCAAAATTTTATTTCTATAGAAATTTTTTCAAAGTGTTATTTCTGTAGAAAATTTTGTCTAAATTTTATTTCTATAGAAAATTTTCACACTGAAAAAAATATTTATGTGATATTAAAAATGTTAAGTTCAAATTTCTTTAAAATAATTAATTAATTAAAATTAAGTTTATAATCTTTGCTTCAAAAATTGTTTCATTAAATTTAGGACACACATTTTGTAAATTTGCGTCCTTCCGTTAAAGTCCCATGTCTTTGAACTAAGGCTAATTTTTCTTAAAGTAAAGAAATACATTTTTGATTTAAAGAAATTGTCCTTCAATTAACTGAAATGTTGAAACTTTAGATTTAAGATAAAGTATCTGTTATAATTTGGATTTTTATTAATAATTATTAATAAACCACAAAAAGAGAATGAAAATTTGATAAATGAGATCTGTATCCTATTTTTAATTTTATTGGTCCTAGATTTAAGGTCGCTAAAAAATTTCTTTATTTTAAAGAAGCCGCTTCTTTGGCTTGGAATCAATACCAAAATCTTTAAGGGAAGGTCCAAATCTTTGGATCCAAGTAAACTTTTTTTTTTTTGAGTGTATAGAAATAGTTCTCAAAATTTTATATCTTTAGAAAACTTTGTCAAAATTTTATTTCTATAGAAAAATTTCTCAAAATTTTATATCTATAGAAAACTTTGTCAAAATTTTATTTCTATAGAAAATTTTTTTCAAAAGGGTTATTTCTATAGAAAATTTTGTTAACATTTTATTTCTATAGACAATTTTGTCAAAATTTTATTTCTATAGAAAATTTCCTCAAAATTTTATTCCAAGGAAAATTTTGTCAAAATTTTATTTCTTTAGTAAATTTTCCCAAAATTTTATTTCTATAGAAAACTTCCTCAAAATTTTATTTCTATAGTAAATTTTCCCAAAATTTTATTTCTATAGAAAACTTCCTCAAAATTTTATTTCTAAAGAAAATTTTGTCAAAATGTTATATCTATAGAAAATTTTTTCAAAATTTTATTTCTATAGAAAATTTTGTCAAAATTTTATTTCTATAGAAGATTTTGTCAACATTTAATTTCTTTTATAAAATTTTGTCAAAATTTTATTTCTTTAGAAGATTTAGTCCAAATATTATTTCTTCAGAAAATTTTCTCAAAATTTTATTTCTTTAGAAAATTTTGTCAAAATTTTATTTCTTTAGAAATTTTTGTCAAAATTTTATTTCTATAGAAAATTTCTTCAAAATTTTATTTCTATAGAAAATTTCGCCAAAATTTTACTTCTATAGAAAATTTTCTCAACATTTTATTTCTATAGAATATTTTTTAAAATGTTATTTCTGTAGAAAATTTTGTCAAAATTTTATTTCTATAGAAAATTTTCACACTGAAAAAATATTTACGTGATATTAAAAATTACGCGAAATTTACGAAATATTAAGTACAAATTCCTTTAAAATAATTAATTAATTAAAATAAAGTTTATAATCTTGGCGTCAAAAATTGTTTTATTAAATTTAGGACACAAATTTTGTAAATTTTCATCCTTCCGTTAAAGTCCCATGTCTTCGAACTAAGGCTAATTTTTCTTAAAGTAAAGAAACACATTTTTGATTTAAAGAAATTGTCCTTCAATTAACTGAAATATTGAAACTTTAGATTTAAGATAAAAACGCTTCAAATATAGTCTAAGACTTATTTTGAGGATTTAGCGTCTTTAGTTTAAAGTTTTTTTTTGGAATAAGGAAAACCTTTTTTACTTTGAAGTATCTGTTATAATTTGAATTTTTAAACTGGCATTTGCCTGTACGTGAGTACCTTTATTAATAAACCGCGAAAAAAGAATGCAAATTTGATAAATGAGATCTGTATCCTATTTTTAATTTTATTGGTCCTAGATTTAAGGTCGCTAAAAAAAATTCTTTATTTTAAAGAAACCGCTTCTTTGGCTTGGAATCAATACCAAAATCCTTAAGGGAAGGTCCAAATCTTTGGATCCAAGTAAACTTTTTTTTGAGGGTATAGAAATAGTTGTCAACATTTTAGTTTATAGAAAAACTTCTCAAAATTTTATTTCTATAGAAAATTTTGTCAAAAGGGTTATTTCTATAGAAAATTTTGTCAACATTTTATTTCTATAGAAAATTTTGTCAAAATTTTATTTCTATAGAAAATTTCCTCAAAATTTTATTCCTATGGAAAATTTTGTCAAAATTTTATTTCTATAGTAAATTTTCCCAAAATTTTATTTCTATAGAAAATTTTCTCAAAATTTTATTTCTATAAAAAACTTCCTCAAAATTTTATTTCTATGGAAAATTTTGTCAAAATTTTATTTATATAGAAAATTTTCTCAAAATTTTTTTTCTATAGAAAATTTGCTCAAGATTTTGTTTCTATAGAAAATTTTTTTAAAATTTTATATCTATAAAAAGTTTTGTCAAAATTTTATATCTATAAAAAGTTTTGTCAAAATTCTAGTTCTTTAGAAAATTTTGTCAAAATTTTAGTTCTATAGAAGATTTTGTCAACATTTAATTTCTTTTATAAAATTTTGTCAAAATTTTATTTCTTTAGAAAATTTTGTCCAAATATTATTTCTTCAGAAAAATTTCTCAAAATTTTATTTCCATAGAAAATTTTTTTCAAAATTTTATTTCTATAGAAAATTTTGTCAAAATTTTATTTCTTTAGAAAATTTTGTCAAAATTTTATTTCTATAGAAAATTTCATCAAAATTTTATTTCTATAGAAAATTTTCTCAAAATTTTATTTCTATAGAAAATTTTCTCAAAATTTTATTCCTATAGAAAATTTTCTCAAAATTTTATTCGTAGAATAAAAGGAAAAATTAGACGTTTAATTTTTTGTTTAAGTTTGGAAAAGTTGAGCTTTTGTCTTTTTTTAATTTAAAAAAATTATTATTTGTATGTATAAATATTTTAAGAGGTCGTCTTTAAAGATTATTGAAATATCGACTTTTGCCAAATTTATTGCTTGATGAAAAAATTTTGAACTATTATAAAACATTATGTAGCCCAAATTTTAGAATACACAATTCAAACAATATTTTATTCCTATAGAAAATTTTCTCAAAATTTTATTCCTATAGAATAAAAGGAAAAATTCGACGTTAAACTTTTTTTAAAGTTTCAAAAAGTTTACCTTTTGTCTTTTTTTAATTTGAAACAGTATTTGTATTTATAAATATTTTCGATTGTTTGATTTTAGTCACTATAACTAAATAACTAAATCCAGCACTGAAAAAATTTTGACTTATTATAAAAGATTAAATATGTAGCCCAAATTTTAGAATACACAATTCAAACAATATTGCAGAAAATTTTTTTTAAAATAAAGAAATCTTATAAGTGTTGAATTTTATTCACAGAAAAAAAAAATTCACAAAAATATTTCCAATTAAAATTTTAATTGAGTTTTAAAAATATTCAATTAAAAATTTAATTGATTAAACAAATTTTTTAAATTAATTTTTTAAATTTTTTAATTGCAAAAAGCAATCGCAAAAATTAATAGTATCAATTAATTTGTTAATTGATTTCTGTGATTGAAGACATTTCAATTAAAAAATGTGTGTTATTCTTTATTTTTGGTTATTCTGAGATCTGCACTAAACGGGCTTTCAAGGTCTCTGAATATGCAAATAAATGACTTTATGTTATTTCAAGTTTACATTCGACGTTTCGTTGGTGATTTTCAACCTCTTTAGGAATGAATTTTATTTAAAATAATAATCTTTGATTTCAAATGTTTTTCATTAATTTTAGAACACGAATATTTGAACACGAATAAATTTGCGAATCTCCATTAGAGTGGTCTTACTTTGAACATTCTGATTTAAAGAAAAAAATTGTATATTAACTTCGAATTTCAATCTTTGGATTAAAGATAAAAACGCCTCAAATACAAGCTAATACTTATTTCGAGGATTTTGCATTAAAGTTTAAAGTTTTTCTTTTCAACATCGAAATCACAATGAACTGAACAGTCTAAGTGATCCTGTGTCTGAAAGATAATTTTTGACTGCTCCTATACAAATTTCTCTCATTGTGTGACTAGCTAACAACACTCGTTACCAAATGTATTACCGTATGGGTGAGTAGTAGTACATCATATGAGCACATCTGTTGTTGTTGCTATTTAAAGAGAGCAACAACCAATCTATCCATCCATATAACAAATCATTCATATGAAATGGTGAATACAGACAGACAGACAGACATGTACAAAGTAGCTATAAAGAGACGACCATATTGGTATGATCGACTCTTCTCAAGTGCTGTATAGGAGCAATAACCAAACGTGAACACATGCCAACCAGTCAAGCCAACCTACACTCCAGTCCATACTTCGAATTTGAAGTATGCGTGAGAGGGGAGTTCAAAAGTGGGAAATCTCAACTACGGTGGTATAAAAATGTTTGCAGTCTGCGTATGCTGCCTTGTATTTATGTTGTTGTTGGTATTCTTGTTGTCATCATTGTTGTTGTTGTTTGTGCTATTAGCCAGTTTTCGCTTAAACAAATATTCGCTAAAGTATTAGTTATGACATCAGATGTTTACCACATTTTTTGTTTGATTTGAAATATTTGTGATTTTTTTTTTTGAATTTTAAAAAAACAATGAAATTTGTTTCATTTTTTAAGCAATAACTACAACAACAATACATTTAGCAGCAAATAATCTGAAATGAGTTGCAATTATAATTCATGGCATAGATATTAAAATGTTTTTTGTTTTCTGTTTTGCGGAAACTGTAATGTACCATAAGTTGAGATAAAACGAATGTGTCCTAAATTGCAATGGACTGAATTTTTTATGGGTCGTATAAACGACAACTTTTTCGTATGGATCTTCATATAGCCCCCCCTCCACTCGAAACTAGTATGGATGGATGGCTGGACAATTTGTACTCTCTCACACCAACAGCTAACAGCGCAAATATTATCTCATGAGTCATAAGCTTGAGATGCTTAAGGTGTGTTTGAGGTGATTGGTGTTAGTGCGTGGTTTTTTGAACATTGATGATGATAGCCCCCCTCCAGTACTTGTTGTATATTTTTGTTTATATTACGTTGTTTGTTGATGCACTATATATAGCTTGGTCATTTGTTTGCATTTCTGTGATGTCCTCTTTGTCGCAGACAGTCTATTTTTATGCAAATTTACTTCGTCTGTTCAACTATGGAATGGTTTGGGGGATTATAATGATGGCATATTCCATTTGAACGTGATGCGATTTATAGGCGTATTAAAAAAATAGTTGGAGGATATAAAATGACTATATAATTGAGTGGGCTAAATTTCTTGTATTTCTCCATAAAAATTATTTGATTTGAAGATATTTATACTTAATTAATGTCTAGTCTGGACAAAAGTTGACTTAGAATTTATGCTATTTCTTCTTACTTGTTATAGATTTTAAGTAAAATACTCGATTATGTCCAAGATATATGGTCAAAGGATATATATCGAAGAGAGATTCGATTGATTTTGTATTTGTAAGCCAAGGTTTTTGCACTCAAAAAATAGTGAAACCACCAAAAAAGAACATTTCTGGTAATTTTAGAAAAGTTTACCTAAACTTTATTACAAACGCAGATTGCACGGCGATTTAACAAAAAAATAGATTAATATTTTTCGACAAATTCAAGACTTTTTTATAAATAATTATTTTTTCTCACTTGCTAAAGATTTCGTAGTTTGAAGGTTAGAAGAAAAAGTTGGCGTTCAAAGATGCAAAAATGTCTTTAGTACCATACGAAGTTCAAGATGGACGCATTATTGGTAAAATTAAAAAAAAAAAAAAACAGTTCTAAACGAATTTAGAAAATCGTTATGCTTAACACAATAATTCCATGAACTAAACCAAAATTGCCATATGGAGTTCACGTTTTGTTTTGAGTAAGGTTATCGCACAGCCACTTTGTTAAGAAGATAAATATTGAAAATCTGCTTTTTGGGAATAATGTGGTCTCTTTTTAATCTTCAAGATCGACTTATTTGGAGTGGCAAAACCCAAAATTTTCGTTTGACGATAAACCTAAAATATACAAATGTAAAATTTGATTATACATCATCTCATCTTTAATAAGAAGTTGAAATTGAATATGTTTTGAAGTTCGAGAGTAACTTAATTTTTCCATTATAAGAATACAACAATTTATTGCAATTTGCGAATCCGAATATGAAAACATGGGGAAACAAATTTTTATGTAATTAAAAATTGACTCACATTCATTAATCGATGGTCAAATTGAAGTTGCCAAATTCCTACTGCACCACGCTGGTTTCTAAAAAAATTCCTTTTCAATTGATCGATTTTAAATTGAATTTTCGCACCAAGAATTGTGTAGTGGTTGTGGACATGCACGGGTATAGTAAACACGGTTGCCACAAATGGTAAAATTCTACCAAAAATTGTAGATTTTGGACAGTTTGGTAGATTGGCAGTATTCATGATGTTTTAGGGGTGCTTTAATTTTCTATATAAATAAAATTTTGTGAAAAATTTGTATAGAAATAAACACAAAAATTTTGTACAGAAATAAAATTTTCACAAGTATTTTGTACAGAAATAAAATGTTCACAAGTATTTTGTACAGAAATAAAATTTTCAGAAAATTTTCTAAAGAAATGAAATTTTGAGAAAATTTTCTTTGGAAATAAAATTTTGACAAAATGTAGTATATGAATAAAATTTTGACAACATTTTCTATAGAAATAAAATCTAGATATAAAAATGTGAAATAACATCTATAGAAATAAAAATGTGATCAAATTTTCTATAGGAAAACATTTTGACAAAATTTTCTATAGAAACGAAATGTTGACAAAATTTTCTACAGAAATAAAATTTTGACAAAATTTTCTATAGAAATAAAATTTTGACAAAATTTTTTATAGAAATAAAATTTGAGAAAATTTACAAAAAATTTTTTAATTGAAACTCAATCACAAAAATTAATAGTATCAATTAATTTTTTAATTGGATTAATTGTTTAATTGTCCTTCAATTAATTTTTAATTGATTTTTCTGTGATTGAAGACATTTCAATTAAAAAATTAATTGGATCAATTAATTTTTAACTTTTTAACCAAGAAACTTTAAACCAAGAAACATTAAGTTAATTAACTCAACGTTTGAATATTTTAAATATTTTAATTAAAAAATTAATTGATACAATTAACTTTTTAGTCAAACTCGGAAGACTAAGTCACTTAAAAAAAGTGATCGATTTTTTTTAATGTTTGACTAAAAATTTATTTCAAACAAGTTTTTCATCAAACTAAACACACTAAGTCAGTTAAAAAAGTAATTGAAAATAGTTAAATTTTTAATGAAAAATAAATAAATAAATTTAATTGAACTTTAAAAAAATAATTTATACTTGCTAATGAATTCAATTAATTTTTTAAACAAGTATTTTTTTAATTTCCAATTAAAACTGTGATTGATACTATCATTTTCGTGATTGAAGACATCGCAATTAAAAAAATTTATTGGAAAGCAAGTATATAAGGCCGTAAGTTCGGCCATGCCGAAGCATATGTACCCTCCACCATGGATTGCGTAGAAACTTCTTCTAAACACTGCCATCCACAATCGAATTACTTAAGTTGCGGTAACGCTTGTCGATGGCAAGGTATCTTAAAACCTCCTAACACCGTCTTCTAAATTGCATGTAAGTCCATACGTGGTATATGTTAAATAAAAAAAAAAACGATTAAATACGTATATAATTCAGTTTGATAAAATTTTCTATAGAAATAAAATGTTGACAAAATTTTCTTTAGAAATAAAATTTTGACAAAATTTTCTATAGAAATAAAATGTTGACAAAATTTTCTATAGAAATAAAATTTTCACAAAATTTTCTATACAAATAAAATTTTGACAAAATTTTCTATAGAAATAAAGTTTTAACAAAATTTTCTATAGAAATAAATTTTTAACTAACGTTTCTATAGAAATAAAGTTTTGACAAAATTTTCTATACATAGAAAAAAATTTCACGAAAAATTTTCCAATTAAAATTTTAATTGAGTTTTAAAAAATAATCAATGAAAAATTTAATTGATTCAACAAATTTTTTAATTGAAACAAAAATCAATCACAAAAATTAATAGTATCAATTAATTTTTTAATTGGATCAATTAATTTTTTAACTGGCCTTCAATTAATTTTTTAATTGATAGTATCATTTCTGTGATTGAAGACATTTCAATTAAAAAATTAATTGGATCAATTAATTTCGTGATTGAACCAGAAAATTTTTTTTTGTGTGTAGAAATAAAATTTTGACAAAATTTTCTATAGAAATAAAATTTTGGTAGATTATTTTTGGCTCGAGTGGCAACCATGATTATGAACCGATATGGACCAACTTTTGTGTGATTGGAGATCGGCTATATATAACTATGGACCGATATGGACAATTTTGGTATGGTTGTTAGCGGCCATATACTAACACCACGTTCCAAATTTAAACCGGATCGGATGAATTTTGCTCCTCCTATATATAATTGTGAACCTATGTGGACCAATTTTTGCATGGATGTTAGAGACCATATACTAACGCCACGTTCCACATTTGAACCGGATCGGATGAATTTTGCTCCTCCAAGAGGCCCCGGAGGTCAAATCTGGAGAACGGTTTAGATGGGGGCTATATATAATTATGGACCGACATGGACCATTAATAGCACGGTTGTTAAAGATCATATACTAACACCATGTTCCAAGCCAAATCTGGGGATCGGTATATATATATATATGTGCTATATATAATTATGGACCGATGTGGACTAATGTGGACCAATTTGTGCATGGTTGTTAGAGACCATATACCAACACCATGTACCAAATTTCAACCGGATCGGATGAAATTTGCTGCGCTTAGAGCAATCGCAAGCCAAATTTGGGGGTCCGTTTATATGGGGGCTATACGTAAAAGGGGACCGATGTGGCCCATTTGCAATACCATCCGACCTACATCAATAACAACTACTTGTGCCAAATTTCAAGTCGATAGCTTGTTTCGTTCGGAAGTTAGCGTGATTTCAACAGACGGACGGACGGACGGACGGTCATGCTCAGATCTACTCAGAATTTCACCACGACCCAGAATATATATACTTTTTGGGGTCTTCGAGCAATATTTCGATGTGTTGCAAACGGAATGACAAAGTTAATATACCCCCCTCCTATGGTAGAGGGTATAATTAATTGATACTATTCATTTTTGTGATGGATTTTTGTTTCAATTAAAAAATTTGTTGAATTAATAAAAATTTTAATTGAATATTTATTTAAAACTCAATGAAGACTTTAATTGGAAAAATTTTCGTGAAAATTTTTTCTGTGTTCTATCGTTTCTGTGATTGAAGACATTTCAATTAAAAATAAATTTCATGATTGAATCCAAAAATAATTTTTTTGTATGTAGTAGGCATATATTTGACACCTACTGACTTGGTCTGCTTCTTCATATTTCATACAAACTTTTAAAGTCTATAAAAAAATATTTTGTTGTTGCATTCACACATTTTTTATATTTTTTTATATTCCAAAAATTCTAAGCCAATCAAAACTGCACATCCATTAACGTGAAAAAAATAATGAATCATTACCACTTAGTATTCTGTCGGTAATACAATAAGAAAATATTGCAAAATCAACAAATACAGCAACTGCTGTTGCTAATTGAAATACCTTAGCTGATACATATTTGGTTGCTTAGTCAGAGAACGAGAGATGTATAAATAAAGATTTCCTCGAAATTTAATACAAATGAGGAAATTAAAACTAGACAAACACACACACACACATATACACTCAAATAAATCTTAACAAAGTTTACATTTAGATTTGAAAAGTCTGTAAAATCCAATGCTAGCATACCCAAACAATCCTCGTTTAACAACTTAAAAGAAACATTACTTCGAATGCAATATGCTATTGCATTTGAGTTAAAGCTCAGCAATTGCATTGAAATGGAAATTGTTTTATTGCCATTTTTTTTTACATGTCGTTGAGTTTGGGTTTTGCGAATAAATTTTATAATATAATATGAACAACAAATATAGAAATTTTATAATCATTCATTAACAATAAAAACCCAGTGGTGTGAGGGATCAACGAAAAGCCTGTATATTCGCTAGCCCTTTAGGCACTACCCCTGGTCCTACACAATACCTTTTACATGCATTTGGGTGGCGAATTTAACATGGGCTTGTCCTAGGAAGGGGTCTATCGATCCCACATCGTTTACGGGGGACCACCTACGGCGGCACCTACTCCGTTCAGCTCATAGTGGTACCGCACATTGGTGCCCAAGGCACCTGTCTATTGTAGGCACCACATGTGATGGTAGCTCTTAGTAGATACCACAGGGGTATCGCCATTTAGCCCTCGTATTAACCGTTTTCTTTTACCGCCCATTTATAAAATTATATTTTCATTGTTTAGTTTATATATACATTTATATTTTTTGTTTATATATTTAGTTAAAAGATTAAAATAATACGAAATTAATTCAAATTAAAGTAAAGTAGTAAAGTAACAAACATATATAAAAAACAACAAAAAAACTATGTATACATAACAAAACAAAAATTCAATCCAGTGTATTATAGAAAGAAAAATTAAAAAAAGAAAACAAAACCTAAAATAAAATCTTATGCTAATCAAATATTTACGAATATATTATTTAGGGCATTGTGGCAAATTTTTATTTATTTTTGAAATCGAAATACTTTTAAAGTGACGCTTCTTTTGCAGCTGTATTGCTTTCCGCAATTCCTCTTCCGGCTTTCCGGAAGATACTAACATATTCTTGTCTATTTTCTGCCAATATTGATTCGTTAACTTCCCGTAGCTTTTCTTCTGTATTTATCGGGAACATTCTTTTTAATGCATCCACGTCGTCTTCTCTGGAGCCTAGATTTAAAGTTAGAAAGATCCCTAAAATTGTTTTTGTTTCAAAGAAGCAACATACTTACCTTCCATTAACAATTAAATTCTAATTACAATTTCAACGCAATTAAAAAGGGAAAATCCTCGACTATTCTTCTAAACAACATAAAATTAACTAAAATGTCTGAAAATGTTTATTTACTTGTGGTTACTATGGTAACACAATATTCTGTTTAATAAATTTAGATATCAGTCAGCACGCTTACCAGGGTCCACCTACGGTACCACCTACCCTTTTTATCTCCTAGTGGTACCCTTAATTGGTGGCCATAGCGGCCGTCCATTGTAGACGACATGTGGGTAACCCCATTTCGTTACCGCATTATGCGTCGTAAACACTACTTTTATTTGAATGATTTTTATATAACATTTAAAAAAGTCGCCCTACTTATCCCAGATTCGAAGGCGGTACTTACTGAGCCATAAAATAAGAAATTAAAAATGTGGTGGATGTCAGATATAAAATGCAAAACTAACTGGAGAGTATACGAACCAAATCCAGGGCTAAATATGATGATTTTGCTTCCACCGGTTTATACCAAGATTCCTGAACCGATATTTTTTCAACAAAATGTTATATACCAATCATATGGTAGAAGTCTCAAAAATAAAATCGGAACGTTCGGCCAACGTTAGATCTGATAAAGCCTTAAGAATTTTACTTAACATGAAATACAAAACTCGAATGAACGTGTCTGCATTATGATTCATTGAAATGCCTATGCTCAATTTTGTAGATATTTTTTGATGATTCGTTGACAAAGAGGTAGGGAAATGCCACTCTAAAAGGGTTTTCTTTTAAATTCCGCCGCGTTATACCCCCGAATAAGGGATACCACATCCTCCTATAAATGGTATATACAAGACAATTGACAATTTCGTAACTCATTCGCGTTAGAACCATATCCCAACTATTCATACAAAAGAGAGAAATTGAAAAGCCAGCCTTAGGAAATGACGGTCCACATTGCGGTAGGGAATAAGCTCACGAAAGGTGGTGAGGAGTTATTACGAGGTCGAAGTTTGTCGTAGAAAAAAAATGGTTTTGTGCAGTACTATGAGGTAGCAATTTAGCTGCCGAATTAGGGATACCACCCGCTCCTGTAAGAAGTATCTACCAGTGACTATGAAAGGAGGTAGGAGTAAATGAGCATACCACTTCACCCGTCAAAAGTATGAATGGTGGCAAATAGGCGACCACTTCGTCACACTTTTGCGGCAATGGAATATTTTTATACCACTGGGAAAAGAAGTGCATGAATTGAATACGTAATTACAGATAAAATGTACTATATCCTCCACACAAGCATAGGAAATTTAGAAACATTGAAGTTGACAGACAGACAGACACATGACGTTAGATAAATAGATATATTTCTATGCCAAAAGTTTTATTTTATGCATATATATGTTTGGCTTAATTATATTGTTGTTATTTTTTTGTTTTGTTTTTTTTTTGTTTATCTATCTCTATAGTATAGACATCTAAAAATTGTAAATTTAATTTTAGTCTACTGCAGTAATTAAACGCCAACATACAACGTCCATCCAATAAAAAAAAACAACAACAACAACTATCTACCATTAACAAGTACAACATTATTACCATAACATCAAATTCTAATCTATAGCGTAAAGTTTTAGTGCATTTTTTGGTGGATTTTATTCTCAAAAAAAAAAAAAAAAACAAGAGAAAAAATCGAAACTGTAACCCACCAATAGAAACCAAAACAAAAGACTTAAGCAACAAACCTGCAGCAGCAGCAGTAACGGCAGCATAATGCAGCACAATAACACTGGAAAGAGAACGCGATGGCTATCGTTGCAGCTGCAACTATTATTGGCCACAATATTACTAGTGAATAAGGTAAGTTAAAGCTATTATGATTGTTTCTTCTTCATTTTTGGTCTGTTATTTTTGTATTTTTTGGTCTTTCTGCTCTTTGTTGTTATTTTTGGGAAGTTTTTATTTTTCATACCATACACAAAAATTACATTTTCACATGCTTTCTCCCCCTTTTTCTAGAAAACAACAACAAGACAATTTAAGACATTAAAGAAAACAATTGACTTGAAATGATGGAAAGTAATATTGAGTGTACAGAGTAATACAACTATTTCCTCAATTATCACTCGATTCCAAATTGTCTTAGAAACAAGAAGGGATATTATCATTGATGGTGATATATTAGAGAGGGTTAAAAAACAAAACACGAATAACTGCGGAGAAGTTCATTGAGTTCGACTGAGTATAGAAGTTGAGATAGTTATACACGGAAAGAAGACTGTACGAAATGGCTGTTCTACTTATTTTTTTTATATTATTTGACAAAGGGATATACCTCTAAGAAAATTTCGAGATATCTTGTACAATTTTGGATTTTACCTGTAATATAAATATGAAAAATCTGATTACTGGAAAAAAAGTAGACGTTTTGTAATCTGCAAGATATTCTTATGCCTTATAGAGATACCTTTAGAGATATCTTGTTAACCCTAAACCATATACACTTGCAATTTGGGAATATTTTGATCTGTAATAGGTTAAAGTGTTTAAAGTGGCAGCTTGATTTATTTTCAGGCTCACTTAGACTATTCAGTCCAATGTGATTTTTATCTGTAATGAGAAATCCAAATTGAAAACGGATATATGCCCTAGGGTATCTTTATTTTTTTGGTATAAGAAAAATACATTTTTACGATTTGTGATATCGAATATCGGAATATGAGGGATCGACTTTTGATACATTTAAAATTCCACATAAATCATATAGATGGTGGAAATCAATCAATCGATGTCCTGCTTTTAAAATGAATTTTCTTAAAAAAAATAAATGGGCAAAAGTGAGAACTAAAGCTAAGGGTATGGCCACACTACGCAAATATTTTCCCAAAATGAGTGTCAAACTATTTTACTGAAGCACTTTCGAAATATCTGGATACCGCTCATGGAAAATACTCCTATTGTAATATAATATATCCAATATAAGCTGAGCATCTTTGCTGGTCTTACTGTGGTGACAAAGAATTCGTCTGATTTCTGTCAAATATTTGCCCAGTGTGATCATAACATAAGAATTGTGTAGAGGTTGTAATGCTTGGGACACATACGAGTATAGTGATAAAATACATTGAGAGGCTTTGTCTTTCTTGGCAACTTTCTCTGGTTTTCGTTGATTGACCAGTATTGTCTCCAAAAACGGTTTTCTTTTGAACGGGGCTGACCAGGCCCAAAAGGAAGGACAAGCCTTTTCCAAAATGTCTTCTAAAATATACTCTCGCAATGAAATCCCCTCCTCTATCAAAGTAGATAACAAAACATTGGTACTTGCATTTTTGCTCGAAAGTCAAGTTAGTACATCTTGGCTATGAAAAGTCGAATAAACGTATGTCCAAGCCGAATAAATTGGACAGACCTAATTTTATATATCCTCCAACATAGATTACGTACAAACATCCGCTAAGATTGTCATCCACAGCAGTGTTGCCAGAAGCATGTAGTTTTTTTCCAATATTTTGCGTCTTGTAGGGACGTAGGGGACTTTTTCACTCAACACAATTTTTAATAATTTTTATATTTTGGTTGCTCTAGAGGAGGAAATTAGAAAAAATCTTACCACAAATCTACCAAACAAATATTTCTATAGAAAATTTTGTCAAAATTTTATTCCTGTAGAAAATTTTGTCAAACTTTTATTTCTATAGAAAATTTTATCAAAATTTTAGTTCTATAGAAGATTTTGTCAAAATTTTATTCCTGTAGAAAATTTTGTCAAAATTTTATTTCTATGGAAAAATTTAACAAAATTTTATTTCTATAGAAAATTTTGTCAAAAAAAAAATAGTTAAAAAAATTGTCAAAATTTAATTTCTATAGAAAATTTTGTCGAAAATTTTATTAATATTTTGTAAAAATTTTATTTGTGTAAAAAATTTTGTCAAAATTGTATTTCTATATTAAATTTTGTCAACATTTTATTTCTATAGAAAATTTTGTCAAAATTTTATTTCTATAGAAAATTTTGTCAAAACAAAATATTGTTAAAAAAATGGTCAAAATTTTATTTCTATAGACAATTTTGTCAAAATGTTAGTTCTATAGACATTTTTGTCAGAATTTTTTTCTATAGAAAATTTTGTTAAAAATTTTATTTATATTTTGTCAAACTTTTATCTGTGTAAAAATTTTGTCAAAATTGTATTTCTATAGAAAATTTTGTCAAAATTTTATTTCTATAGAAAATTTTGTCAAAAAAAATGTCAAAATTTTATTTTGTCAAAATGTTATTTCTATAGAAATTTGTGTTAAAATTTTATTTATATTTTGACAAAATTTCATTTGTGTATAAAAAATTTTGTCACAATTGCATTTCTATATCAAATTTTGTCAAAATTTTATTTCTATTTAAAATTTTATAAAAATTTTATTTCTATAGAAAATTTTGTCAAACTTTTATTTCTGTATAAAATTTTGTCAAACTTTTATTTCTATAGAAAATTTTGTCAAAATTTTATTTCTATAGAAAATTTTGTCAAAATTTTATTTCTATAGAAAATTTTATAAAAATTTTATTTCTATAGAAAATTTTATCAAAATTTTATTTCTCTAGATAATGTTATCAAAATTTTATTTATATAGAAAATTTTATCAAAATTTTATTTCTATAGAAATTTCTATAGAAAATTTTATCAAAATTTTATTTCTATAGCAAATTTTATCAAAATTTTATTTCTATAGAAAATTTTGTCGAAAGATTTATTTCTATAGAAAATTTTGTCGAAAGATTTATTTCTATAGAAAATTTTGTCAAAATTTTATTTTCGTTTTGTTTGTTACTGTTGGCTTCTCTTCAATCGTTACTGTTGTTGTTGATCTCAGCTTAAAGCCATGCATTGACTAAACTACAAGTGTAGCTTAACCAACAGAGGAAAAGTATGCTTGTCAAATTTGTTTGGGCAAAGCCCTATAGATTGCAAGATGGTTGGATGTACAGCTGTTTCGGAATTACCACATTCCTCATCAGCATCCTCTACTTGCAGCAAAACTATCAACCAATTATCAGAATAAATTCTGGTAATTCACTCAACCTAAAGTGAACTGCACCAGAACCTTCCGAAAAAAGGTTTGATAATCGGCTACTGCCTAAACAAATTTGCAAGCATATCTCTTTTCCTTTGCCAAACTCAAATCATCGATTTGAATGTAGTTGGCTGGGTTTGTTTTTGAACGTGCTTCCTCTATCTTCATTCGTTTTGTTTGTTATTGTTGGCTTCTCTTCAAATCGCACGCTCATAAACAAACCCAGCTAACTACATTCAAATCGATGATTTGAGTTTGGCAAAGGAAAAGAGATATGCTTGCAAATTTGTTTAGGCAGTAGCCGACTATCAAACCTTTTTTCGGAAGGTTCAGGTGCAGTTCACTTTGGGTTGATTGAATTACCAGAATTTATTCTGATAATTGGTTGATAGTTTTGCTGCAAGTAGAGGATGCTGATGAGGAATGTGGTAATTCCGAAACAGCTGTACATCCAACCATCTTGCAGTCTATAGGGCTTTGCCCAAATAAATTTGACAAGCATACTTTTCCTCTGTTGGTTAAGCTACACTTGTAGTTTAGTCAATGCATGGCTTTAAGCTGAGATCAAAAACAACAATAAAATTTTATTTTTATAGAAAATTTTGTCGAAAATTGTATTTCTGTAGAAAATTTTGTCAAAATTTTATTTCTATAGAAAATTTTGTCAAAATTTTATTTCTATAGAAAATTTTGTCAAACTTTTATTTCTGTATAAAATTTTGTCAAACTTTTATTTCTATAGAAAATTTTGTCAAAATTTTATTTCTATAGAAAATTTTGTCAAAATTTTATTTCTATAGAAACTTATTTGTCAAACTTTTATTTCTACGTAAAATATTGTCAAAATTTTATTTGTATAGAAAATGTTGTCAAACATTTATTTCTATATAAAATATATATAAAATATAGAAAAATTTGTCAAAATTGTATTTCTTTATAAAATTTTGTCAAAATTTTATTTCTTCATAAAATTTTGTCTAAATTTGATTTCTACATAAAATTTTTTCAAAATTGTATTTCTATAGAAAATTTTTTCAAAATTGTATTTCTATAGAAACATTTCAATTTTTTTTATAAAAGTTTTTTTTCCAAAATTTTATTTTTAAAGGGTTGTTAAAATTTCAAGGGCCGATGTTGATTTTGAATAAAACACAAACTATTTAGGAAATTATTGTACTTTTATTTTATTATGATATATTGTATTACTCAATTATGTATGGAACAAAATATCGGCCAAATAAGCGCCGCGACCTCGGTGGTACACCTTCATCCGATGGTCCAAATTTTCGATGACGCTGAAGCATAATGGAGTTTCTATGCCGTTAATGTGCCGAATTATCTCATCCTTTAGCTCTTGAATTGTTGCTGGCTTATCGACGTACACCTTTTCTTTCAAATAACCCCAAAGAGGCCAATTGACATCGCCATTACGTGAGATAACACGGCCATTGAATTTGTTGCGCAAAAGAGCCATTGTTTCGTTAGCTGTGTGGCAAGTGGCACCGTCCTGCTGAAACCACATATCGTCCACATCCATATCTTCCAATTCGGGCCATAAAAAGTTCGTTATCATCTCACGATAGCGAACACCATTCACAGTAACTGCCTGACCGGCCTCATTTAGGAAAAAATACGGCCGGATGATGCCGCCAGCCCATAAACCGCACTAAACAGTCACTCTTTGTGCGTGTATTGGTTTTCGACAATCACTCTTGGATTCTCATTCGCCCAAATGCGGCAATTCTGTTTATTGACGAATACACTGAGGTGAAAATGTGCCTCATCACTGAAGATGATTTTCTTCGAAAATTGATCATCCACTGTTGCCATTTCTTGGAACCATTCTG
The DNA here is from genome assembly GCF_050003625.1 of Haematobia irritans. Classification (NCBI taxonomy): domain Eukaryota; kingdom Metazoa; phylum Arthropoda; class Insecta; order Diptera; family Muscidae; genus Haematobia; species Haematobia irritans. The sequence continues at coordinate 246,457,324 of NC_134397.1, read as the reverse complement.
CCCATTCACGACGTCCATGGTTCAAATTGAGTAAGTCTGAAATAGAGAAATGTCAAATAAAATTCGGAAAAAAACTTGGCGTTTAGGTGTGGTTCACATTCAACATCGGCCCTTACAATATATGTATATACTTTTTCCAATTTTTTATTTCTATAGAGATATGATCTACCAAAATATCATGAATTATAACAATCTACCAAACAGAAAAAAAAAATCTACTATATTTGGTAGAAATCTACCAACTGTGGCAACCGTGGGTGTAATACAAACTTATTTTTACGTAAAATAAGTTGTATTCTTATATGTTTTAAGATAATAAAGGACATAGAACCATTTTTGTTTTGTAAATTTCGTTTCAATTTATCGAAAAATATTGTAGGAGAAAGTAGGAAAATTTTTTTGTCCTTGTAGGGTAAACCGAAAATTTCCTCTGGAAATACTGATACACAACCGAATTACTCGATTACTGTGGTAACAATTGCAGGTAGCAAGGTATCTAAAGCTTCTTTATCATTGCCTTTTAATTTGAAAGTTGGTTCATAAACACAAAAAATATCTGATTCAATAATTAAATTAGTTAATCCAATTAATTTTTTAATTGAAATGTCTTCAATCACGATAATATCAAGCACAGTTTTAATTTAACATAAAAAGAATACAGCTCTGTTATGGATCGATATGGACATCGCTAGATCGACTCAGAATTTCCCCAAGACCCACTATATATTCTTGTTGGTTATATTATTATTGAATTTATTTTATAATATACAATTTTATTTTATATATATTTTTTTTTTGATTAGCCTTTTTAATCTACCCACTCTAATAACCGCACAACTGACCAATTTACTTTCTTAATTTCCCTTAATAAAGGAATTTGTTGGGGTAAATTCAAACCGACAAGTAATTAAGAAAGAATAATGATGTGTAGAGGGGGAAGATGCAGCAGAGAGACAAAACACACAAAAAAAAGAAAATTGAAAGTACTAAAGAATAGCCATAAAACAACAAATTAAGCATTAAATAAAAACTTCCCACTAGGCCAAAGCGACATCATTAGACATTGAGGCTTTTGTAAAATTGTGTGATTGAAGAAAATCTTTGAAAGCATCTTTTTGTATGTGGACAAACAAATATATCTGTACTTACTGACAACAATAAAGAAAACACAACAACAACAAAATTCAAATAGACAAGTATTATTATTATTGTAACTTCATGATATCAATAAAGGTATTGTTGTTTTTCAATATTTGATTAACCAACTTTTTCAGTTTTTTTTTAAGTATTCACTTATACTACAGCCCAATGATGGTTTTTTCTCATAGCAATGTTAGTTTTTTGAGTGGCCATTGAGATAAAGATTCTCTAAATAGACTAACTCTCACATATGAGACTAACATTACTGTTATTGTTGTTGTTGCAATGAGGGCTATTTCTGTATACAGACTGTGTCATTGTTTATGTTAGTTGCCAGAACGAACAGTGGCTATTGCTGTTATTGTTGATGTAAAGCCATTGTTGTTGCTGTTGTTTTTACCATTGTTCATCGTGTACTCATTTTTACGGTTAATCACCGCATTAATGTCACTTTCTCAAGCACAGCTGAGTTAAGTCAAACAAACACACACACTCATATGCACAGAAATGTTTCTAACAAAACAAAGTCATGGCCACAGAAAATGTAATGACTCTTCACCGGCAATAGCAGTAGCAACATTATCCATCGTATTGCTGTCAAATACATTTACGTTAAAATATTCTAGAAACCTTCTCCTCTAGGTTACTTTTCAACATCTATTGACTGTGTCAGCAGAGGGCCATACTCTATTGAGCCAATAAAACCAATGATGCCGCGTAAGTAATGATGCCGTTTTGAAAGAAACCGCCACAAATGTCTTCGTCTTTTATGGAATAACATTCAATCTATGGAAATGCTTATTAGGGTTTTTATCTTCTAGGTCACATATTTACTCCAGATTCAATTCAATTGTAACAATGGTCAGTTGATAGAGGAAATGCTTTGAAGAGAGAGAAAAAAAGGGAGTTTTCATTTGAGAGTGGCTAAGCACATTTATTGGAAACTTTCCAAATGTTTAGGTTATTATTACCCAAAATAGATAAGTAGAGGGAAATGTTTATTAATGGAATAATAGAAATAATACATCATGATAAACCAAAATATTGTATGCTAAACAAAAAGGAAAGTGATTGTGGAAAACATTTTCTGATCCATTGTGAAAGGGAAAAAGTTGTGTTATAAAGATAGGGCTAACTTTGGAAAATTTTAGACTTTAGTATTCATTCATTCAAATACATGATAGTATAATTTTAACTTTTTGTTGGGATGTTTGAAAGAACTTTGTTTAGACCATCTACTGCATTTTAAATTGTAAATAAATCCAATGTAAGAGAAGTTCACCAATGTGGTATCACAATGGACTGAATACACGGATAAAAAAGACTGTTTTTCATATGTTTGGCTATAAACATTATATGTTTGGAACACAAATTTTTAAACACAATATTTTTGAGTGCAAGCATATAATGTTCATAAACTAGCATAACATGTTTGGGACATATATGTTAATATGTTAGAACATATTATGTTTGGGACATAAAATGTTTGTAAATATAATATGCTTGGATGCAAACATATATTAATTTAGAAATGGCCTATAAACATATATGTGTTTAGTAGCTTGGAGCGCTATTTACCAGGGAGCGATATTGAATTAAGTTGGTGGTTGTTGCTTGTTATTACAAAATTAACATTTTATTTTCCCTTGGGCAATTGATCAGCTACTTCTTTGATCCTTACAAACTGTGTGGTCCGCTGTTCGAATCCCCGTCCGGCAAAAGGTAAAATTAAAATAAAAAAAATCATACAATTGAATAATTTCTTCTACAATGTTTGTATTACAGAAAAAGGTGCTAAGAACTAAAAAGTCTCGTGGAAGTGAGAAAGATGTGGGGGAATATACAATTGGGCAGAAACAAAATGTTGAGCATTCAGGTCGAAAACCTATGTTGTTAGCACCTATATTACCTTTTTTTTTCATAATTAATTATGATTGTAAATATATAAATAAATAAATAAAATTTTGAGCACAATATTGTTTGGGAGAATTTTTTTTAAGCATATAATATTTCTGTGTGCAAAATGCCTCCAAACATATTATATGTTCACATAATAACATATTGTTTTTTGGAAGACAACATTATTGAATTTGGATGCAAAAATACAAAATGTTTGGAACTTAGACTACCCAAACATATATTGTTTAGACCAATATGCTTTCAAACATATTATATATTGGAAGAGATCAAACATATAAATGTTTGGGCAATACCCAAAAATGTATATGCTTGAAGCAAAATATGTTTGGGAGTATATGATACAGAAGCGATTTTTGTGAGCGTGTAGTCTAAGTAAGCCTGATACATCGGGCTGCCACCTAACCTAACCTAACCTAATGTAAAAATTTAGATCACAAACCAAATCGACAAATAAATAGAATTTAAAATATGGCCATTATAAAATGATCACTATTAATTTTATTTTAATTTGTTAATTATTAAAAAAATAAAAAACATAAACAACTCAAAAAAAAAAAAAGTGAACCCTCTAAGGAACTAAGCCAATTTAATTTAATCCTATTTTAGTTTATCGAATTTCTGTGTTTTTAGAAAGTTTCCTTGACTTTAGTCTATACAGAAATGAAGCGATTACTAAATTCGTGTCTCCCACAAAATTGTACAGAATTTCATAAAATTTATAAATTTTACCAAAAATGCGCCCATTTTGAACTTCGTATAGCACTAAAGAATTTTCTACAATTTTGAACGAAATTTACTCTAACAAATGAAAAAAATAAGTATGCTTAATATATTTTACATACTTTATCGAACAATTTTTTACTTATTTTTGTGAAACTAAACTTGGCGTACTCACAATGGACTTTGATAGTATGATGTAACACAAAACTTAAAATTTTTAAAAATAAAAAAATTATAGAAAATTTTGTCAAAATTTTATTTCTATTGAACATTTTGCCAAAATGTTATTTCTATTGAAAATTTTGTCAAAATTTTATTTATATAGAAAATTTTGTTAAAATTTTATTTTTACACTGAAAAAACAGTGAACCCACCAGGAAATGATTAATTTTAGAAAATTTTTACTATGTTTAGAAAATTTTAACTAAACAGTATTACAAACACTAGCATCACGACGATGTCATAAAAATAAGTACATTCTTTTCGACAAATTCAAGAAAATTTATTAGACATAATTAAGTTTTTTCACTTGTTAAAGAAAAATTTTTAGTTTGAAGGAAAAAATTGGAGTTGAAAATTGCAAGAATGTCTTTAGTAGTAGTAAAATTTACAAATTTAAAGAAATAATAAACTATTTTGTGAGAAATACGAATTTAGTATATCTTTATGCTTAATTTATGTATAATTCCCGTTTTTTAGTTAATTTTACTAACATATGCAAACAATTATTAGAGTAAAGGTAACTTTCTCCAAACATAATAATTCCGTGAACTAAAATAAAGTTAAATTGGCTTTAGTGAAATAGAGAGTTCACTTTTTTTTTTGAGTGTATAGAAAGCTTTTGCAAAATATGTAAAAATTTTATTTCTATAGGAAATTTTGTCACAATTATTTTTTCTATACGGAATTTTGTCATGCAGTCAAAATTTTATATCTCAAGAAAATTTTGTTAAAATTTTATTTCTATAGAAAATTTTTGCAAAATTTTATTTCTATAAAAATTTTTATTTCTATAAAAAACTTTTGAAAATTTTATATATCTAGAAAATGTTTACAAAATTTTATTTCTATAGAAAATTTTTGCAAAATATACAAAAATTTCATGTATATAGGAAATTTTGTCATAATTTTTTTTTACGAAATTTTGTCAAAATATTATTTTATTGGAAATGCTGTCAGAATTGTATTGCCACAGAAAACTTTTGCAAAATTGTATTTCTATAGACAATTTTTTGCAATTTTTTTTTTTCGATAGAAAATGTTTAATAGTTTTTATTTCTATAGAACAATTTTGCAAAATTGTATTTCTATAGAAAATTTTGTCAAGATTTTATTTCTATAGAAATCTTTTGAAATTTTTTGCAAAATATATCTATAGGAAATTTTGTCAAAATTTTATTTCTATAGAAAATTTTGTCAAAATTTTATTTCTATAGAAAATTTTGTCAAAATTTTATTTCTATAGAAAATTTTTTGCACAATGTTATATTTATAGAAATCGTTTATAAAATTTTATTTCCATAGAAAATGTTTAAAAAATTTTATTCTATAGAAAAATTTTGCAAAATTTTACTTCTATAGAAAATTTTTGCAAAAGATTTTTTCTATAGAAAGTTTTTGCAAAAGATTTTTTCTATAGAAAGTTTTTGCAAATTTTTTTTTCTATAGAAAATTTTTGCAAAATATGTCAAAATTTTATTTCTATGGGAAATTTTGTCAATTTTTTTTTTCTATAGGAAATTTTGTCAAAATTTTTTTTTCTATACGAAATTTTGTCAAAATTTTATTTCTATAAAATATTTTGTCAAAATTTTCTTGCTACAGAAAATATTTGCAAAATTCTATTTCTACAGAAAATATTTGCAAAATTCCATCAAAATTTTATTTCTATAGAAAATATTTGCAAAATTTTATTTCTATAGAAAATTTGTGCAAAATTTTATTTCTATAAAAAAATTATTGTCAAAATTTTATTTCTATAGAAAATTTAGGCAAACTATTTAGCAAAATCTGCCAGGACATTAATAATTCTAACAATCTACCACACATTAAAAAAGCTAAAATATGACAAAATTTTATTTCTATAGAAAATTTTTGCAAAATATGTCAAAATTTTATTTCTATGGGAAATTTTGTCAAATTTTTTTTCTATACGAAATTTTGTCTAAATTTTGTTTCTATTGGAAATTTTGTCAAAATTTTATTTCTATAGAAATTTTTCGCAAAATTTTGTTTCTTTAGAACATTTTTGCAAAATTTTATTTCTATAGAAAATTTTTGCAAAATATGCCAAAATTTTATTTCCATAGGAAATTTTGTGAAATTTTTATTTGTAAAGAAAAATTTTGCAAAATTTTATTTCTCTAGAAAATTTTGCCAAAATTTTATTTCTATAGCAAATTTTTGCAAAATTTTATTTTTATAGAAAAATATGTCAACATTTTATTTATATTGGAAATTTTGTCAAAATTTTATTTCTATTGGAAATTTTTGCAAAATTTTATTTCTATAGAAAATTTTCGCAAAATTTTCTTTCTTTAGAACATTTTTACAAAATTTTATTTCAAAGAAAATTGTTGCAAATTTTTTTTCTACAGAAAATTTTTGCAAAATGTGTCAAAATTTGATTTATATAAGAAATTTTGTCAAATTTTTTTCTATACGAAATGTTGTCAATTTTTTTCTCTACGAAATTTTGTCAAAATTTTATTTCCATTGGAAATTTTGTCAAAATTTTATTTCTATTGGAAATTTTTGCAAAATTTTATTTCTACAGAAAATTTTCGCAAGATTTTCTTTCTTTAGAAAATTTTTACAAAATTTTATTTCAAAGAAAATTTTTGCAAATTTTTTTTCTATAGAAAACATTTTGCAAAATATGTCAAAATTTTATTTATATAAGAAATTTTGTCAAATTTTTTTTCTATACGAAATTTTGTCAAAAAATTTTTTCTCTACGAAATTTTGTCAAAACGTTATTTCTATTAGAAATTTTTGCAAAATTTTGTTTCTATAAAAAATTGTTTGCAAAATTTTATTTCTATCAAAAATTGTTGCAAAATTTTGTTTCTATAGAAAATTTTTGCAAAATTTTATTTCCATAGAAAATTTTAACAATTTTTTATTTCCATAGAAAATTTTAACAATTTTTTATTTCCATAGAAAATTTTTGCTTTTTTTCTTTTTGGAAATTTTTGCAAAATGTGTCAACATTTTATTTCTATAAGAAATTTTGTCAATTTTCTATACGAAATGTTGTCAAAATTTTATTTCTATTGGCAATATTTTCAAAATTTTTTTCTTTTGGAAATTTTGTCAAAATCTTATTTCTATAGAAAATTTTTGCAAAATTGTATATCTCTAGAAAATGTTTACAAAATTTCATATCTATAGAAAATATTCATACAATTTTATTCTATAGAATTTTTTTACAAAATTGTATTTCTATATAAATTTTTTGCAAAATTTTATTTCTGTAGAAAATTTTCGCAAAATGTTATTTCTATAGAAAATTTTTGCAAAATTTTATTTTTATAGAAAATTTTTGCAAAATATATCAAAATTTTATTTCTATAGGAAATTTTGTCAATTTTTTTTTTCTGTACGAAATTTTGTCAAAATTTTATTTCTATACTAAATTTTGTCAAATTTAGTTTCTATACTAAATTTTGTCAAAATTTTATTTCCATTGGAAATTTTGTCAAAATTTTATTTCTATAGAAAATTTTTTCAAAATTGTATATCTCTAGAAAATGTTTACAAAATTTCAAATCTATAGAAATTGTTCATAAAATTTTATTTCTATAGAAATTTTTTGCAAAACTTTATTTCTATAGATTGTTTTTGCAAAATTTTATTTCTGTAGAAAATTTTCGCAAAAAGTTATTTTTATTTGTTTCAAAACGTTGTTAAAGTTAATATTGTAAAATATTTAAATTATTACAATTTATAGATAATATCTCGCTGAAGATGATCACCGATGGTGTATCGAAATATCCGAGAACAGCAATATTTCAATAAAAAGTAATGAAAAACATTAACACCAGCATTTTTCATTAGTCCATGACTTCAAGCCAAACAAATAATCCCAAAATTGTAAAATTCCAAAGGTCAACTAACAAAACTAAACAAATGTTATTTCTATAGAATTTTTTTGCAAAATTATATTTTTATAGAAAATTTTTGCAAAATTTTATTTTTTTAGAAAATTTTTGCAAAATACGTCAACATTTTATTTCTATAGGAAATTTTGTCATTTTTTTTCTATACGAAATGTTGTCAAAATTTTATTTTTATTGGAAATTTTGTCAAAATTTTATTCCTATTGGAAATTTTGTCAAAATTTTGTTTCTTCGGAAATTTTGTAAAAATTTTAGTTCTACAGAAAATATTTGCAAAATTTTATTTCTATAGAAAATTTGTGCAAAATTTTATTTCTATAAAAAATTATTGTCAAAATTTTATTTCTATAGAAAATTTAGTCAAAATATTTTGCAATATCTGCAAGAACATCAATAATTCCAACAATCTATCACACAGTAAAAAATCTACTATTTTTGTTAGAATTCTACCAACTGTGGTAATCGTGTTTCTATCACAAAGGCGTGGATTTCGATCAAATTTGTCCTTTATTTCAACAAATTATTTCTGTTTTTGTTATCGTTTTTTGCGTCCGCTTTTTGGATACGATGCAATACTGCCAGTATCACGTTAACGAGCAATGGGACGTGAAACAAAAACTTTATTCACATTTAAATGCTGGAGGACTGTAACGATAGTCACTTGTAGTTTTGCAGGCAAATAAAAGCATTCACACTATCACGCTTGAATTCCATCACGTAAAACTTTATTTCTGAATGAAATAGATCAAAATGCAATTGCTGGCTTGTAAAAACATAAAATGAACTGTCATTGAAATAAATCTACTCAAAAAAAAAAAGTTCGTTGTTAAACTTTCATTTTCCAGATCAATGACATTTTCTTTATTTCAAGGGTGTTTGAAAATATTAATAAACTAAATTTGGGTATATGTACTTTTCTACGACCGTACAAATAAGTCAATGCTAACTAATGCTTAAGAAATTTTTTCTACACTTCTCAGAAAAGTAAGTATATAAGGTGCGATTAATGTGCGCGAATGATTAGTTTCCTTACTTTTATTTAATTTTTGCTTTAATGAGAAGGTTGGATTTCTAAAATGTTAGTTAAAATTAAAAAATCTTCAAATTTCAGGAAATTCTCGTTATTTTTTAATTTTTTTATGGAAACCTCAAAAAACGGGGAAATATTTAGTTCAATTTTGGCACGAGGTAGTTCATTCTTCTTCACAGAAAACAGTTCACTTTTTTCTGTGCAAGAATAACTTTATTTCTCAATGCAATCAAAATGCTTTTATAAGTCTGTAAACAATACAATGTCCGATCACTGAAATAAATCAGACTAGGGGTTTAGAAATTATAACAACCTGAAGGTTAAGTTGTTCTTCATTATATTTGAGAATTGTTCGAAGAAATTATTCTGCTTTTATTGGCATTGAATTTAGTTGTATGGAATTCAGGAAATTTATGGTATACCCACGTTTAGCTCTTTTGAGATATACTTGGAATAAAGAATATATCAAATATTTTTTTTTTTTTTTTTTAATAAACTTAAGTCACTTTTAGCATCATTTTAACAAAGGATATATGCTGTTTAGAGAACATTTTGAGGCTTATAGCATTTTAAAAACTACAAACTATATTTTTGTTTTACGAATATAATAATTTGAAAAAAAAAAACTTAAGTCATAATATTTTCTAAATTACTTTTTTTCAAAACCCTTACCAAATCTCCAGGCTAAACAAAAAAAAAAAGCTTGCAAACATTGTCTTAAATTATAGCTTTTTAATGCACTCAAAAAAAATCGTGTTAATATGCCCATATAATATGCCCATATATACGCCAAAAACATCTCAAGAATATTAATGATGCTCAACACCTCCATGATTATCTTTTCGAATTCTTAGTGAGTTTTCATTTTGCTATTTCAGCAGTTGATGGAGTTCATACCAACTGATACCATAGATTAGCAACATTTTCCATTACCAGGTATTCGTGTCTAGATATGTTTGTACACCTATCTATTGTATATCGGTGTGTTGTATTAAATTAAAGAAACACTGAGAATGAGGTGTTGGCACCTTGTTGTTGGGTTGTTAAAAAATTTATGGGTGAATAAAGACCAAATTTGTACGATAATAAACAAAAAAAAAATTTCAATGTCACTCATGACATTATATCACTTGGTTTACCTACACCACAAATATGGTCATGTCCCATTGCTGAATGTGTGTGTGCGTGCTAATTGTGGGGGCATATATGAAATTAATGTTTTTTTTTTGTATTATTACGTCAATTTCCATTTGCGGGGTTATTATAATGCAGTTGTCCAATAAGACTGAAATGCAATCAAAGTTCGTTAATCGCAAAAAAAAAAATAAAAAACAAAATTGTCAAATTGATTAAAAATTACTTTTTTTAAGTTACAATGTTTATGGGATGCATAAATTGTCTATATGTCTACGTTTATACACAGAGAAATATAACATCTATATTTTGTAAATTTTTAAATAATTGTGAAATTATAAAATTTTGAAATTATAAATAAATTAAAAAGTTATTGATAGAATTAAAATATTAATCAACAAACAAATGTCGAGCATATAAATTAATTGAATCAATTAAATATTTAATTAGATTAATTGAATTTGAAGTGCGACATTTACTCTTCCAATCAGGTGTTATTATCGGTTTTTTCATCCACTTTTTATGGAAATTCCACACCAAATCCCCATGTCCCCAACTCTGAAATTTTGTCCTCATTCACCAAAAAAAATCCCCAATTTGGATAAAAATCCCCATAAAGGGTGATACGGTCAAAGTTTGGTCAATATAAACTTGACGTATTTCAATTTTGCATTTAAAAAACCTGAACACCCCTCATTTTGAAGGTGTGTGTGTGTGTAGAATGTTGCTCCTATTTTGATTTTGGAATTCACTCTTCAGTTGTCAAAATGCCGTCAAAGCAAGAAGAGCAGCGTATCAAAATTTTGCTCGCGCATCGCGAAAATCCGAGCTACTCGCACGCAAAGCTGGCAAAATCGCTAAAAGTTGTCAAATCAACCGTTACAAATGTAAATAAAGTGTTTGGGGAACGTTTGGCGACAGCCAGGAAGTCTGGATCGGTGGGAAATCGAAAACCGGAAGCCGCTGAGACGACAAAGAGAGTTGCCGGTAGTTTCAAACGAAACCCTATCCTCTCTCTCCGAGATGCCGCAAATAAGCTGGGTGTATCGTCTGCAACCGTGCATCGAGCCTAAAAACGAGCCGGACTATCGACTTACAAGAAGGTAGTGACTCCAAATCGCGATGATAAACAAAACGACGGCCAAAGCGCGATCCTGGAGGCTGTACACGACGGTGCTGACGAAGTTTGATTGCGTGGTAATGGACGACGAAACCTACGTCAAAGCCGACTACAAGCAGCTTCCGGGACAGGAGTTTTATACGGCACATAAAACTGTCAAAGTTCGCAAAGAAATATCTGGTTTGGCAAGCCATCTATACCTGTGGCTGTGGAAAAGCAGCATTTTCATAGCTTCCGGGACTGTCAACCAAGAAATTTACGTGAAAGAGTGTTTGAATAAACGTCTGCTGCCTTTCCTGAAGAAACACAGTTCTTCCGTACTGTTTTGGCCGGATTTGGCATCTTGCCATTTCGGTAAAAAGGCCATGGAGTGGTACGCCGCCAACAACGTGCAGGTGGTTCCCAAGGACAAGAACCCTCCCAACACGCCAGAGCTCCGTCCAATTGAGAAATACTGGGCTATTGTCAAGCGGAATCTAAGGAAGACCAAAAAAACTGCTAAGGACGAGCAGCAGTTCAAGGCAAACTGGCTTTCTGCGGCGAAGAAGGTGGACAAGGTGGCTGTACAAAATCTGATAGCAGGTGTCAAACGTGAGGCCCGGCAATTCGGATTTGGAAAAGCGAAAGCCTAACTGAATATATTTCCTGAATTTTATACTAATTGAACTTGAAAAAGAAATTTAATTTGATTTTTTAAATAAACGATTTCACCGATTTACACGCGTTTTCCCTTGACCAAATTTTGACCGTATCATCCTTTACTGGTAACACTTTTTTCGATGATTTATTTTTGTTTTTGTTCTCTAATCTCGAAATATAAAAAGCAACCCTCGTACACTATTACCGATGTATGAATAATTCATTTCTGCTTGTGCATAAATACAGCTATCACTGTAGAAATACATGAAATCAGAAAACTTAAGGAACAAACTTGAAAACAAAAAAATCAAAAATACTGTTAGAAGTACTTTCAAGCAAAAGACTTAAGCAATAAACTTCAATAACTATTACTGTAAGAAAGAAATTATGTGGAACAAAGTCGAATCAAGTCCATTTCAGTCAACATCAAAAATCGATTAAACGAATTTCAAAAACATCAACAAAAAGTATACACCGAAAAAAATAAACTGTTTTATGGGAACAATAAACAAACACGGAAAAAAATATATCACCAAAATATTTCCAATTAAAAAGTTGCTTGAAGTTGAAAATTTTTTCAATTAATAAATTAATTGATGTTTTTGAATGATGTTTTTTTTTTTAATTTCTAACTAAAATTGATTTCAAAACACTAAGTCAGCTTAGAAAGTAATTGAAAATAGTTACGTTTTTATTTAAAACAAGTATATACAGCAGTAAGTTCGGCCGGGCCGAATCTTAAACACCCACCACCATGAATCAAATATTAGGGTTTCCTTTGAAATTTCAGAGGGTTTGAGAACAGATCAGGCAGAGCAGTTCAACCAGTACACTTCACGAAGATAAATTTAAAGAGTTTACCTATGAAGACTATATCAGATTCTGGATTTATAAGAACAATTTTTGTTTGAGTTTTAGAGGAATCATTAACATATCTTGTAAGTGTGCAAGAAAATTATAAAATAACGTCTTGATTTGAAATCTTAAATCTGTAGATTTTCACCTGAGAAATAAAATCTGGAAATTTTAAAGTGAGTTTCAAGCAATTTTCATGATCAGTTCGCCTTCTATTATCTCAAGAAGTGAAATCGGTCTATATGGAGGCATTACCAAATGGACCGATAAAAACTTAATCCAATACACGTTTTTGTGAGCCTTAAATACCAGAATATTTACAAATCGGATAAAAAGTACGGTTTATAGAAACCTAAGGAGTTAAATCGGGAAATCGTTCTTGTGGGGGCTATACTAAAATACGGACCAATACTCACCGTTTTCGGCACACCTCTTTATGACCCGAAAATACCTCTAGATTTCCAATTTCAGGCAAATAGGATAAAAACTTCGAATTCTAGAAGCCCAAAAATAAAATCGGGAAATCGGGAAATCGTTCTATATGGGGGCTATACCAAAATATGTACCGATACTCACCATTTTCGACACACGTATTTGTGGTCCTAAAATACCTCTAGATTTCCAATTTCAGGTAAATTGAATAAAAACTGCGGTTTCTATAAGCCCAAGAAGTAAAATCGGGAGATCGGTCTATATGGGGGGCTATACCAAAATATGGACCGATACTCACAATTTTTGGCACACGTATTTGTGGTCCTGTAATACCTCTATATTTCCAATTTCAGGTAAATTGAAACTGCGGTTTCTATAAGCCCAAGAAGTAAAATCGGGAGATCGGTCTATATGGGGGCTATACCAAAATATGGACCGATACTCACAATTTTTGGCACACGTATTTGTGGTCCTGTAATACCTCTATATTTCCAATTTCAGGTAATTTGAAACTGCGGTTTCTATAAGCCCAAGAAGTAAAATCGGGAGATCGGTTTATATGGGGGCTATACCAAAATATGGACCGATACTCACAATTTTTGGCACACGTATTTGTGGTCCTACAATACCTCTAGATTTAAAATTGGATAAAAACTACGATTTCTATAAGCCCAAGACCCCAAATCGGGAGGCCGGTTTATATGGGGACTATATCAAAACCTTGACCGATATAGCCCATCTTCGAACTTGACCTTCAAGCAAACAAAAGACGAATCTGTGCCAAATTTCAGCACGATTGCTTCATTATTGAAGACTATAGCGTGATTATAACAGACAGAGGCAGACAGACAGACGGACAGACGGACATGGTCATATCGTCTTAGAATTTCTCCCTGATCAAGAATATATATACTTTATATAGTCGGAAATCGATATTTCGATGTGTTACAAACGGAATGACAAACTTATTATACCCCCGTCCCCATTTTATGGTGGTGGGTATAAAAATAATTGAGTTTTGCAATCAACATTAATTAAAATTTTTATTGAAAAAAAGGGTGATACGGTCAAAATTTGGTCAAGGGAAAACGCGTGTTAATCGGTGAAATCGTTTTTTAAAAAAATCAAATTAAATTTCTTTTTCAAGTTCAATTAGTATAAAATTCAGAAAAAATATTCAGTTAGGCTTTCGCTTTTCCAAATCCGAATTGCCGGGCCTCACGCTTGACACCTGCCATCAGATTTTGCACAGCCACCTTGTCTACCTTCGTCGCCGCAGAAAGCCAGTTTGCCTTGAACTGCTGCTCGTCCTTAGCAGTTTTTTTGGTCTTCTTTAGGTTCCGCTTGACAATAGCCCAGTATTTCTCAATTTGGCGGAGCTCTGGCGTGTTGGGAGGGTTCTTGTCCTTGGGAACCACCTGCACGTTGTTGGCGGCGTACCACTCCGTAATTGCAAGATGCCAAATCCAGCCAAAACAGTACGGAACAACCGTGTTTCTTCAGGAAAGGCAGCAGACGTTTATTCAAACACTCTTTCACGTAAATTTCTTGGTTGACAGTACCGGAAGCTGTGAAAATGCTGCTTTTCAAGCCACAGGTACAGATGGCTTGCCAAACCAGATATTTCTTTGCGAACTTTGACAGTTTTATGTGCTTGAAAATATCTGCTACATTTCCCCTTCCTTTTGCCGTATAAAACTCCTGTCCCGGAAGCTGCTTGTAGTCGGCTTTGACGTAGGTTTCGTCGTCCATTACCACGCAGTCAAACTTCGTCAGCATCGTCGTGTACAGCCTCCGGGATCGCGATTTGGCCGTCGTATTTTGTTTATCATCGTGATTTGGAGTCACTACCTTCTTGTAAGTCGATAGTCCGGCTCGTTTTTTGGCTCGATGCACGGTTGTACACGATTCACCCAGCTTATTTGCGGCATCTCGGAGAGAGAGGTTAGGATTTCGCTTGAAACTACCGGCAAGTCTCTTTGTCGTCTCAGCGGCTTCCGGTTTTCGATCTCCCCCCGATCCAGACTTCCTGGCTGTCGACAAACGTTCCCCAAACACTTTAATTACATTTGTAACGGTTGATTTGGCAACTTTTAGCGATTTTGCCAGCTTTACGTGCAAGTAGCTCGGATTTTCGCGATGCGCGAGCAAAATTTTGATACGCTGCTCTTCTTGCTTGGACGGCATTTTGACAACTGTAAAGTGAATTCCAAAATCAAAATAGGATCAACATTCTACACACACACACACCTTCAAAATGTGGGGTGATCAGGTTTTTTAAATGCAAAATTGAAAGAAATACGTCAAGTTTATATTGACCAAATTTTGACCGTATCACCCTTTAAATTAAAAAATTAATTGCAATTTACTAATGAAATAAATTAATTTTTTAATCAAGTATTTTCTTTTAATGTCCAATTAAAAGTTTGATTGATACTATCATTTTCGTGATTGTGCATGCTCATTAAACTTTAAACCCCCGTTTAGTTCATAAAATGTTTGAGATATAAGTCAAAAAAGTAAGATATTATTGTGATGTGGAAATTAAAATAATAATAATAATAAAATTTAACTACAAACAAATAATTTTTGGCAATAAAAATAAACTAAATTTAGAGTTCCACTTCGATTTTTTTTTTTGCAAAAAAAAATATTTTCGACAACCCAAAAATCAAACCTGCAGAAACCCGCAGAAGTAACAAATATATAGTATGGATTAGTAGAAAGACATTCATATGAATTTCGGTTAGAATCCAAATAAATATATTCATTCCCCTTCATTGGGAACATAATTTTTCAGCTGGCATTTAGAATTAACATTTTTTTAATGGTCCAGAGAAAATTATTTCATTAATACAAATAAAAAAGGACCAAATAAAAAAAGACAAGAACAAATTTGTAGACTTTTTCACAAAAAAATTCTTTCTTTCCACAAACAAATTTCAAGACTTTTTCACAAAAAAAATTCTTTCTTTCCATTAAATCAAATTAAAAACTATCTACTATTTCTTTCCCAAAGCCATTTTGTCATTTTAGGCCTAATTGCGGCTAACGATCTCAAAAAGAAAGACAATCGCCAACTGTCATTTACCACAAAATTAAGCATAAAGCTCTAAGCTTAGTGTGACGCTCTAATTAGCAGCAGAAAGTGTTAGGGTCATTAGATGCTTGTGTCTTTTTTTGTTGAAGCTCATTGTGCCTTATGATGAATTTCACCTACTATTGTTCTTGTGTGGTGCCATTGAAACCCAGAGCAACGCTCAAACAAAGACATTCTTCTTGAAACATTCTTTGCAAATTATTTTCGCGATCATAGCAATGAAATTGGTTTCAAGTTACTTTGAGTCTAATGCGCCAGTTATCTTGCTTTCAGCACTTTGGTGGCTACAAAAAAAAACGTCTAATGGAAAAACTAATCAACATCATTTCATAGCACATTTTTTATTTTTGTGCTTTATAGAAGAAAACATAAAATATTGCAACAATTTTTCCATTAAGTTATCTCTGGAGTTTAAGTTTCTAATTTTTCATACAAAAAAAAATCTTGGAACATTTCATGTCATCACCGTCTTTAATTTGTATAGAAAATATAAAAAAGCGAATACTTTAGATAGTTTTATAAGAATTTTTTAATGAATATATAACATTATTTCGTATTTTTCACAATTAAATTAAATATTACAACTAAATTTAAAACAAAAAAAAAAACAAAAAATTTACAAAAACCTGTTTTTGCATAAATTTTAATGAGTGTTGAACTGTATAATTTCTAAACCAACGATACTAACAATTTTCATATTCAAGTGTATGCATGTATAAATATAAGAGAGTTAAATTAAATGAAATGTTAATATATTTTCGTAAAAAACTTAACTGTACTTATACAGATACATTAATAATAGCAATATCACAACATGGTAGAGTTGAATGATGTTACATTTAATGTGCACAACATGTACTGGGTCGCACAATGGGCTGATAACTACTAATGTTAAGAGGACTTAATTATAAATAGCATACACTGAAAAAATTATGTACGCGATATTAAAGAATATGCAATCTAAATTTTAGGGTGCGCAATTTACATAAATTGCTGTAATATAATGTAATTTTAACTAAAACAAAGTTTATAACCTTTGTTTAAAAAAAAAATATTACATTTGGGACCAAAGTTGCCACAGTTGGTAGAATTCTACCAAAAATGGTACATTTTCTACGCTTTGGTAAATTGGTGGAATTCTTGATATTTTGGAAGATTTTGCAAAATATTCCTCTCCAACTAGGATAACATTTTTTACAAAATTTTCTAGAGAAGTAAAATTTTGACAAAATTTTCTAGAGAACTAAAATTTTGAAAAAAATTTCTAAAAAAATAAAATTTTTAGACAAATTTTTATAGAAATAAAATTTTGACAAAATTTTCTAAAGAAATAAAATTTTGACAAAATTGTCTATAGAAATAAAATTTTGACAAAATTGTCTATAGAAATAAAATTTTGACAAAATTTTCTATAGAAAACAAATTGACAAAATTGTCTATAAAAATAAAATTGTGACAAAATTTTCTATAGAAAAAAATTTAAAACATTTTCTATAGAAATGAAGATTTGACTAAATTTTCTATAGAAATAAAATTTTGACAACATTTTCCATAGAAATAAAATTTTGACAAATTATAGAAGAAAACATAAAATATTGCAACAATTTTTCCATTAAGTTATCTCTGGAGTTTAAGTTTCTAATTTTTCATACAAAAAAAAATCTTGGAACATTTCATGTCATCACCGTCTTTAATTTGTATAGAAAATATAAAAAAGCGAATACTTTAGATAGTTTTATAAGAATTTTTCAATTTTTTAATGAATATATAACATTATTTCGTATTTTTCACAATTAAATTAAATATTACAACTAAATTTAAAACAAAAAAAAAAAAAACAAAAAATTTACAAAAACCTGTTTTTGCATAAATTTTAATGAGTGTTGAACTGTATAATTTCTAAATCAACGATACTAACAATTTTCATATTCAAGTGTATGCATGTATAAATATAAGAGAGTTAAATTAAATGAAATGTTAATATATTTTCGTAAAAAACTTGACTGTACTTATACAGATACATTAATAATAGCAATATCACAACATGGTAGAGTTGAATGATGTTACATTTAATGTGCACAACATGTACTGGGTCGCACAATGGGCTGATAACTACTAATGTTAAGAGGACTTAATTATAAATAGCATACACTGAAAAAATTATGTACGCGATATTAAAGAATATGCAATCTAAATTTTAGGGTGCGCAATTTACATAAATTTCTGTAATATAATGAAATTTTAACTAAAACAAAGTTTATAACCTTTGTTTAAAAAAAAAATATTACATTTGGGACCAAAGTTGCCACAGTTGGTAGAATTCTACCAAAAATGGTACATTTTCTACGCTTTGGTAAATTGGTGGAATTCTTGATATTTTGGAAGATTTTGCAAAATATTCCTCTCCAACTAGGATAACATTTTTTACAAAATTTTCTAGAGAAGTAAAATTTTGACAAAATTTTCTAGAGAACTAAAATTTTGAAAAAAATTTCAAAAAAAATAAAATTTTTAGACAAATTTTTATAGAAATAAAATTTTGACAAAATTTTCTAAAGAAATAAAATTTTGACAAAATTGTCTATAGAAATAAAATTTTGACAAAATTGTCTATAGAAATAAAATTTTGACAAAATTTTCTATAGAAAACAAATTGACACGATTGTCTATAAAAATAAAATTGTGACAAAATTTTCTATAGAAAAAAAATTTAAAACATTTTCTATAGAAATGAAGTTTTGACTAAATTTTCTATAGAAATAAAATTTTGACAACATTTTCCATAGAAATAAAATTTTGACAAAATTTTCAATAAAAATAACATATTCACAAAATTTTGTGTGTAAATAAAATTTTGACAAAAGTTTCTATAGAAATAAGATTTTGACAAAATTTTCTATAGAAATAAAAGTTTGACAAAATTTTCTATAAAAATAAAAATTTGCCAACATTTTCTATAGAACTAAATTTTTGACAAAATTTTTTAAGTTAATAAAATTTTGACAACATTTTCTAAAGAAATTAAATTTTGACAAAATTTTCTATAGAACTAAAATTTTGACAAAATTGTCTATAGAAATTAAATTTTGACAAAATTTTCTGTAGAAATAAAATTTTGACAAAATTTTCTATAGAAATAAAATTTTGACAAAATTTTCTAAAGAAATAAAATTTTGACAAAAATTTCGCAAAATTTTCTAAAGTAAAATTTTTACAAAAAAAATATTAGATTTTCTACTGTTTGGTAGATTGGTAGAATACTTGGTGTTTTGGTAGATTTTGCAAACTATTCCTCCAACTAGGAGGTACTACACATATTTCCTTTAGGTATAAAAATTTAGTAAAAATTATCTATAGAAATAAAATTTTGAAAAAATTTCCTAAAGTAATGAAATTTTGACAAAATTTTCTAAAGAAATAAAATTTTGACAAAATTTTCTATAAAAATAAAATTTTGACAAAACTTTCTATGGAAATAAAATTTTGACAAAATTTTCTATAGAAATAAAAGTTTGACAACATTTTCTATAAAAATAAAAATTTGCCAAAATTTTCTATAAAACTAAAATTTTGCCAATATTTTCGATAGAAAAAAAATTTGACAAAATTTTCTAAAGAAATAAAATTTTTACAAAATTTTCTATAGAAATACAATTTTTACACAATTTTCTATAGAAATACAATTTGCGCACAATTTTCTATGGAAATAAAAATTTTACTAAATTTCCTAAAGAAATAAAATTTTGACAAAATTTTCTATAGAAATAACATTTTGACAATATTTTCTATAGAAATGAAATTTTGACAAAATTTTCTAAAAAAAAAATTAAAACTTTCTAAAGAAATAAAATATTGACAAAATTTTCTATAGAAATAAAATTTTCGCAAAATTTTTTATAGAAATTTTTACAAAATTTTCTTTAGCAATAACATTTTGACAAAATTTTCTATAGAAATAAAAGTTTGATAAAATTTTGCCAACATTTTCTATAGAAATAAAATTTTGACAAAATTTTCTAAAGAAATAAAATTTTTCTGATTATTAAAAACACGAAATAAAATTTTTACAAAATTTTCTATAGAAATAAAATGTTGACAAAATTTTCTACAAAAATAAAATAAAATTTTGACAAAATTTTTATAGAAATACAAATTTTGACAAAATTTTCTATAGAAATAAAATTTTGACTAAATTTTCTATAGAAATAAAGTTTTGACAAAATTTTCTATAGAAATAAAATTTTGACAAAATATTCTATTGAAATAAAGTTCTGACAACATTTTTTAAAGAAACAAAATTTTCTATACAAATAAAATTTGAAAAAAATTTTCTATAGAAATAAAATTTTGACAAAATTTTCTATAGAAATAAAAGTTTGACAAAATTTTTTATAGAAATAAAATAGAAATATAATTCTGCCAACATTTTCCATAGGAATAAAATTTTGACAAAATTTTCTATAGAAATAAAATTTTAACCAAATTTTCTAAATTAATAAAATTATGACAAAATTTTCTAACGAAATAAAATTATGACAAAATTTTCTAAAGAAATAAAATTTTTATAAAATTTTCACAAAATTTTTTATAGAAATAAAATTTTGAAAATATTTTCTAAAGAAATAAAAGTTTGACAACATTTTCTAAGGAAATAAAATGTTCATAAAATTTTGACACATTTTCTATAGAAATAAAATTTTGACAAAAATGTCTATAGAAATGAAAGTTTTATATAGAAATAATGTTCTGACATAATTTTCTATAGAAATAAAATCTTGACAAAAATTTCTATAGAAATGAAACTTTGACATAATTTTCTAAAGAAAAAAAATGTTGACAAAATTTTCTAAAGAAATAAAATTTTGACAAAATTTTGTAGAAATAAAATTTTCTATAGAAATAAAATTTTGACAAAATTTTCTATAGAAATAAAATTGTGACAAAATTTTCTATAGAAATAAAATTTTGCCAACATTTTCTAAATTAATAAAATTTTGACAAAATTTTCTTAAGAAATAAAATTTTACACAATTTTCTATAGAAATGAAATTTTGACAAAATTTTCTAAAGAAAAAAAATTTGACAAAATTTTCTAAAGAAATAAAATTGTTACAAAATTTTCTATAGAAATAAAATTTTCGCAAAAATTTTGTCAAAAAATTATTTCTATGGAAAATGTTGGCAAAATTTTATTTTTATAGAAAATTTTGTCAAACTTTTATTTCTATATAAAATGTTTTCAAAATTTTATTTCTATAGAAAATTTTGTCACAATTTTATTTCTTTAGAAAATTTTGACAAAATATTCTAAAGATTTTCTATATAAATAAAATTTTTAAAACATTTTCTATTGAAATAAAAGTTTGACAAAACTTTCTATAAAAATAAAATTTTGCTAACATTTTCTATAGAAATAAAATTTTAACAAAATTTTCTATAGAAATAAAATGTTGACAAAATTTTCTATAGAGATAACATTTTGACAAAATTTTCTATAGAAATGAAATTGTGGCAAAATTTTCTACAAAAAAAAAGTTTTGACAAGATTTTCTAAAGAAATAAAATTGTGACAAAATTTTCTATAGAAATAAAATTTTCGCAAACATTTTTATAGAAATAAAATTTTGACAAAATATTCAAAAGAAGTAAAATTTGTACAAAATTTTCTATATAAATAAAATTTTGGAAACATTTGCTATAGAAATAAAAGTTTGACAACATTTTCTATAAAAATAAAATTTTGCCAACATTTTCTATAGAAATAAAATTTTGACAAAATTTTCTAAATTAATAAAATGTTGACAAAATTTTCTAAAGGAATAAAATTTTAACAACATTTTCTATAGAAATAAAATGTTGAAAAAATTTTCTATAGAAATAAAATTTTGACAAAATTTTCTATAGAAATGACATGTTGACTAATTTTTCTAAAAAAAAAAAAATTTTGACAAAATTTTCTAAAGAAATAACATTTTTAGACAATTGTTTATAGTAATAAAAATGTTTCAATATATCCTATAGAAATTAATTTTTGACGAAATTTTCTTAAAAAAAATAAAATTTCGTTTTGTTTGTTATTGTTGGTTTCCCTTCAATCATTATTGTTGTTTTTGATTTCAGCTTAAAACCATGCATTGACTAAACTACAAGTGTAGCTTAACCAACAGAGGAAAAGTATGCTTGTCAAATTTATTTGGGCAAAGCCCCATTACCACAATCCTCATCAGCATCATCTACTTGCAGCAAAACTAACAACCAATTATCATAATAAATTCGGGTAATTCACTCATCCCAAAGTGAACTACACTTGAACCTTCCGAAAAAAGGTTTGATAGTCGGCTATTTTTCCTCTGTTGGTTAAGCTACACTTGTAGTTTAGTCAATGCATGGTTTTAAGCTGATATCAGAAACAACAAAATAAAATTTTGACACAATTTTCTATAGAAATAAAATGTTGGCAAAGTTTTCTATAGAAATACAATTTTGACCAAATTTTCTATAGAACTAAAATTGTGACAAAATTTTCTGTAGAAATAAAAATTTTGACAAAATTTTCTATAAAAATAATTTTTTGACAAAATTTTTTGAAGAACTAATAAATTTTGAGAAAATTGTCTAAAGAAATAAAATTATTAGACAATTCTTATAGAAATAAAATTTTTACAAAATTTCCTTTAGAAATAAAATTTTGGCAAAATTTTTTAAGGAAATTCATTTTTGACAAAATTTTCTAAAGAAATAAAATTTTGACATAATTTTCTATAGAAATAAAATGTTGACAAAATCTTCTATAGAAATAAAATTTTAACAAAATTTTTTATAGAAATAAAATTTTGACAAAATATTCTAAAGTAGTGAAATTTTTACGAAATTTTCTATATAAATAAAATTTTGAAAACATTTTCTATAGAAATAAAAGTTTGACAAAATTTTCTATAAAAATAAAATTTTGCCAACATTTTTTATGGAAATAAAATTTTGACAACATTTTCTAAAAAAATAACATTTTGACAAAATTTTCTATAGAAATAAAATTTTAAAAAAATTTTCTGTATAAATAAAATATTGGCAAAATTATCTACAGAAATACAATTTTGACAAAATTTTCTATAGAAATAAAATTTAAAAAAAAATTTCTATGGAAATAAAATTTTGAAAAAAATTTCTATAGAAATAAAATTTTGAAAAAATTTTCTATAATTCAATATTTGAGTTAATCTAAGGACGATTTTTTACGTATACAAAAATTATTTATTTTATGAATAGTGATCACAAAAATGTTTCCAATGATGGAATTCTTAAATTGTATGAAGAACTTTAGAAAGTTCTTTAGCGGTGACTTGTCTCCCTCCAGTCACGCTGCAATTCACTACCCCCATAGCGTACTACAACCAAATACATCCATTGTGCACCACAACCATTAAGTATTCCTGAAAAAAAAAAAAAAACATAACGAAAAGAAATTCAAATGCCAACAACTCTTCAGATAGATCGGCATGCGCTAAACCCCCTATGGGTTTCCTTCCAGGCATAATGGGCAAGAGTGAATGTCTGGCTGGATGATGATGATGATGCATCAGTAAGATGATTTACTCTCTCCCTTGGAGCATGTGAATTGCTGAAGATGAACTTAGAAGGCCAGGTTAATGACTTACATGTCAGCCATGGGTTCTAGGCATAATTTAGTGAGACTGTTGGCATTCAGTTTAGACCATGACTGAAGGCAGTTCAAATTAAGCTTAGACAACAACGAAAAAAAATTGTTTCACTCGCTTTTTTTTGTTTGTTTGTTACTAGGAAGCTACGACAATCAAAGGTGATGTGCAAAGGAAGTGCAATGCGCAAAAGACCAATTGGCAAGTCAGTCTATTCAGTCAGATATCCATCAATCTAAAAAAAAAGCAAGAGCATTGTGAGCTGTCTACACACATTTGATGACTACGTACTAGTGCCGGTGATGGTGGTAATGACGATGATTAGATTTATTTCAATTTTAAAATCTAATGCTCCTTTGTTTGGTGATTTCATTTGGCGGCGTGCTTGTTTTCCCCACCCGTGAACATTCTCGATATGCTGCGAAATATACGTGAAAATATTTTTATTGTTCTATGGAATTTAGTATTCTGTTTTCCCTTATGCTAGCGCTGATACAATTTCAATGTGGTTTTTCAGTGCAAGAGAAAGTTAACAGTTTCGGTTTTTTCCCTGTTTTTTTTTTTTTTATTTTAATTTTCCTATTGAAGTTGTTTTTTTTTGTTAATTTAAAATTTCCATTCTTTGTTCTGGGTTCCCAATATCATGTATTTGGATTGGCAGACTGTTGGCATTTCTGTTGCGTTTGTTTTTGTTTGAGGGGCCTTTGTTGAATGAATTCCAATTCAATTTTGAATTGCCAAGAATTAAAGGCATGTGCCAATCACACCAAAACTAGCCTAGAAGATTCAATGCATTCGCAATATCAAAATGGGATTTTAACTGACAGATATGCAATGGATAGTAAGAAGAAATTTCTAGACCAACGGAATGAAGGGAATTGTTCCAGATTTTGTTTTACTCAAGTTGTAAATTGCCAAGCGTGAGGATACAATTTATTACACCCAGAAAAAAATATTTTTGTTAAAATAATTTTAACTAAAATATTTTATTTATTTATTTATTTATTAAATTTAACTTAGCTTATATAAATATACGGCAAGTATAAAGAAAAAAAGAAATAGCATTAGCTACAAAGGCTATCAGCTAACAAAAAATATTTTATTAAATGCAACATAATACAAAAAAGTTTAAATTTTTTTTTCAAATTGAAGAAATTTTATTGAAAATAATAATTTTTTGCAAACACAAGCAAACACAAAAAAACCCAAATTTAAAAGAGAATTTTGTCTTAAAAGTGTCCTTATTTGTATTCTCCGCTTCTTTGGCTCGGAATCAATACCAAAATTTTTAAAGACAACATTTTTGGAACCGGGCATGTTTTTTTTCAGTGTTCTGAGATTGAGGTATGTACTCAATCTCAATTAATTTCTATACCATATTCATTGAAATTAATTATTCTATACAAAAAAATACAAAAGAATTAGAATTCATTAAGATCATCTATTGCTCTATCTCTGTTTCTTTTTCTAAGAATATTTTCCGCCGTTAAAATTTATAGATTCTGATTCATTTATTTTGAATTTTTTGTCGTGACCTAAAAATCAAAATAACTGAAAATAAATCAAAAATCTTAGCTTTCTTTCCAAAAAATTAATTTTCCCGTTTTTTACCTTATTTTTCATACCTCAATCTCAATTAAATTCTATATCATAATCATAATTTATTTACCGTTTTATAAGCTTATTTTCCATACCTCAATCTCAATTAATTTCTATATCATAATCATTGAAATTAATTATTAAAAAAAAAAATACTAAACAAGTATGTACGGCCGTAAGTTCGGCCAGGTCGAAGCTTATGTACCCTCTACCATGGATTGCGTAGAAACTTCTTCTAAACACTGCCATCCACAATCGAATTACTTAAGTTGCGGTAACGCTTGCCGATGGCAAGGTATCTGAAAACCTCCTAACACCGTCTTCTAAATTGTATGTAAGTCCATACGTGGTTATATTAAATCGAAAAAGATCGATCAAATACGTATATAATTGAGTTTGACAAAGTTTTCTATAGACATAAAAAAATTTTAACAAAATTTTCTATAGAAATAAAATTTTCACAAAATTTTCTATAGAAAGAAAATTTTGACAAAATTTTCTACAGAAATAAAATTTTAACAAACTTTTTTATAGAAATAAAATTTTAACAAAATTTTCTATAGAAATAAAATTTTGACTAAATTTTCTATAGAAATAAAATTTTGACAAAATTTTCTATAGAAATAAAATTTTGACTAAATTTTCTATAGAAATGAAATTTTGACAAGATTTTCTATAGAAATAAAATTTTAACAAAAAGTTTCTATAGAAATAAAATTTTAACAAAATTTTCTATAGAAATAAAATTTTGGTAGATTATTTTTGGCTCGAGTGGCAACCATGATTATGAACAGATATCATATGCTGACACCACGTACCAAATTTCAACCGGATCAGATGAAATTTGCTTCTCTTAGAGGCTCCGCAAGCCAAATCTGGGGATCGATTTATATGGGGGCTGTATATAATTATGGACCGATATGGACCAATTCCTGCATGGTTGTTGGATACCATATATTAACATCACGTACCAAATTTTAACCGGATCGGATGAATTTTGCTCCTCTAAGAGGCTCCGGAGGTCAAATCTGGGGATCGGTTTATATGGGGGCTATATATAATTATGGGCCGATGTGGACCAATTTTTGCATGGTTTTTAGAGACAATATACTAATACCACGTACCAAATTTCAACCAGATCGGATGAAATTTGCTTCTCTTAGAGGCTCAGCAAGCCAAATCTGGGGATCGATTTATATGGGGGCTATATATAATTATGGACCGATATGGACCAATTCCTGCATGGTTGTTGGATACCATATACTAACACCATGTACCAAATTTCAACCGGATCGGATGAATTTTGCTCCTCTAAGAGGCTCCGGAGGCCAAATCGGGGGATCGGTTTATATGGAGGCTATATATAATTATGGACCGATGTGGACCAATTTTTGCATGGTTATTAGAGACTATCTACTAACACCATGTGCCAAATTTCAGCCGGATCTGATGAAATTTGGTTTTCTTAGAGGCTCCGCAAGCCAAATCGGGGGATCGGTTTATATGGGGGCTATATGTAATTATGGACCGATATGGACCAATTTCTGCATGGTTGTTAAAGACCATATAGTAACACCATGTACCAAATTTTAACCGAATCGGATGAAATTTGGTTCTCTTAGAGCAATCGCAAACCAAATTTGGGGGTCTGTTTATATGGGGGCTATACGTAAAAGTGGACCGATATAGACCAATTTTTGCATGGTTGTTAGAGACCATATACCAACACCATGTAGCAAATTTCAGCCGGATCGGATGAAATTTGCTTCTCTTACAGCAATCGCAATCCAAATTTGAGGGTCCGTTTATATGGGGGCTATACGTAGAAGTGGACCGATATGGCCCATTTGCAATACCATCCGACCTACATCAATAACAACTACTTGTGCCAAATTTCAAGTCGATAGCTTGTTTCGTTCGGAAGTTAGCGTGATTTCAACAGACGGACGGACGGACGGGCGGACGGACATGCTCAGATCGACTCAAAATTTCACCACGACCCAGAATATATATACTTTATGGGGTCTTAGAGCAATATTTCGATGTGTACAAACGGAATGACAAAGTTAATATACCCCCATCCTATGGTGGAGGGTATAAAAATTCTGAGGAATAAAATTTTGACAAAATTTTCTATCGGAATAAACTTTTAACAAAATTTTCTATAGAAATGAAACTTTGACAAAATTTTCTATAGGAAGAAAATTTTAACAAAATTTTCTATAGGAATAAAATTAAAAAAAAAAAATCTATTTTTTATAGAAATAAAATTTGCGCAAAATTTTTCTATACAAATAAAATTTGCGAAAAATTTTCTACTGTTCTCTCTTTGCTATGTTTTTTATAATAAACTTTTTACATAAATTTAAAGTCGGGTTTTTAACTGTAGCTGATTAAAAATCAAAATCTTCAAATAATTTTTTACCGTTTATTAAGCTTATTGAGATTGAGGTATGTACTCAATCTCAATAATTTTCTATGATTATGATAATCATTGAAATTATTTATTCCATAAAAAAATTACTAAAGCAGTAGAATTGATTAAGAACATCTGCTGCGCCATTTTTCTTTCTTACTTTCTTTTAAAATTTATGTCAGTATTTTAATTGATGCTGATTATATAATTTATTTTGAATTTTTCATCGTGACCTAAAAATCAATATAACTGAAAATAAATCAAAAATTTTAGCTTTCCTTTTTTCCAAATTTTGTTTTTCCCCTTTTAAGCTCTTTTTCATACCTCAATCTCAATTAACTTTCTTACCATAATCATTGAAATTCTTTATTCCATAAAAAAATTAGTAAAGAATTAGAATCCATTAAGAACATCTTTCTCTCTTGCTATATATTTTTTTTTTTTTGAGTATACACCCCATTAAAATTTATGGATAAAATTAATGTCAGTATTTGAACTGATGCTGATACATTTATTTTGAATTTTTCATCGTGACCTAATAATCAAAATAACTGAAAATAAATTAAAAATCTTAGATTTTTTTGAAATATTTTTTTATCGTAGTTTAAAATTATTTTCCATACCTCAATCTCAATTAATTTCTATATCATAATCATAATTTATTTACCGTTTTTAAGCTTATTTTCCATACCTCAATCTCAATTCAATTCTATTATTGAAATTAATTATTCCATCAAAAAATTACTAAAGAACTAGAATTCATTAAAGGCATATACGACTCTATCTCTCTTTCTTACTATGTTTCTTGGAGTATTTAACCCCATTAAAATTTATCGTTAAAATTAATGTCAGTATTTTAACTGATGCTTCATTAATTTATTTTTTGAATTTTTCATCATGACCCAAAAAATCAAAATAACTGAAATCAAAATCAAAATTCTTTCGATGGGAATTCATGATTTCATGTTTTTCTTTCCAATTAAAATTCCTTCATAGTTTGGTAAATGAATCAGAACAAATTATGATCGGTTGAAATTCAAATTTGATTGTAACCCAAAAGCTTTTACTCATCAAATTGAGTACGCACAGAAGATTCAAACTTTATTGCTTGCGCATCAATTTAATGTATTTTTCGTGGCGATTTCGTTACCATTTGGAAGTTTGAAGTTTTGTTTTGTCAGAGGCTATTGCCATCGTTTTACCAAACAATCAATTTTTTTTCTGAATTTGCCATAACAATAAAAGAATAGCCTCAGAGAAGAAAATCAACCCGAATAAGATAAATATCAATTATTTTAGTTTTAAAGCTTCTTTTTCATTTTGTGTTGAACAAATATCCAATTCGTGGGTTTTGAAGTGATTCCGAAAGAAAAGCAAAAAATATAAAACATAAAAATAAAAAAAGAATTCTATGAAACTATAATTGCTAGAAATTGAATGAATCATTTATTGAACACCATGGGTATTTTGCCTCTTTCACGTGTATCAAATGGGGATGCTTTTGTTATAATCTAAATATAGGTAAATGTATTTCTATTAGGTATTTTTAAGAGAATCAAAAAGGCGGGCGGTCAAATTTGCACAAGTCAACTTTTCGATCAATTCAAAGCCGACTGTGAATTTTTGCAATTATTTAAAAGTTGGCTTTGATACTGCAATCACTTTTTGAAGAACGAAATTTTATATAAACGATAAAATAGTTTATTTTTTTCTGTGAAACACAATTTTATTTGCCAATCGAAAATATGTATGGATAAAATATAAAAGACTAAACTATCCCGAAATGTCTTTAAGAATTGTTCAACTAGAGTTTTTGGCATTTTATTCTAGTCTGGGATTGATCATTCGAGTCTCTGTATGCTATCTACTGAAATACAATGCTTTCATATTTGTTAGTTAATTTTTGTTTGTACATAAATACATCTATCACTGTAGATGTACTTGAAATCAGAAAACTTAAGAAACAAACTTGAAATAAATCACAATTACCGTTTAGAGGTACTTTGAAACAAAAGACTTAAGCAATAAACTTCACTAACTATTACAGTTAGTAATTATGAAGCCCAAAGCGAATTAATTTGAACTTTTTTTAAATAAATAAAACTAAATCAGGAAATAAATTTGCTTCAAGAACAATAAGTCAAATGGGGCCTACTATATCGATACCCCCAAATAAGCTCTACTAAATCGGAGGTATTTGGCAAAATCAAGTTATAACAGGTTGGCTGATAAGTCCCCGGTCTAACAAAGAAAAACACATTTTTTTTGTCAAAATTCGTTTTTATTATTCAACATATGTAGTTCCCCTCAAGAGCGATACAGTGATTATAACGACCTTCCAATTTTTAGATACCATTTTGGTAGTACTCCTTCGGTTTTGCCTCAAAATAGGCCTCAGATTCGGCGATCACCGCTTCATTGCAGCCAATTTTTTTTCCCTGCGAGCATCCTTTGAGAACAAGAAAAAGTCTCTGGGGGCCAGATCTGGAGAATACGGTGGGTGGGGAAGCAATTCGAAGTCCAATTCATGAATTTTTGCCATCGTTCTCAATGACTTGTGGCACGGTGCGTTGCCTTGGTGGAACAACACTTTTTTCTTCTTCATATGGGCCTTTTTGCCGCGATTTCGACCTTCAAACGCTCTAATTACGCCATAAATTAGTCATTGTTGATGGTTTTTCCCTTCTCAAGATAATCGATAAAAATTATTCCATGCGCATCCCAAAAAACAGAGGCCATTAATTTGCCAGCGGACCTTTGAGTCTTTCCACGCTTCGGAGACGGTTCACGGGTCGCTGTCCACTCAGCCGACTGTCGATTGGGCTCAGGTGTGTAGGTTAGGTTAGGTGGCAGCCCGATGTATCAGGCTCACTTAGACTATTCAGTACATTGTGATACCACATTGGTGAACTTCTCTCTTATCACTGAGTGCTGCCCGATTCCATGTTAAGCTCAATGACAAGGGACCTCCTTTTTATAGCCGAGTCCGAACGGCGTTCCACATTGCAGTGAAACCATTTAGAGAAGCTTTGAAACCCCTCAGAAATGTCACCAGCATTAATGAGGTGGGATAATCCACCGCTGAAAAACTTTTTGGTGTTCGGTCGAAGCAGGAATCGAACCCACGACCTTGTGTATGCAAGGCGGGCATGCTAACCATTGCACCACGGTGGCTCCCTCAGGAGTGTAGTGATGGAGCCATGTTTCATCCATTGTCACATATCGACGGAAAAACTCGGGTGTATTACGAGTTAACAGCTGCAAACACCGCTCAGAATCATCAACACGTTGTTGTTTTTGGTCAAATGTTAGCTCGCGCGGCACCCATTTTGCTTCCGTATATCCAAATATTGATGATTAATATGACCAACACGTTCCATTGATATCTTTAAGGCCTCTGCTATCTCGATCAACTTCATTTTACGGTCATTCAAAATCATTTTGTGGATTTTGTTTGATGTTTTCGTCGGTAACCACCTCTTTCGGGAGTCCACTGCGTTCACCGTCCTCCGTGCTCATTTCACCATGCTTGAATTTTGCATACCAATCAATTATTGTTGATTTCCCTGGGGCAGAGTCCGGAAACTCATTATCAAGCCAAGTTTTTGCTTCCACCGTATTTTTCCCTTCAGAAAACTGTATTTTATCAAAACACGAAATTCCTTTTTTTTCATTTTTCTCATAATAACAAAAGTTGCTTCACAAACGACGCTCTATCTCACAAACTAATTGACTTACAGACGTCAAATTTTGACACGAATCATTTGAAGGTTGGTACTATATAAAAATAATATGCATTTAATACTAGCGACGCCATCTATGTGTCAGACCGGGGACTTATCAGCCAACCTTTTATATTAAAAAGGAAACTTTGAATAAAGATTCGACGAATTCTTACCTGCCTCAGAGAAGACTTTTGAACTCAGAAGGATTATACTTCCTAAGTACATTTACCAAATTTTATGAAAATTGGGCCCAATTTCCATATTTATTGATATGATTTACTTGAAAATGGCCCATTAGGCATCAAGCCGTTTTAGATTTTATTCCTTCAACTTTTTGTTTAGCATCTGGAAAAACCAACTTTTGCAAAAGTTGGAAAAGTTGACTCTTCGAGTTTTAAACTTTTTTATTTTTTTTTATTTTTATGAAAAAATATCGATTTTTGAATGCTTAGGCCCAACGATGCCTGACCTTTTTTAGCCACTTACAAAAATAAGTTTACTCGAGACCCGTACACTGCAAGCTTGCCCGGTTCCAAGGATGTTGTCTTTATTCCAAGCCAACAAAGCAGAAAATAGAAATAAAGATACATTTAAAACATAATTCTCTTTAAAATTTGAGTTTTCGTTTTTGACAATAGACTCGACTTGAGACTCGACGTGAGACTCGACTTCATCTAGAAATTATGCTATGTTTCTACACGGACGATAAAGACTGCTTTTCATATGTTTGGGTCTAAAAATTATATGTTTGGAACACAAATTTTTTTAACACAATATTTTTAAGTGCAACCATATAATGTTCATAAACTAGCATAACATGTTTGGGACATACATATATGTTAATATGTTAGAACATATTATGTTTGGGTCATAAAGTGTGTGTAAATATAATATGCTTAGATGCAAACATATATTAATTTGGAAATAGCCTATAAACATACAAGTATATATGTGTAGAAACAGAGACCTAGGGAATATGCTGCAAGTAAAATAATGGAAGTAAACAATTGGCGTCTTAAAAATATATCCGCGCAAAGAAAATTTCATTAAAATTTTTTACTACCAGTGTATGCCCTAAGGTGAAACATAATATGTTTGGACAATACACACAATATTTTGTTTGGACCAATCCTGAAAATATATATGGTTGAAGCAAACTGTGTTTGGGGTATATGTTACAGAAGCGATTTTTTTTGGAGGGTGTAGGCCGATATCCTCTAATTGCTAATAAGTTTAATATAATTAGTAA
This sequence comes from Haematobia irritans, assembly GCF_050003625.1. NCBI lineage: Eukaryota > Metazoa > Arthropoda > Insecta > Diptera > Muscidae > Haematobia > Haematobia irritans. The sequence continues at coordinate 246,424,469 of NC_134397.1, read as the reverse complement.
TTACAAAATAAACAAATAAATAAATATATATAATAATTACAAGTATATACGGCCGCAAGTTCGGCCAGGCCGAATCTTAACATATGTACCCACCACCATGGATTGCGTAAAAACTCCTACTAAAGACGGTCATCCACAATTAAAGTACTTGGGTTGCGGCCGATGGCAAGGCATCTTAAAGCTTCTTAACATCATCTTCTAAATTGTAAGTTAGTCCATGCGAGATATATAGTAGACAAAAAACAAGGTCAATTAAATACGTATATATTCAATTCTCGACCAGTATATATATATATATAGGAAAGAAATAATTACAAAAGTTGGAAAAGTGAACTTTTATGCGGTAATTATAGAGCCAGAATTGAAATATGGGAGTCGCTTTATATGGGGGCTATATTCGTATATATCACGCATGGACTAACTTACAATTTAGTAGATGATGTTAAGAAGTCTACCAAAAAAAAGACATTTTGATGAATCGATTGAAGACATTTTAATTAAAAAATTAATTTGGATCAATTAATTTCGTGTTTGAATCTGATTTTTTTAATTGATTCAATCAATTATTCAGTTAAACTTTTTAATTAAATCAGCTGCAACAATTAATTGAGCTTTGTAATGGACATCGATCGTTTAAATTAAATTGTTAATTGGAACAATTAATTGTTTAATAAAAACCGTGAAAATTTTCACTAATTTTCTTAAACTGTTATTAGTTTGATTAAAAAAGTGATTGTACCAATTAATTTTTTAATTTAAGACCGAAGCTTATGTATGGATTGCGTAGAAACTTCTTCTAAAGACTGTCTTCCACAATCGAATTACTTGGGTTGCGGTAACACTTGCCGATGGCAAGGTAACTTAAAACCTCCTAACATCGTCTTCTAAATTGTAAGTTAATCCATACGTCATATATATTCAACTAAAAAAAGGCCGATTAAATACGTATATAAATCAGTTTGGCAAAATTTTCAATAGAAATAAAATTTTTACAAAATTTTTTATAGAAATAAAATTTTAACAAAATTTTTTATAGAAATAAAATTTTAACAAAATTTTCTATAGAAATAAAATTTGTACACAATTTTCAATAGAAATAAAGTTTTGACAATACTTTCAATAGAAATAAAATTTTGACAAAATTTTCAATAGAAATAAAATTTTGACAAAATTTTCTATAGAAATAAAATTTTTACAAAATTTTCAATAGAAATAAATTTTTTACAAAATTTTCAATAGAAATAAAATTTTGACAACATTTTCTATAGAAATAAAATTTTGACAAAATTTTCTATAGAAATAAAATTTTGACAAAATTTTCTATAAAATCAAAATATTGACAAAATTTTCTATAGAAATAAAATTTTGACAAAATTTTCTATAGAAATAAAATGTTGATATAGAATAAAATTTGGACAAAATTTTGTATAGAAATAAAATTTGGACAAAATTTTCTATAGAAATAACATTTTGACAAAATTTTATATAGAAATTAAAATATTGATAACATTTGCTATAGAAATAAAATTTTGCCACAATTTTCTATAGAAATAAAATTTTGGTAAAAATTTTTATAGAAATAAAATTTTGACAAAATTTTCTATAGAAATAAAAATTTTGACAAAATTTTCTATAGAAAAAAAATTTTGACAAAATTTTCTATAGAAATAAAATTTTGACAACATTTTCAATATAAATAAAATTTTGACAACATTTTCAATATAAATAAAATTTTGACAAAATTTTCAATAGAAATTTTCAATAGAAATAAATTTTTGACAACATTTTCAATAGTAATAAAATTTTGACAAATTTTTCTATAGAATTAAAATTTTAACATTTTCTATAGAAATAAAATTTTTAAAAAAATTTTTATAGAAATAAAATATTTGACAAAATTTTTATAGAAATAAAATATTTGACAAAATTTTCTATAGAAATAAAATGTTGACAAAATTTTTTATAAAAATAAAATTTTGACAAAATTTTTTACAGAAATAAAATTTTGCCAAAATTTTTATAGAAATAAAATTTTGACAAAATTTTCTATAGAAATAAAATTGTGACAACATTTTCTATAGAAATACAATTTTTAAAAAAAAATTTTATAGAAATAAAATATTTGACAAAATTTTCTATAGAAATAAAATTTTGGTAGAATTTTTTTGGCTCGAGTGGCAACCATGATTATGAACCGATATGGACCAACAATATTTCGATGTGTTACAAAATTTTTTATAGAAATAAAATTTTTACAAAACTTTCTTTAAAATTAAAATATTGACAAAATTTTCAATAGAAATAAAATTTTGACAACATTTTCAATAGTAATAAAATTTTGACAAATTTTTCTATAGAATTAAAATTTTAACATTTTCTATAGAAATAAAATTTTTAAAAAAATTTTTATAGAAATAAAATATTTGACAAAATTTTCTATAGAAATAAAATATTTGACAAAATTTTCTATAGAAATAAAATGTTGACAAAATTTTCTATAGAAATAAAATTGTGACAACATTTTCTATAGAAATAAAATTTTGACAAAATTTTCTATAGAAATACAATTTAAAAAAAAAAATAAAATATTTGACAAAATTTTCTATAGAAATAAAATTTGGTAGATTATTTTTGGCTCGAGTGGCAACCATGATTATGAACCGATATGGACCAACAATATTTCGATGTGTTACAAAATTTTTTATAGAAATAAAATTTTTACAAAACTTTCTATAAAATTAAAATATTGACAAAATTTTCTATAGAAATAAAATTTTGACAAAATTTCTATAGAAATAAAATTTTGACAAAATTTTCTATAGAAATAACATTTTGACAAAATTTTCTATAAAATCAAAATATTGACAAAATTTTCTATAGAAATAAAATTTTGACAAAATTTTCAATAGAAATAAAATTTTGACAAAATTTTCTATAGAAATAAAATGTTGATATAGAAATAAAATTTCGACAAAATTTTGTATAGAAATAAAATTTGGACAAAATTTTCTATAGAAATAACATTTTGACAAAATTTTATATAGAAATTAAAATATTGATAACATTTTCTATAGAAATAAAATTTTGCCAAAATTTTCTATAGAAATAAAATTTTGGTAAAAATTTTTATAGAAATAAAATTTTGACAAAATTTTCTATAGAAATAAAATTTTGGTAAAAATTTTTATAGAAATAAAATTTTGACAAAATTTTCTATAGAAATAAAATTTTGACAACATTTTCAATATAAATAAAATTTTGACAAAATTTTCAATAGAAATAAAATTTTGACAACATTTTCAATAGTAATAAAATTTTGACAAATTTTTCTATAGAATTAAAATTATAACATTTTCTATAGAAATAAAATTTTTAAAAAAATTTTTATAGAAATAAAATATTTGAAAAAATTTTCTATAGAAATAAAATATTTGACAAAATTGTCTATAGAAATAAAACGTTGACAAAATTTTTTATAAAAATAAAATTTTGACAAAATTTTTTACAGAAATAAAATTTTGCCAAAATTTTTATAGAAATAAAATTTTGACAAAATTTTCTATAGAAATAAAATTGTGACAACATTTTCTATAGAAATAAAATTTTGACAAAATTTTCTATAGAAATACAATTAAAAAAAAATAAAATATTTGACAACATTTTCTATAGAAATAAAATTTGGTAGATTATTTTTGGCTCGAGTGGCAACCATGATTATGAACCGATATGGACCAACAATATTTCGATGTGTTACAAAACTTTTTATAGAAATAAAATTTTTACAAAACTTTCTATAAAATTAAAATATTGACAAAATTTTCTATAGAAATAAAATTTTGACAAAATTTCTATAGAAATAAAATTTTGACAAAATTTCTATAGAAATAAAATTTTGACAAAATTTCTATAGAAATAAAATTTTGACAAAATTTCTATAGAAATTAAATTTTGGTAGATTATTTTTGGCTCGAGTGGCAACCATGATTATGAACCGATATGGACCAACAATATTTCGATGTGTTACAAACGGCAAAGTTTATATACTCCCATCCTTTGATGGAGGGTATAATAATTATTGATTTTGTTTATAAAAAAATAATTGATAAATTGGTTGTATCAAAAAATTAAAAAGCTAAAAAAATCAATAATTTTTTTAAATTGACTTAGTCTTCCGAGTTTGATTAATAAATTAATCATATCAATTAATTTTTAATTGAAAAAAGTTTTCAACTTCAATATTTGGCAATATTTTTTCTGTACGAAGGGATTATGGATGAACGAGTTTCTTGTTAATTGCGTGTGTACGCAACACATTTGCGTTTTATGTTAATTTTATGAGGTTCAAGTTTTCGATTTTATTTTATGTTTATTATCAAATATCATCTACAAAAATAATATTCTGTAAATGTTAGAAATTAACGTTATTTGTTGAAATGTGTTCTTAAATTTTAATACATTTGCTTGTAATAAAAAAATTATATCTCTGATTTTTTTTAAATTGTTTTGTATCTCTAATTTCCACCTCCCCAAGCTTTAAAAAATTCGAGTTGATCTTAAACTCATATTTCGACAGTACACAGAAAAGAATTCACCAAAATTTTTCTAATTAAATTTTTTAAATATTCAATTAAAAATCTAATTGGTTGAATAGATTTTTTATATAGATAGATTTTTTATTTGAGATAAAATTCAATTACAAAAATTAATTGTGTCAATTTAATTTTTAATTGGACTAATTATTTTTTTATTTGACATTTGTGATTTATATTTGTAATTTCTGTGATTAAATAAATTTCAAATAAAATTAATTGGATCGATTAATTTCCTGACAAACCGATGACAAGATTGTAGAACAAAATAAATTTCCCTTTTTTTAAGGGGAATTTTGGACCACCCATATTTTAACAATAGAAAATATCATGACCCTTGTCTTTACTTTCATAAAGCATCACAAATTACCTGTATAGGTAAAAAATATAGTTTTCAAAATTATTTCCTATACAAAATAAAAAATGCATTCATATTTCCTTGAAATACCTGCCTTATATTTTACAAAAAATATTTCTTTTAAATCTACATTTCCGGTTGTTTTGTCTTAAATAGAAAACTAAAAAACGAAAATAAAATTCACCTTCCATAATTCCAATATTCATCCAATTCATTTTTACCACAATTTTTATCATGAGAAAAACACTAATGTCCGGTTATTTCAATACGAAACTCTACGGCTATGGCTATGGGAAAATTACCAATTTAACAAGAATCTACATTAGGCAAGAAATTGATAATTGCATTTTGCCCCAAAGCCTCAATGGGCTGGACTATTAATTAAAGAAGGCCAGTGAAAACACAATGTTTTTCGGCTTTGTTTTTTTTCTTTAATAACCCACAAATAAAACCCGAGGAATATCATCCACCATCTTAAGTAGTAATATTCGTAAAGAATGTCTATGCCATACATCAAGAAATGATATCGTGGCTCGAACGAATACCAAAACAAAAAATTCAAACATAATTGTAAAACATGACTTAATGGATTAATGGCTGATCGCCAACTGTTTTTCAACTGTTGAAACAATTTAGAACATTAAAATGAAAAAAAAAAAAAATTAATGTTCGTAAAGGTATGAGCAAACTGAAAATGTCTATAACTATTCATGAATATTTTTATCTAAGACCAAATGCTAAAGTATTTGTAAGGCAATGAAAAATGTATGCTATGCAGAGTTATAGTGAATTTTAAAGAAATTAAAAAAATCCACAAATACCTTAATAAGAAATCAAAAAAAAAAAAAAATCATCAACGTGTATAAGAAGTTAACTTTACTTTGTAATCTATATATATATAAAATTCAATCTATGTTTTTTGTTTGTTTGTTTGTATGTTCCGAGTTGGCTCCGAAACGGCTGAACCGATTTACTTGAAACTTTCAGAGATCGTAGGGGGCGTTAATGTGGTGAAAATATGGTACCTCATTTTTTGACACCTGGTCGCGCAGGGGGGCCTCCCCTTTGTCGGACTTTTTGAAAATTGGACCAAAGTTGACCGATTTGCTTGAAATTTTCATTGAAGGTTGGGTTTGGTATCTAGACAAAGATCCGCTACTTTATATTTCGATATTTGGTGGGCCTCTCCTTTGTTCGACTTTTTTTAATTTACAGAGGATTGGGGATTTTTACAGAGGATTTTTGAAATTTACAGAGGATTGGGGAGAGGTTACGATATAAATAGTTCATACCTGATTTTGTGATATTTGGACGGAAGAGAGGCCGCCCCTTTAGGCTTATAATTTGCTTGCCATTTTCTGGGACGTTTACAAAAGATACGCTACATCACATTTCGATATTTGGGGAGGAGGTCCTCATCTAAAACTGGAAGAAAACAATTCTTAAGTTTTCTTGAAATTTATAAAGGCAGTGGGGGAAGGTTATGAACGAAGAGGTAACCTTCCTTGCCCCACACTTGAAAGAAAGTTTCAAGAATTTTCAGGGAAGGTTACGGGTGCTATTCACCACGGTGTTTGTCGATATTGTATCGGGGAATGTGACGTCCCTTTAAAACAATAGAGGAAAATTTAAACATCTACGATCTACTTGAAATTTACAGGGAACGTGGGAGGAGGTGATTAAATTTATACATGATTTTTAAATTAGTACATGATTTTTCGATATCTGGTTGGGGAAGGGGAAAATTTGAATAAACTTTGTCGATTTACTACCCTTTTGTCCGTTTTTTTCCTTAAATTGAAAGTAGAGGGTTGTCCGTAAATGGGAACTCGGTACATACACACAAAAAAATATTATAATTTTTGAGCTAACAATAAATTGTTGTTACATAAAATTTTGAAGTTCAACTAAATTTTTGTTGATATAACAAAATTAGTTGCTAAAGTGACTAAAATCGTAATTGTATTTACAAAATACGTTGTTAGCTCAAATTTAAACATAATTTTAATTGTATTGACAATCAAATTAATTGATATTTTTGTGTGTGTAATTTTATGATTTTTTGCCAGACTTCTTTTTAGTAAAGAACTTAAATTTACATGAAATTGGCAGCCAACGTAGAGGGTGCATCATTTTCCAACATTTTAGCAAATGTTAATGTGGTAAAATTTTTTACTACTTTTGCTTTTTCCGATTTATTGGATGGGAAACAGTAATTCTTTGTATGTTATGTTATTATAATATAGTGCTTAATTTTCAGATATGTTGAGGAGAAGGATACATTTCCACACTTAAAATTCACAAGAAATATAGAAGATTGTCCAACTACTTGAATACAGAACATTATTTAAAAAATTTGGAGGAAAGGGTAAACCCTCTCCCCGACATTTTTTAAGACGAACCGTTTTACATATGCATATCCGCCGTATTTGTACCTATAAACGAAAAAGCAAGCAGTCCGATTTGTTTGAAAGAATTCAAATCTTTTCGAATTTGTTTTCAGCACGAAGGATATGGTTGACTAAGTTAACGCAAAATGTTCCTACAAAAACACTTCGGAAGGCGCAGCGAAGCGGGCCGGGTTACGCTAGTGTTTTATATACCCCACCTTATAGAATGGAACGCATCGAAATGTTTATTTAATATCGCATTAAATAATGGCATTGTTAACACGCCACACGAGCCATAAATAATCTACCAAAATTTGGAGAAAATATTACCAAAAAACTACCAAACAAATAAATGTTACTTTTTAAAAAATTTTATTTCTATAGAAAATTTTATCAAAATTTTATTTCTATAGAAAATATTGTCAAAATTTGATTTCTATAGAAAATTTTGTCAAAATTTTATTTCTATAGAAAATTTTATCAAAATTTTATTTCTATAGAAAATATTGTCAACATTTTATTTCTATAGAAAATTTTGTCAAAATTTTATTTCTATAGAAAATTTTATCCAAATTTTATTTCTAAAGAAAGTTTTGCCCAAATTTTATTTCTGTAGAAAATTTTGTCAAAATTTTATTTCTATAGGAAATTTTGTCAAAATTTTATTTCTATAGAAAATGTTGTCAAAATTTTATTTCTATAGAAAATTTTGTCCAAATTCTATTTCTATAGAAAATTTTGTCAAAATTTTATTTCTATAGGAAATTTTGTCAAAATTTTATGGAAAATTTTGTCAAAATTATTTCTATAGAAAATCTTGTCAAAATGTTATTTCTATACAAAAATTTGTCAAAGTTTATTTCTATAGAAAATGTTCTCAAAATTTTATTTCTATAGAAAATTTTGTCCAAATACTATTTCTATAGAAAATTTTGTCAAAATTTTATTTCTATAGAAAATTTTGTCAAAATTTTATTTCTATAGAAAATTTTGTCAAAATTTTGTCAAACTTTGAGTTCTATAGAACATTTAGTCAAAATTTGAGTTTTATAGAAAATTTTGTCAAAATTCTATTTCTATAGAAAATTTTGTCAAAGTTTTATTTCTATTAAAAATTTGGCAAAATTTTATTTCTACAAAAAATTTTGGCAAAATTTTATTTCTGTAAAAAATTTTGTCAAAATTTTATTTCTGTAAAAAATTTTGTCAAAATTTTAATTCTATAGAAAATTTTATCAAAATTTTTTTTCTTACCAAATTTTGTCAAAATTTTCTTTCTATAAAAAATTTAGTCAAAATTTTGTTTCTATAGAAAATTTTGTCAAATTTTATTTCCATAGAAAATGTTCTCAAAATTTTATTTCTATAGAAAATTTTGTCCAAATTTTATTTCCATAGAAAATTTTGTCAAAATGTTATTTCTATAGAAAATTTTGTCAAAATTTTATTTCTATAGAAAATTTTGTCAGATTTTTTTTTATAGAAAATTTTGTAATAATTTTTTTATATAGAAAATTTTATCAAAATTTTATTTCTATAGAAAATATTGTCAAAATTCTATTTCTATAGAAAATTTTGTCGAAAATTTATTTCTAGAGAAAATTTTATCAAAATTTTATTTCTATATTTGTCAAAATGTTATTTCTATAGAAAATTTTGTAATAATTTTATTTATATAGACAATTTTATCAAAATTTTATTTCTATAGAAAATATTGTTAAAAATCTATGTCTATAGAAAATTTTGTCAAAAATTTATTTCTCGAGAAAATTTGATCAACATTTTATTTCTATAGAAAATTTTGTCAAATGTTATTTCTATAGAAAATTTTGTCAAAATTTTATTTGTGTCGAAAATTTTGTCAAAAATTTATTTCTATAGAAAATTTTGTCAAAATTTTATTTCTATAGAAAATTTTGTCAAAATTTTTCTATAGAAAATTTTGTCAAATTTTTTTTTCTATAGAAAATTTTTTCAACATTTTATTTTTATAGAAAATTTTGCTAATATTTTATTCTTATAGAAAACTTTGTATTTCTATAGAAAATTTTGTCAAAATGTTATTTCTATAGGAAGTTTTGTCAAAATTTTATTTCTATACCAAATTTTTTCAAATTTTAATTTTAATTAAATTTAGTAGAAAATTTTGTCAACATTATTTCTATAGAAAACTTTGTCATAATTTTATTTTTATAGAAAATTTTGTCAAAATTCTATTTCTATAGAAAATTTTGTCAAATTTGATCAACATTTTATTTCTATAGAAAATTTTGTCAAATGTTATTTCTATAGAAAATTTTATCAAAATTTTATTTGTGTTGAAAATTTTGTCAAAAATTTATTTCTATAGAAAATTTTGTCAAAATTTTATTTCTATAGAAAATTTTATCAAAATTTTATTTATATAGAACATTTTGTTAAAATTTTTATTTCTATAGAAAATTTTCTCAAAATTTTATTTCTATAGAAAATTTTGTCAAAATTTTTCTATAGAAAATTTTGTCAAATTTTTTTTTCTATAGAAAATTTTTTCAACATTTTATTTTTATAGAAAATTTTTCTAATATTTTATCCTTATAGAAAACTTTGTATTTCTATAGAAAATTTTGTCAAAATGTTATTTCTATAGGAAGTTTTGTCAAAATTTTATTTCTATACCAAATTTTTTCAAATTTTAATTTTAATTAAATTTAGTAGAAAATTTTGTCAACATTATTTCTATAGAAAATTTTCTATAGAAAACTTTGTCATAATTTTATTTTTATAGAAAATTTTGTCAAAATTCTATTTCTATAGAAAATGTTGTCAAATTTGATCAACATTTTATTTCTATAGAAAATTTTGTCAAATTTTATTTCTATAGAAAATTTTGTCAAAATTTTATTTGTGTCGAAAATTTTGTCAAAAATTTATTTCTATAGAAAATTTTGTCAAAATTTTATTTCTATAGAAAATTTTATCAAAATTTTATTTATATAGAACATTTTGTTAAAATTTTTATTTCTATAGGCCATTTTGTCAAAATTTTATTTCTATAGAACATTTTGTCATAATTTTATTTATATAGAAAATTTTGTCAAAATTTTATTTCTATAAAACAATTTGTCAAAATTTTATTTCTATAGAACATTTTGTTAAAAATTTTTATTTCTATAGAAAGTTTTGTCAAAATGTTATTTCTATAGGAAATTTTGTCAACATTTTATTTCTATGCCAAATTTTGTCAAAATTTTAATTTTGTAGAAAATTTTGTCAAAATTCTATTTCTATAGAAAATTTTATCAAAATTTTATTTCTATTGAAAATTTGGCCAAAATTTTATTTCTATAGAAAACTTTGTCATAATTTTATTTTTATACAAAATTTTGTCAAAATTCTATTTCTATAGAAAATTTTGTCAAAATTCTATTTCTATAGAAAATTTTGTCAAAATTTTATTTCTGTAGAAAATTTGTGAAGTAGCTCTTGATTGGAGAGGAATATTTGGTTAAATATACCAACACATCTAGAATTCTTCCAATCTACCAAACAGTGAAAAAGCTACCATTTTTTGTAGAATTCTACCAATTGTGGCAAACGTGATTGTTAATGGTTGGTTGTCCATTTAGTTATATTCATCTGTCTGCCTATAGGCATAGGTCGAAATGGGATATTGTGGTGAAAATGCTGGTCATATCAATATTAAGCTCTTATAGACTTTAACTCTTACAAAAAAAAAAATATTTTCACACTTAATTAAAATTTTAATTTTTTTGTGTAAGTACAACTCCAATAAAGTCAACGATAATTTTTATATCCGATTTAATTTTAATATATGAAAATTTATTTTTTGTTTTTCTTTAAACACAGAAAAAAAAATCACAAAATTTTTTACAATTAAAGTCTTAATTGAGTTTTAGGTTAGTTGGCAGCCCGATGTATCAGGCTCACTTAGACTACTCAGCCCATTGTGATACCACAGTGGTGAACTTCTCTCTTATCACAGAGTGCTGCCCGAATCCATGTTAAGCTCAAAGACAAGGGTCCTCCTTTTTATAGCCGAGTCCGAACGGCGTTCCACATTACAGTGAAACCACTTAGAGAAGCTTTAAAACCCTCAGAAATGTAACCAGCATTACTGAGGTAGGAAAATCCACCGCTCAAAAACTTTTTGGTGTTCGCTCGAAGCAGGAATCGAACCCACGACCTTGTGTAGACAATGCGGGCATGCTATCCATTACACCACGGTGGCTAATTGAGTTTTATAAACTATTCAATTAAAAATTTAATTGAATAATTTAATTGAAAAAATAATTGAAAGTCAATGATAGAATTAATTGATCCAATTAAAAAAACAATTGATACCATTAATTTTTGTGATTGATTTTTGTTTCAATTAAAAATTTGTTGAATCAATTAAGTTTTTGATTGAATATTTTTATAAACTCAATTAAGAATTTAATTTGCAATTTTTTCGTGAAATTTTTTTCTGTGTACGATTTCCCAAAATAGTAAGAACGACCTACATTATGGTTAAAATTGTCATAAATTGGCGCTAATGATTTTATTCTTTTCCAGCAAAAAAATTTGGAAGTTCTTCCAAAGGCACAACTTTAAAAGCACTTCCATAAGATGCACTCCCAATTATGTTTTTAATTTTAACTACCCAGGAAGTTCTTTTAATTAAATTTTTTATAACTTGGTTTTTTCATACTTTTAATGGGTAATGTTAACTTTTTTTGTTTCAAATTGGTTAAAAACAGAGTAAGAATTCATAAAATGGTACATATCATTTAAATTTTGTCGAAAAAAATGCTAAATACAATCTGAAAAAATTGTGCATTTTTGAATATATTTGAGGTCAAACGTTTCCGACAAGCGTTTTTAGCATCCATTAAAAATTATAAAAAATTATAAAAAATATTTATTTGACAAAATATCACAGAATTTTTTAATTTACATCCAAATATCAAATTCGGATCACACCTAAAGAAGTGATGCAAAGTCAGTGCACCGGCTGTTGAAATGGATGACTTCCGTCCTATGACAAGCCTATGTTAAATTCATCGCTTCTGCGTCAATTTTGCACCACCTCAGAATCCAAAAAGAACATCTTCATTACTTTTTAGGCGACGCTTTTTTTTTTGCTGGGCTATGGTTAAAATTGTCATAATTTGGAGCCAATGATTTTATTCTTTAGTTTTAGTTTATTTTTCCTTTTCTGTGAGCGGTGTAATTTCATGATTTGCACTTAAAAAGTTTACCAGGGATTTAAATGTTTCTGGTTGCTTTGTGCAAATCTCAAAATGTGGGGTATAATTTATTTAAATTTTCACAAGATGTATTTCAATCTTGCTATTAAACAGTTGACTTTTCTGTGTAGTTGCATCTTAACCGATTTCTAAAATTGTCTTGCAAGACATCAACGTTTTTGCCCAGTATATTTTATGGCTTCGTAATTTTTCTATGGAATTATTACGACTTGGATACAAGAGTTTTTTGATGTATATTTCAAAAAAATTTTTACTTTTTTTATTGCTATCATCAAAATTTTCTTCAGATTAACTTGCTAAGATAAATAGGGATGATAATTTATCTTTTTTTTTTTGGTTGAAATGAATGAAATGAAAACGTTGTTGGCTATTAAAATTTAGGAGTGGCAGATCTTAAATAAACTTAAAGTGGGAAGAAACGTTTCAAAGAAAATAAAAAATATTTAATGGTTTTCCAAAAAACAGATAATGCTATGAATCACACGGTATTTCGGTAGTTGTCATTTTTAAAGCTTTTCTTGATATTTGACAAGAAGAAAGTACCACATTACTAGAAATGTAACGAAATAGGCTTTAACAAAGCATTGAAATTGTTATTAAAGTTTATTGCCAAAATAGTGGCAATCTTGCCATCACCACATAGTCAAAATGTTAACATATGAGGCCTATTTCCACACTGATTTGGGAGGCCCAAATGCTAATTTTCTTTTTAGTCGGCTTGTTGTCTGAATGCTGCTGCCTCATCTGCGCACTGATTTGGGGGCCCAAATTCAAATTTTCTTTTTACTCAGCTTGATAACAAATAAATATAGAATTGACGAAGATGGCTCACGTTCATATTGATCGACCCAATTTTAATTATTAACTATGCAAAAATCCATTACAATTATAAGATATATTCGAAAAAATTGTCCAAGTCTCAATTACCTCTAATCAATCACCTTTTCTCTTTATTTTCGAATTTTTCAGATATCTGCTCAGGACTCCACACCACCCACAGAATTTGCACCACGTGTATCAGCCACATGCAAAGCGGGAACAATGAATATAAAAGTAAAACTTGATGGTCCCTATGGTGGAGCAGTACATGCTCGAGATTTCCGAACACCAGCCTGTATGGCAATGGGAGATGGTTCAGATGCGGTGGCTTTCAGTCTGAATTTATTGGCCAAACAGGGGGCATCCGATTATTGTGGGGTGCTGGTGAGCAACGTGAGTGGAAACAATGTAAGCTAACAATAATCTAATACAATACTAAATCGAATAATATTTATTAAACATTATTATTATTATTATTCATTTTATCTAAGGTTTTAGAAAATATTTTAGCATATAAGTAAAGAAAAGTTTGTTCTTATACGCATTGGATCAAAAAGTATTTTCTATAAAATCAATAGCTCGAAAATGGTTATTTTTGTCAAAAAAAAATGATTACTTTATATATTAAATAAGAATTATATATAATTTTAATTTTTGTTTAGATTGGCTCAAGGTCATTAGGAATAAACAAAAGAGATTGATTTTTGTGAATTGTAATTTATTCAATATTTCGAGACATCGCAGATTACTTTTTATTTCTTTAAAAGAAAAGATTTGTTTGTTCATAAAACAAATTTTTTAAAGACAATTCTTCATATATTGAAAAATCCAGCTGATGCATGGATTATATTTTTCTGAGTGTTATAGAAGTGATTGTATGATATTTAGCATTTATTGATATTTAGCATTTATGATGGATTTTTTAAGTGTGTAGGCATATAGACGATTGCCTGAACCATTTAGAAACAAAAGACTTAAGTAACAAACTTCAATGACTGCTAAATGTAGAAGTGTGAAACTTCATATCAATTTAATTCAAATATTTCTACGCTAATTATGTTAATACTGAAAAATTGTTTCGTAAATTTTCATCAAAACTGAAAAAAAGACATAAAAAAATCATAAAACTACGTGACGATATTTTTTGTTCTAAAAATTATACACCAAAAAATCTTATATTTTTTTCCAAATTTTTACATATTCATAAAATAAAAAAAAAAATGTATGTGAGGAAAATAGCAGACATTTCCGTTTTTATACCCACCACCATAGGATGGGGGGTATATTAACTTTGTCATTCCGTTTGTAACACATCGAAATATTGCTCTAAGACCCCATAAAGTATATATATTCTGGGTCGTGGTGAAATTCTGAGTCGATCTGAGCATGTCCGTCCGTCCGTCCGTCCGTCTGTTGAAATCACGCTAACTTCCGAACGAAACAAGCTATCGACTTGAAACTTGGCACAAGTAGTTGTTATTGATGTAGGTCGGATGGTATTGCAAATGGGCCATATCGGTCCACTTTTACGTATAGCCCCCATATAAACGGACCCCAAAATTTGGCTTGCGAGGCCTCTAAGAGAAGCAAATTTCATCCGATCCGGCTGAAATTTGGTATATGGTGTTAGTATATGGTCTCTAACAACCATGCAAAAATTGGTCCACATCGGTCCATAATTATATATAGCCCCCATATAAACCGATCCCCCGATATGGCTTGCGAGGCCCCTAAGAGAAGCAAATTTCATCCGATCCGGCTGAAATTTGGTACATGGTGTTAGTATATGGTCTCTAACAACCATGCAAAAATTGGTCCACATCGGTCCATAATTATATATAGCCCCCATATAAACATATCCCCCGATTTGGCTTGCGAGGCCTCTAAGAGAAGCAAATTTCATCCGATCCGGCTGAAATTTGGTACATGGTGTTAGTATATGGTCTCGAACAACCATGCAAAAATTGGTCCACATCGGTCCATAATTATATATAGCCCCCATATAAACCGATCCCCCGACTTGGCTTGCGAGGCCTCTAAGAGAAGCAAATTTCATCCGATCCGGCTGAAATTTGGTACGTGATGTTAGTATATGGTCTCTAACAACCATGCAAAAATTGGTCCACATCGGTTCATAATTATATATAGCCCCCATATAAACCGATCACCAGATTTGACCTCCAGAACCTCTTGGAAGACCAAAATTCATCTGATTCAGTTGAAATTTGGTACGTGGTGTTAATATATGGCCTCAAACTCCCATGCAAAAATTGGTCGATATCGGTCCATAATTATATATAGGCCCCATATAAACCGATCCCCAGATTTGACCTCCAAAGCCCCTTGGAAGAGCAAAATTCTTCCCATTCGGTTGAAATTTGGTACGTGATGTTAGTATATGGTATCCAACAACCATGCAGGAATAAGAAGTTTTAAGATACCACAACCCAAGTAATTCGATTGTGGATGACAGTCTTTCGTAGAAGTTTCTACGCAATCCATGGTGGTGGGTACATAAGATTCGGCCTGGCCGAACTTGCGGCCGTATATACTTGTTTTATTATAATATTACACTAGACTAGAGTAAAAAACATCAAAATTACACTGAAAAAACTACAACTACATCGTTTCAAATGTTACTATAACTGTCTATGTTATTCCCATCGTAGCAGACTCGATTTTACCAAAAAGAGTTTTGTTTTTTTTTTTTAGCAAATTTTGTTATTTTACTTTAATTATTTTCTCTGAGTGTTCGAAAATACTGCACAGTGTGTAGGCATTGAATTGCAAAACCACTCCTAAACAAAAGACTTAAGCAATCAATTTGAAAAGCATTTAAATTGCTTCAAGTGCTTTAAATCAAAACAAGTTCCATTTAATCTTTTGGTGGTGAAAAAAGTAAACAATTTCAGCGAAATTAATTCCTTAATGATATTTACAAATGCATATTTCAGACACAAATCTAGTAAATGTAAGAAAAAAGGAAAGAAGGTAGAGTCTAAGTAAAAGAAGTTATATATTCAATTTTGATAATGTCTTCATAGCCTTCAACAAGTAGTGAAGTTTTCTGTTATCAACGAGTTATAAACGATTCCATATTTATCTCAATAGCATTTTATACAAATCTTTTTCTGAGGAACGAAATTTTCGACAAGTAAAATTTTCTTTTGATGCTAAATATTTTCTTTAAAAGGAATTAAAAAAGATTCGAGACAATCGTTGCTTGTCAAAAATTATTCGTAAAAAAAATTCTTGTATAAAATTTCGTTCCGGAGAAAAGTATTTTTTCTTTGCGCTAACCATTGAATTACGACGGTTCATAACTCAGTGTCCAATTGGATCACAGCTTACAACATTTTTTTGAAAAATAAAATTTTGACAAAATTATGTATAGAAAAAAAATCGTGACAAAATCTTCTATACAAATAAAATTTTGACAAAAGTTTCTAAACAAATAAAATTTTGACAAAATTTCCATAGAAATAAAATTTTGACGTTTTCTATAGAAATAAACTTTTGACAAAATTTGCTATAGAAAAAAATGATGACAAAATTTTCTATTGAAATAAAATATTGACAAAATTTTCTATAGAAATAAAAGTTACAAAAAATTTTCTATAGAAATAAAATTTTGACAAAATTTTCTATAGAGGTACTTCACAACTTTTCGATAGAAATAAAATTATTAAAAAAATTTCCATATAAATAAAATGTTGACAAAATTTTCTGCAGAAAAAAACTTTGGCAGAATTTTCTATACAAATCAAATTTTGACAAAATTTTCTATATAAATAAAATTTTGACAAAATTTTCTGTAGAAATAAAATGTTGACAAAATTTTTATAGTAATAAAATTTTGACAAAATCTATATATAAAATTCAAAGTATGTTCCGGGTAGACTCGGAAACGACTGAACCGATGTACTTGAAACTTTCAGACATCGTAGGGTACCTAATTTTTTGACACCTGGTCGCGGAGGGGGACCTCCTCTTTGTCGCACTTTTTGAAAATTTTACCAAAGTTGACAGATTTGCTTGAAATTTTTATTGAAGGTTGGGGTTGGCATCTAGACAAAGAACCGATACTTTATATTTCGATATTTGATGGTGGAGGGGGACCTCTCCTTTGTTCGGCTTTTTTTAAAGTACAGTGAAAAAACTAAAATTCTCTAAATTATCTGAGATTTACAGAGAACATGCGGTGAGGTTATGAAATTAATATGAGGTACCTGATAGGTTCATATGTGAACGGGGAGGGGGACCTCCCCCTTGCTCTACTTTTTGAAACTTGGAACAAAATTATGCGATTTGCTTTAAATTTTCATTGAAGGTTGGGGTTGGCATCTAGACAAAGATCCGCTACAGTATTTTTCGATATTTGGTTACAAGATACGATACATCACTTTTCGATATTTGGTCGGAGGGGCCTCCTCTAAAACTGAAAAAAACTAAAATTATCAAGTTTTATTGAAATTTACAAAGGCAGTGGGGAAGGTTTTGAAATCAATGTGGTGTACCTGTTGTTTGGGTATTTGGACGCGGAGGGAACCTTCCCTGCCCCACGCTTGAAGGAAGGTTTCTAGATTTTCTTGGAATTTTCAGGGAAGGTTAAGGGTGCTATAGGGGTAACATTATCCGATCAACTTGAAACTTACAGG
The DNA here is from genome assembly GCF_050003625.1 of Haematobia irritans. Classification (NCBI taxonomy): domain Eukaryota; kingdom Metazoa; phylum Arthropoda; class Insecta; order Diptera; family Muscidae; genus Haematobia; species Haematobia irritans. The sequence goes on along the minus strand of NC_134397.1, from coordinate 246,406,403 downwards.
GAACGTGCGAGGAGGTGATTAAATGAATATATGATTTTTAAACTAGTACATGATTTTTCGATATGTGGTTGAGGAAGAGGAATAGTGACATAAACGTTGTCGATTTACTTCGATAGAATTCATAGGGACCGTTGGGTAGCTTCTGAAATTAATATAAGGTACATGATATTCCGATATCAGGTAGGAATTTTTCGACTTCAGTATTATTATTTATTAAATCCTTAAAATTTTTAGTTATTAAATTTAATGAAATATGAACCCAATCAAAATATTATACATTGGTGAAAGTTCATACAAGTTTTTGGAAATTTGTCCTTTTCATCAATACAAAAGACTCAAGAAACAATCACGAATTTCAATGAATTCACTTTTTTTTACTTGTCTACATATCTTACATGTAGTTTTTATAAATTAATTGCATCCAATCCAAATGTCACTTGTTGATATAAGTTCATGTGTTTTTTGGAAATTAGTTGTAGCGCCTTCTCCAACTGGAACACAAAAGACTTAAGGCACAAACACGAAAAGTATTGAAATTCTACTGGTGTACATTTTTCGTTTTGTGAATTTGTTTTTAAATCCTAAAATTCCTTAGTTATTTGCTTCATATGAGTTTATATAAATTTTAGAAATTGGTTACAAGGTTCCCTATTTGTAATACAAACAAATCAAGTCGCTAAACAGAAATTCTATTAATTATACGAAGTCAAATTATTTTTTTCTTTAATACATAAATTTCTCCATTATTAAATTTAATGAAATTATGCACCCAATAAAAATGAGATGCAGTAGTAAAAGTTCATATGAGTTTTGAAAATTGGTTATGGTTATGTTTAAAAGACTCAAGACACGAACATGAACATCATTGAATTTCCCTTTGCCAATTATGTGTTTATCCTTAAATTATTTATAAAAATTTTTCATCAATCCAAATGACATTTAATGCCAAAAGTTAATGTCAATTGTGGAAATTGGTCCCAGGAACCCTACCTCCAACTGGAATGCAAAAGACTTAAGGCACAAACTTGAGAAAATTTGAAATTCTCCTGGTACATATTTTTTTTTGTTTTTTGAATTTGTTTTAATATCCTAAAATTTCTTAGTTATTTACTTGGTATACTATTTATCTACAATACAAAAGACTCAAGGCACAAACATAAAATCATTATCTCATCTCAACAAAAGACTCAAGACAAAAACATGAGCTTCATTGAATTTCCCTTTGCCAATATTTTTTTTTTTTAATTCTAAAACTATTTACAAATATTTCTTATAACGAATATGCATTCAATCCAAATGACATTTAATGCTAAAAGTTCATGTCAATTTTGGAAATTGGTTCCAGGACCTCCCTCCCAACTTGAATACAAAAGACTTAAGGCACAAACATGAAACATTGAAATTTTCCTGGTACAAATTTTTCGTATTTTAATTTATTTTAATATCCTAAAATTTCTTAGTTATTTACTTGGTATAGGTCCCCCCTATCTACAATACAAAAGACTCAAGGCACAAACAAAAAATTCATTTAATTTTTCCTTGACAATATTTTTCTTTGAATTTGTTTTGATTTCTTCTTTCGCATTGTGAAAGTTGCCCTTAGTGATTTCATTTGAAACACACATACAAGCAGAGGAAAATCTTGTCCTAATTTATTTTAAAATCACAGTCACGGATATAATAAATATTCAAATACATACCCAGAATATTGAGGAGAATAGGACACATGTAATAGCTAAAAGAAAAACCAAACCTTTTCTTTTTTTACAGTGGAGAAAACTAACGCCGTAATATGCTGGTAGTGGTGACCACTTGTGGCATGCGCAAGACATATTGATACGGGACTGAAACGAACTGGTAAAACAACAACGTGCGTCAACATTTCGCACGTCCAAAGAATTTAGGTGGTGTTGGGATGGATCGGGAGCTGGCGCAATAACGACATTTTTCAAGCCAAAAACGTAAAATACAAGCAGAGGAAAAGTGGGAGATCAGTGGGAAATGTTTTTAGCATAAATACATAAAGTGTAGCCAACTCCTTGGATCATTGCAAGCAGCCACACAGTTCAATGGCTAGTGGCTAAAATGCAAAATGGTCATTTTGTCTGGTATAGTTTAAGGTATGCACAACTTACCAGCGTATGTATGTATGTCTGGGAGTGTAGTATGTATTTGTGTTGCATGTTCGTTGCACCCAGAAATCCCGTAGATTTTTTACTTTTCGATTTTCAACTGAACCTCAGGGGCTTTTTAAACCAAGAAACTATAGGAAAAACGTTTTTGAACCCACAAATTGTCTCCATATACCACACTTATATATTGTCTCATGTTACTTTTGCTGCACTCCATCGCCACAAGGGAGTGTCATTTTAGTGGCACTACTGAAGTTAAGAGTTCTGTTATCCAGCCAATACCAAGAAATAAACAAACAAAAAAAAACATGTTTTCTTTTTCTGTTTCTGTTTGTGATAGAGGACGGACAACAATTTTTATTTTGCTGTTTAATATTCAGGTCGATTTGGTGAATTGTGTCTTCGATCATTCAGTGACTCCAAGTCGCAAGTGGTGAATGTGTTCCAGTTGCACTCTGGGGCAATGGCATGGCATGTTATGCTAGACATAGCCAACCAACCCATTAAACAAATATACTTCAAACATAAGACGAACGAACGAACGAACTGTATAGTAGACAGTAATCAATGGACCAAGCTACTATAACCAGCTAGCGAATTTGTTCCATTTGTGACTAGTGGTCACAAATGGCCAAACAACCAGCTCCTGCATGAGGAATGTAAATTTGTACCATTGTTTGCTATGAATTAAATAGCAACTTTATTTTTAGTACTATAGCACAGTGGGAAAACAATTGAAAGGATATAGAAAAAATATAAGAAATTTTTATATACTGATAAATCTAAGCCAATAGCTTTAGGTGCTCGTGTTTTTTATACCCTCCATCATAGGATGGGGGTATATTAACTTTGTCATTCCGTTTGTAACACATCGAAATATTGCTCTAAGACCCCATAAAGTATATATATTCTGGGTCGTGGTGAAATTCTGAGTCGATCTAAGCATGTCCGTCCGTCCGTCTGTTGAAATCACGCTAACTTCCGAACGAAACAAGCTATCGACTTGAAACTTGGCACAAGTAGTTGTTATCGATGTAGGTCGGACGGTATTGAAAATGGGCCATATCGGTCCACTTTTACGTATAGCCCCCATATAAAGGGACCCTCAGATTTGGCTTGTGGAGCCTCTAACAGAAGCATATTTCATCCGATCCGGCTGAAATTTGGTATATGATGTTGGTATATGGTCTCTAATAACCATGCAAAAATTGGTCCACATCGGTCCATAATTATATATAGCCCCCATATAAACCGATCTCCAGATTTGGCTTGCGGAGCCTAAAGGAGAAGCAAATTTCATCCGATCCGGCTGAAATTTGGTACATGATGTTGGTATATGGTCTCTAACAACCATGCAAAAATTGGTCCATATCGGTCCATAATTATATATAGCTCCTATATAAACCGATCACCAGATTTGGCTTGCGGAGCCTCAAAGAGAAGCAAATTTCATCCGATGAGGCTGAAATTTTGTACATAATGTTGGTATATAGTGTCTAATAGCCGTGCAAAAATTGGTTCACATCGGTCCTTAATTATATATAGCCACCATATAAACCGATCCCCAGATTTGGCTTGCGGATCCTCTTAGAGGAGCAAGTTTTATCCGATCCGGCTGAAATTTGGTACATAGTGTTGGAATATGGTGTCCAACAACTATGCCGGAATTGGTTTATATCGGTCCATAATTATATATAGCCCCCATATAAACCGATCGTCAGATATGGGTGGCGTATCCTATAAGAGAAGCAAATGTCACCCGATCCGGTTGAAATTTGGTACGTGGTGTTAGTATATGGTCCCTGACAACCATGCAAAAATTGGTCCATATCGGTTCATAGTTATATATATAGCCACCATATAAACCGATCTCCAGATTTGACCTCCGGAGCCTCTTGAAGGAGCAAAATTCATCCGATCCGGTTGAAATCTGGTACATTTTGCTAGTGTATAGTCGATAACCACCATCCACATCTACCACCATATCAAAATTGATTCGTATCGATCTATATTATATATATTATATAGCCCTAGGCTTGCCAGATCCAATTTGTCAAAAAGATTGACATTGACCAAAAAAAAAACTTGACAAATAACCACACTCATATTTTTTATTTTATTTTATTTTTTTTTTCATACAAATTTTTAGTATAAAAACAAGTAAGGAAAGTCTATAGTCGGGCGGGGCCGACTACATTATATCCTGCACCACTTTGTAGATCAAAATTTCCGATACCATATCACATCCGTCAAATGTGTTGGGTGCTATATATAAAGGTTTGTCCCAAATACATACATTTAAATATCACTCGATTTGGACAGAATTTGATAGACTTTTACAAAATCTATAGACTCAAAATTTAAGTTGACTAATGCACTAGGGTGGAACACAATTTTATGGGAAACATTTAAATCTGAAGCAATTTTAAGGAAACTTCGCAAAAGTTTATACATGATTTATCGCTCGATATATATGTATTAGAAGTTTAGGAAAATTAGAGTCATTTTTACAACTTTTCGACTAAGCAGTGGCGATTTAACACATGACTATGGCACACATGACTATATTATGGCACACTATACTATGGCACACATGACTATATTACTAATTGTACTCCTAGTGCAAAATTTCAACCAAATTGGGCCAAAACTCTGACTTCTGGGGCCATATAAGTCCATATCGGGCGAAAAATATATATGGAAGCTATATCTAAATCTGAACCGATTTCAATCAAATTTGGCACACATGACTATACAATGCTAAATCTACTCCTTGTGCAAAATTTCAACCAAATTCGGCCAAAAATCTAGCTTCTGGGGCCATATAAGTCCATATCGGACGAAAGATATATATGGGAGCTATATCTAAATCTGAACCGATTTCAATCAAAATTTGCACACTTGACTATACGACTAAGTGCTATGTTTGTACAAAATTTCAAGCAAATCGCGATAAAACTCTGGCTTCTGGGTCCATATAAGTGCATATCGGGCGAAAGATATATATGGGAGCTATATCTAAATCTGAATCGACCAAACCAAATTTGGTACGCATAGCTACAATGCTAAATCTACTCCCTGTGCAAAATTTCAACCAAATTGGGCCAAAACTCTGGCTTTTAGGACCATATTAGTCCATATCGGGCGAAAGATATATATGGGAGCTATATCTAAATCTGAACCGATTTCAATCAACACACTTTGCACACTTGACTATACGACTAAGTGTTATGTTTGTACAAAATTTCAAGCAAATCGGTATAAAACTCTGGCTGCTGGGTCCATATTAGTGCATATCGGGCGAAAGATATATATGGGAGCTATATCTAAATCTGAACCGATTTCTTCCAAAATCAATAGGTTTCTATTCTGACCCAAATTAGGAACATGTGCCAAATTTGAAGGCGATTGGACTTAAACTATGACCTAGACTTTGATCACAAAAATGTGTTCACAGACAGACGGACGGACGGACAGACGGGCATGGCTTTACCGACTCAAGGACCCATCCTGAGCAATACTACCAAAGACACCTTATGTCTATCTCGCCTCCTTCTGGGTGTTGCAAACATATGCACTAACTTATAATACCCTGTTCCACAGCGTGGCGCAGAGTAAAAAAATCAGTCTTTATATAGCATTTTCACTTCAAATGAGACCTTTTACATTTCAAATGAACCAGTTACAAATTAAATGAAACCTTTTTCATTTCAATTGAAACTTTTTTCAAATCAAATGTAGGTTAGGTTAGATTAGGTGGCAGCCCGATGTATCAGGCTCACTTAGACTATTCAGTCCATTGTGATACCACATTAGTGAACTTCTCTCTTATCACTAAGTGCTGCCCGATTCCATGTTAAGCTCAATGACAAGGGACCTCCATTTTATAGCCGAGTCCGAACGGCGTTCCACATTGCAGTGAAACCACTTAGAGAAGCTTTGAAACCTTCAGAAATGTCACCAGCATTACTGAGGTGGGATAATCCACCGCTGACAAACTTTTTGGTGTTCGGTCGAAGCAGGAATCGAACCCACGACCTTGTGTATGCAAGGCAGGCATGCTAACCATTGCACCAAGGTGGCTCCTGTGGCAAATGTATCTTTGTAGTTTTTTTTTTAATTTTGAACCAATTTTTAATTCAATTTTAATTAAAAAACTTCTCAGATTTTGGAATACACAAACAATTGATATTAGTCCTTATAAATACAATTATATTTTTATTGATAGTACAAATATGCTATTTCGATGTGTTTTTTTAGAAATATAAAATGTTGTCAAAATTTTATTTCTATAGAAAATTTTGTCAGAATTTTATTTCTGTAGAAAATTTTGTCAACATGTTATTTCTATAGAAAATTTATGAAGCAATTTATAGTTGGAGAGGAGTATTTTGCAAAATCTTCCAAAACATCAAGAATTCTACCAATCTACCAAACAGTAAAAAATCTGCCATTTTTGGTACACTGGTGTTCATAATTGTATATAGCTCCCATATAAAACGACCCCCATATTTCAATTCTGGCTTTATAATTATCGCACAAAAGTTCATATCGGTTCGTAATTATTTCTTCCCTATGCATTAGTATTTGACAGATCACGTGGGATTTCAGACATGGTGTCAAAGAGAAAGATGCTCAGTATGCTTTGACATTTCATCATGAATAGACTTACGATCTGCCACAACGTCGAATTTTCAGTGAATGGGCCCTAGAAAAGTTGGCAGAAAATCCGCTTTTTTATCGACAAATTTTGTTCAGCGATGAGGCTCATTTCTGGTTGAATGGCTACGTAAATAAGCAAAATTGCCGCATTTGGAGTGAAGAGCAACCAGAAGCCGTTCAAGAACTGCCCATGCATCCCGAAAAATGCACTGTTTGGTGTGGTTTGTACGCTGGTGGAATCATTGGACCGTATTTTTTCAAAGATGCTGTTGGACGCAACGTTACGGTGAATGGCGATCGCTATCGTTCGATGCTAACAAACTTTTTGTTGCCAAAAATGGGAGAACTGAACTTGGTTTACATGTGGTTTCAACAAGATGGCGCTACATGCCACACAGCTCGCGATTCTATGGCCATTTTGAGGGAAAACTTCGGAGAACAATTCATCTCAAGAAATGGACCGGTAAGTTGGCCACCAAGATCATGCGATTTGACGCCTTTAGACTATTTTTTGTGGGGCTACGTCAAGTCTAAAGTCTACAGAAATAAGCCAGCAACTATTCCAGCTTTGGAAGACAACATTTCCGAAGAAATTCGGGCTATTCCGGCCGAAATGCTCGAAAAAGTTGCCCAAAATTGGACTTTCCGAATGGACCACCTAAGACGCAGCCGCGGTCAACATTTAAATGAAATTATCTTCAAAAAGTAAATGTCATGGACCAATCTAACGTTTCAAGTAAAGAACCGATGAGATTTTGCAAATTTTATGCGTTTTTTTAAAAAAAAAAGTTATCAAGCTCTTAACAAATCACCCTTTATAACGGTCAAGAACTGAATATATACGTATTTAATCGACCTTTCTTTTGTCTACTATATATGCCGCATGGACTAACTTACAATTTAGAAGATGATGTTAAGAAGTTTTAAGATGCCTTGCCAACCCAAGTAATTTAATTGTGGATGACCGTCTTTAATAGAAGTTTCTAAGCTATCCATGTTGGAGGGTACATAAGATTGGGCCAGGCCGAACTTACGGCCGTATACATTTTCATTACGTTAGCTAACGAACTTTTAAACCGAACTATGGACATATCTGCCATTTTGCCTATGTATTCCATATGTCAGTTAGGAACTTAACTTCTAAAAAAAATTTTCCGTTAAACTTAACCAGAGGGAAAGTATTTCTATTTTACTTTCTGTTAACTGGAAGTTAAAGTCTAACTAAGCTACATGAAAATGGCCGTTAAATTAAAACAGAAATCCTAACTGTTGGTTAAGCCACACTTGTAGTTTAGTCAGTGCATGGTTTTAAGCTGAAATCAAAAACAACAACAATGATTAAAGAACAAAAACCAAAAATAACAAAACAAAACGGACTAAAAAAAACTTTAAACCAAATTTGCAAAAAATCTAAAAAAATATCTTATAATACCTGAAATGACCAAATGAATATACCCACATCTTTTAATAGATCTGGCATAAAATTCGCTACAAATTCCTTTAGAGAATTACTGTACAAAAACACAATTATAATAAAAATGAAGATAAGAAACAAAATTCTTAAAACTTTATATGAAGTTATTTTTATGGCTGTTTTCGATAAGGATCATAACATTCTCACTGTGCAATGAAATGTTCCAGTTAAGTTTGTTGCTTAAGTCTTTTGTTTTTAAAATTGGTGAACGTAAGACCATTGCCTTGAACGCGCGCACAAACACACACACACACAAACGTATCCATAGAGAGACAATTGTTTCATACCAATACATAATTATATAACTGATTAAAGTTGTTATAATCGCGCACACAAAAAAATATTACAGTTTAATAAAAAAAAACAAAATTAGTGCAATGTCTTTGACTTGCACATGGTGTTTGGCCAAAGCTGTTGTCGGCAACAATGATAGCTGCAATCTAATGTTTGGTTCGAGTATGTATGAAAATGAATGCGATAAACCTTTCGCCACAATAAAAGCATAACTTTGATTTAATTTGGGTAATTTCAGCAGTTGCAACACTTTTAATTAATCGATGACAATTATTAATCAATCACATCATTAAACAATAGAAACTAAAATCGATTAAATTTATTTTAATTAAACAAATAAAAAAACATACATCTAATTCCTTGGCAGTAGCTATAACATTAAGCTAAATAATTTTGCATTACACATTTACTATTTAATTATTAAAAAAATAATAATATTTTTATTTTAATTCCCATAGTAATAATAATCCTTGTCTTATTTTCATTTCATTGACTCTATTCAGCGTACCGAGGAAAGGTCCATTCAACTGGCCGTACGTGTCCATAAGACTTTGGAATTGGCTGATGATAAATTTTATGTGATAACTTGTGGCAAAGCTGGTTTTGGAAGGTAAGATCATTGGTTTGGAGAAAATCCCATTTTCATTAGCGTTTTTTTGGCCAGCGTTATACCCTTATTCATAGAGATGTGAAGAAACTTGCTTTACGATGTCATCGCAACCAACTAGTGGCTAGTTCAAAGTAGATGATAAGGTCACACAAAACTGAAAAGATGCAGTAGGTAGGTAGGTTGTGTGAAAGAAGTTTGATTGCTGGGAAATATTTTGCCGAAAAACAAAGTAGTAAAGGTTTTTAAAGTCATCATTTATGAGTTTCGCAAAACCAGAAGCGAAAGTGCTTAAATTAAGAGCTTATTATATATTTAAGTTTTTTTCCAATGGTGTGAAGATAAATGAGGAAAAAGATTTTAAATGAAATTTATGTGTAGACTTTCAAGTTTGAGAAGGTAAAGATTTTCTAAGTGATCTGAAAAATTTTATGAGCAGCGAGATGATACTTGTATACATCTACATCGAACAAAATTTCGTAGTTAAACTAGCGATATTTTTTATTTTATTTTTAGAGAAAATTTTGTCAAAAATTTATTTTTATGAAAATTTTATCAAAGTTATATTTCTATAGAAAATTTTGTCAAAATTATATTTCTATAGAAAATTTTGTCAAAAATTTATTTCTATAGAAAATTTTGTCAAAATTTTATTTCTTTCGTTTTGTTTGTTATTGTTGGTTTCTCTTCAATCATTATTGTTGTTTTTGATTTCAGCTTAAAACCATGCATTGACTAAACTACAAGTGTAGCTTAATCTTAAGTTGCACTTGTAGTTTAGTCAATGCATGGTTTAAAGCTGAAATCAAAAACAACAATAGAATTTTATTTCTATAGAATTTTTTTTTTTTTAAATTTTATTTCTATAGAAAATTTTGTCAAAATTTTAATTCCAAAGAAAAATTTTGTCGAAAATGTATTTCTATGGAACATTTTGTCAAATATTTTATTCCTTTAGGAAATTTTGACTAAACTACAAGTGTAGCTTAATCTTAAGTTGCACTTGTAGTTTAGTCAATGCATGGTTTAAAGCTGAAATCAAAAACAACAATAGAATTTTATTTCTATAGAAATTTTTTTTAAATTTTATTTCTATAGAAATTTTTTTTAAATTTTATTTCTATAGAAAATTTTGTCAAAATTTTAATTCCAAAGAAAATTTTGTCGAAAATGTATTTCTATGGAACATTTTGTCATATATTTTATTCCTTTAGGAAATTTTAGTCACTTTGTTTTTTCTTTGGGAAATTTTGTCAAAATTGTATTTCTATAGAAAATTTGGTAAAAATTGTATTTTTATAGAAAATTTTGTCAAAATTTTTATTCCTTTAGGAAATGTTGTCAATTTTTTTGTCTTTAGGAAATTTTGTCACAATTGTATTTCTATAGAACATTTTTATACCCTCCACCATAGGATGGGGGTATATTAACTTTGTCATTCCGTTTGTAACACATCGAAATATTGATCTAAGACCCCATAAGGTATATATATTCTGGGTCGTGGTAAAATTCTGAGTCGATCTGAGCATGTCCGTCCGACCGTACGTCTGTTGAAATCACGCTAACTTCCGAACGAAACAAGCTATCGACTTGAAACTTAGCACAAGTAGTTGTTATTGATGTATGTTGGATGGTATTGCCAATGGGCCATATCGGTCCACTTTTACGTATAGCCCCCATATAAACGGAACCCAAAATTTGGCTTGCGAGGCCTCTAAGAGAAGCAAATTTCATCCGATCCGGCTGAAATTTGGTACATGGTGTTAGTATATGATCTCTAACAATCATGCAAAAATTGGACCACATCGGTCCATAATTATATATAGCCCCCATATAAACCGATCACCAGATTTGACCGCCGCAGCCTCTTGGAAGACCAAAATTCATCTGATTCGATTGAAATTTGGTACGTGATGTTAATATATGGCCTCAAACTCCCATGCAAAAAGTGGTCCATATCAGTCCATAATCATTTATAGCCCCCATATAAACCGATCCCGAGATTTGGTTTTGGAGCCTCTTGGAGGAGCAAATTTCATCCGAGTGAGTTGAATTTTGTGGATGGCAGTCTTTCGTAGAAGTTTCTACGCAATCCATGGTGGAGGGTACATAAGATTCGGCCTGGCCGAACTTACGGCCGTATATACTTGTTTTTTGTTAATTTATTTCTATAGAATTTTTTTTTGTTAATTTTATTTCCATAGAAAATTTATTTCTATAGAACATTTTGTCAAAATTTTTTTTCTTTAGGAAATTTTGTCAATATTGTATTTCTATAGAAAATTTTGTCAAAATTTTATTCCTATAGAAAATTTCGTTAAAATTTTATTCCTATAGAAAATTTCGTCAAAATTTTATTTCTATATAAAATTTTGTCAACATTTTATTTCTATATAAAATTTTGTCAAAATTTTATTCCTATAGAAATTTTTTTCAAAATTTTATTTCTATAGAAAATGTTATCAATATTTTTTTTTTTTTAGGAAATTTTGTCAATTTTAGGAAGTTTTGTCAAAATTGTATTTCTATAGAAAATTTCGTCAAAATTTTATTTCTGTATAAAATTTTGACAAAATTTTGTTTCTATATAAAATTTTATCAACATTTTTATTTCTTTAGGACATTTTGTCAAAATTGTATTTCTACAAAAAATTTCGTCAAAATTTTATTTCTATATTTCTATTTATTTCTATTTAAAATTTTGTCAAAATTTTATTATTTTATTAATAAAAATTTTCTCATAATTTTATTTTTTTAGGAAATTTTGTCAATTTTAGGAAATTTTGTCAAAATTGTATTTCTATAGAAAATTTCGTCAAAATTGTATTTCTGTATAAAATTTTGTTTCTATATAAAATTTTATCAACATATTATTTCTTTAGGACATTTTGTCAAAATTGTATTTCTACAAAAAATTTCTTCAAAATTTTATTTCTATTGAAAATTTCTTCAAAATTTTATTCCTATAGAAAATTTCGTCAAAATTTTATTCCTATAGATTTTTTTTTTTTTCAAAATTTTATTTCTATTTAAAATTTTGTCAAAATTTTATTCCTATAGAAAATTTTGTCAAAATTTTATTTCTATAGAAAATTTTGTCAAAATTTTATTTCTGTAGAAAATTTTTTGCAAATTTTATTCTATAGAAAATTTTGTCAAAATTTTATTTCTATAGAAAATTTTGTCAAAATTTTATTTGTATAGAATTTTTTATCGAAATCTTATTTTAATAGATAATTTTGTCAAAATTTTATTTCTATAGAAAAATTTGTCAAAATTTTATTTCTGTAGAAAATTTTGTCAAAATTTTATTTATATAGAGAATTTTGTCGAAATTTTATTTCTTTAAAAACTTTTGTCAAAATTTTATTTCTGTTTTGATCTCAGATTTAAAACCATTGCGTTGACTAAACTACAAGAGTAGCTTAACCAACAGAAGAAAATAATGTTTGTCAAATTTATTTGGTAAAAGCCCTATAGACTGCAAGATGGTTGGATGGACTCACGTTTCGGAATTACAACATTCCTCATCAGCATTCTCTACTTTCATCAAAACTATCAACCAATTATCAGAATAAATTCGGGTAATTCACTCAACCCAAAGTGAACTACACTTGAACCTTCCGAAAAAAGGTTTGATAGTCGGCTACTGCCTAAACAAATTTGCAAGCATATCTCTTTTCCTTTGCCAAACTCAAATCATCGATTTGAATGTAGTTGGCTGGGTTTGTTTTTGAGCGTGCTTCCTCTATCTTCATTCGTTTTGTTTGTTATTGTTGGTTTCTCTTCAATCATTATTGTTGATATCAGCTTAAAACCATGCATTGACTAAACTACAAGTGTAGCTTAACCAACAGCGGAAAAGTTGGTTAAGTTACACTTGTAGTTTAGTCAATGCATGGTTTTAAGCTGAGATCAAAAACAACAATAAAATTTTATTTCTATAGAAAATTTTGTCAATTTTAGGAAATTTTGTCAAAATTGCATTTCTATGAAAAATTTTGTCAAAATTTTATGTCTGTTGTTTTTGATTTCAGCTTAAAACCATGCATTGACTAAACTAAAATTGTAGCTTAACCAACAGAGGAAAAGAATATTTTTCAAATTTATTTGGAGAAAGCACTATAGACTGCAAGATGGTTGGATGTACAGCTGTTTCGGAATTACCAAATTCCTCATCAGCATCCTCTACTTGCAGCAAAACTGTCAACCAATTATCAGAATAAATTCGGGTAGTTCATTAAACCCAAAGTGAACCACACTTGAACCCTCCGAAAAAAGGTTTATGATAGCCGGCTTATGCCGAAATAAATTCATACAAATATCTCTCCTTTCCTTTGCCACCATCAAATCATCGATTTGAGTGCAGTTGGCTGAGTTTAGTTTGAGCGTGCTTCCTCTTACTTCATTCGTGTTTTGAAGGAAAAGTGTTTTGAAGGAAAAGAGAGATGTTTGTATGAATTTATTTCGGCATAAGCCGGCTATCATAAACCTTTTTTCGGAGGGTTCAAGTGTGGTTCACTTTGGGTTTAATGAACTACCCGAATTTATTCTGATAATTGGTTGACAGTTTTGCTGCAAGTAGAGGATGCTGATGAGGAATGTGGTAATTCCGAAACGTGAAGTCCACCCAACCATCTTGCAGTCTATAGGGCTTTGCCCAAATAAATTTGACAAACCTTAATTTTCTCTGTTGGTTAAACTTCTCTGGTAGTTTAGTCAACACAATGATTTTAAAGCTGAGATCAAAACAACAAATATGAATGAAGTACAAACCAACAATATGAAACAAAAACGAATTTTATTTCTATAGAAAATTTTGTCAATTTTTTTTTCTATTGAAAATTGTATTTCTGTAGAAAATTTTGTGAAAATTTTGTTTCTATAGAAAATTGTATTGCTATAGAAAATTTTGTCAAAAAGTTATTTCTATAGAAAATTTTGTCAAAATTTTATTTCTATTGAAAATTTTGTCAAAATATTATATCTATAGAAAATTGTGTGCATCTATAGAAATTTTTGTCAAAACTTTATCTTTATCAAAAATATTTTTCAACATTTTATTTCTATAGAAACTTTTCTCATAATTCTATTTCTATAGAAAATTTTGTCAAAATGTTATTCCCATAGAATTTTTTGTCAAAATCTTATTTTAATAGAAAATTTTATCAAAATTTTATTTTAATAGAAAATTTTTTCAAAATTTTATTGCTATAAACAATTTTGTCAAAATTTTATTTCTATAGACATTTTTGTCAAAATTTCATTTCTATAGAACATTTTTTCAAAATTTAATTTCTAGATCATATAAAAATTTACACCTTCAATTGGGCAGCAGAAAACAAGCGCCACCGATGGTAATGATAATGGAATTCATTGACCGTGGGGTCATAATAAATGCCGAATATTTTTGGAAAAACGACCAAAAGACAGTGTGTATGCCATAGCCAGACAAACATTTTGACCGCAGGACATTCCAACAGGACTTCAAAATCTCCGGATCTCAATCCGCTGGAATTTTGGCCAGGGAAATTTTAGAGAGAAAATTTAGCATTAAACAAATTCCAAAGTATCGATCATCTCACGATGGTATGGGACAGAATCGCTGAGTCACTTTCGTGCAACTTATGACTGCTTTATCGTCCGTTTGAAGTCCATAATTCATGGCAAATATATCAAATTCGAAAAAATCTAAACTGATTCTAAAATTTCATGTTATTTGCAACATTTTTTGCTTTGAATAATAAAATTCAAAATTCAAATATAGTGCATTACCTTGTTGTATATAATGCCACTTTAGTTCTTGATCGATTTATATAAAATTATGAATCGATATGAAGCAATTTGTGCATGCTAGTTGGAGGGCATATACTAATATTGGACTCCAAATTTCAACACATCGGACTCGAAAAATCACATCTGGGGACCAGGTTAGATGGGGGCTACCAAAGTTATGGGTCAATGTGCATCCGATAAATTTTGACCTTCTAAGAGGCACCAGAATTCAAATCCTGCGACCGGTTTATATGGGATATCTGAAACTGTTCCTATATGGCCCAATACTATTCGACTGATATGCTATTTCCCTAGTAATTTTTTTTCTCAAATCTCTTTTTTTTTTGTTTAAAGCTTATATGAGTTTAACTATCTAGTTCATACTTTTTATGGGATATTTCCGACAGCTACCACAGTTTACAATGTGAAGAGCTCATTGTCCAAAAAATAGCAAAACTTGAAGCTCATGATTGATATTTAACATCCTCCACCTCTTCCGCCAATATCTATCGGTTATTAAAAAAGATCAATTGAATTTCGGCAGATGCTTGAAACACAAGAGATCTGACTTAATGTTAATATGTCAATTTATTTTGAAATATATAAATTAGTTTTTGAATAGTTTTTTTTTTTGGTAGTTTGCTCACTCTAGAGATTGCGTTATTTTTTTGCAACAAAGCAAAACCGCTGTTTTAAACTTTTATTGTTAATTTATCACGCTTATTGTTTTTGTATAGCCTCAACTATTTCAGACAAAGTTCAGTGACAACCCCACACATAAAACACAATATCGCTAAAAAGAAAACAAAAAAATATAGTCATAGCTCAACAAAATGGCTTTAAGTCAAAATCTCTATCTCACCAACTAAAAAAAAAATGTCGTGGGCTTATACTCTTGAAGCTGTCTACCACCACCTAAAGCCATTGGAATGATTGTTGAAAGAACATTTGCACTGAAGTGAAATGGAATGATGTGTAGGTGGGTGTAGTTTCATTTTTTTTTTTTCTTTAATTCTTAAGGAAATAACCAGAATCCAAACATAATTACATATAGAGAATAGGAACCCCTAAAAAGGCGGAGGCGAACAGCTGTTTTTTAAAACCAACTAAGTTGTTTTTGGTTTTTGCTATGGATAACAAAAACTGCCAACCCAGTTGGCGGGTATGGGTGAACACGAAACAAATTCAAAAGCTGTCATTATAATCTGAATTATTACGAATGCTGTACCACCACTGAAGCGCTATCATCACTAAACCAAAGCGAAATGCAAACGGGCAAATAGTAATGGGATTTTATTCTAGATTTATCAACATATATGTGTATTACGGTGGGTTAAGGGATTTTTGGAATTCTTTTGACATAATGTAGCCGTTATTGTTTATAGAATATAGACTTTATTTCTATAAAAAAACATTGTATTTATATAGAAAGTTTTGTCAAAACTTTATTTCCATAAAAAATTTTGTCAACATTTTATTTCCGTAGCAAATTTTGTTCAATTTATATTTCTTCATTCGTTTTGTTTTATTATTGTTGTGGTCAAAATTTTATCCCTATAGTAAATTTTGTCAAAATTTCATTTCCATACAAAATTTTGTCAAATTTTTATTTCCATAGAAAAAGTTGTCCAAATTTTATTTCTATGGAAAATTTTGTCAAAATTTTATTTCTATAGAAAATTTTTTCCAAGATTTGATTTCTATAGGGAATTTTATCATAATCTTATTTCTATTGAAAATTTTGTTAAAATTGTATTTCTATAGAAAATTTTGTCAAAATTTTATTTCTATAGAAAATTTGTCAAAATTTTATTTCCGTAGAAAATTTTGTTAAAATTTTATTTCCATGGAAAAATTTGGCAACATTTTATTTCTATAGAAAATTTTGTCAAAAATTTATTTCTATAGAAAATTTTATCAAAATTTTATTTCTATAGAAAATGTTGTCAAATTTTCTATAGAAATATTTTTTTGTTATTGTTATTGTTGTTTTTTTCTTTAATCATTGTTGTTGTTTTTGATTTCAACTTAAAACCATGCATTGACTAAACTACAAGTGTAGCTTAACCAACAGAAGAAAAGAAAATGTTGACAAAATGTATAGGAAATTTCGTCAAAATTTTATTTCTGTAAAAATTTTATTTCTATTGAAAATTTTGTCAAACTTTCATTTCTATAGGAAATTTTGTCAAAATTTCATTTCTATTGAGAGTTTTATAATTTTTTTTTTTACTACAGAAAATTATTTTTTCGAAAATTTGACTTATTTCTATAGAAAATGTGTCAAAATTTTATTCCTATAGAAAATTTTGTCAACATTTTATGTCCATAGAAAATTTGTCAACATTCTATTTCCATAAAATATTTTGTCAAAATTTTATTTCCATAGGAAATTTTGTCAAAATTTCATTTCTATAGAAAATTTTTCAAAACTTTATTTCTATAGAAAATTCTGTCACAATTTTATTTCTATAGAAAATTTTGTCAGACTTTCATTTCTATAGGAAATTTTGTCAAAATTTAATTTCTATTGAGAGTTTTTTCAACTTTTTTTTACTATAGAAAATTATTTCTTTAGAAAATTTGATTTATTTTAGTGGAAAATTTTTAAATTTTTATTTCCATAGAAAATTTTTCAAATTTTTATTTCCATAGAAAATGTTGTCCAAATAAATATTTCTATGGAAAATTTTGTCCAAATTTTATTTCTATGGAAAATTTTGTCAAAATTTTATTTCTTAGAAAATTTTGTCAAGACTTGGTTTCTATAGGGAATTTTATCAAAATTTTATTTCTATAAAAATTTTGTCAAGATTTGATTTCTATAGGAAATTTTTATTTCCATAGAAAATTTTGTCAAAATTGTATTTCCATGGAAAAATTTGTCAAAATTTTATTTCTATAGAAAATTTTGTCAAAATTTTATTTCCATACAAAATTTTGTCAAATTTTTATTTCCATAGAAAATGTTGTCCAAATTTTATTTCTATGGAAAATGCTGTCCAAATTTTATTTCTATGGAAAATTTTGTCAAGATTTGGTTTCTATAGGGAATTTTATCAAAATTTTATTTCTATAGAAAATTTTGTCAAGATTTGATTTCTATAGGGAATTTTATCAAAATTTTATTTCTATAGCAAATTTTGTCAATTTTTTATTTCTATAGGAAATTTTGTCCAAGTTTTTAATTCTATAGAAAATTTTGACAAAATTTTATTTCTATAGAAAATTTTGTCAAAATTTTATTTCTATAAAAAATTTTGTCAAACTTTCATTTCTATAGGAAATTTTGTCAAAATTTCATTTCCATAGAAAATTTTGTCAAAATTTTATTTCCATGGAAAAATTTGCAACATTTTATTTCTATAGAAAATTTTGTCAAAATTTTATTTCTATAAAAAATTTTGTCGAGATTTGGTTTTAATAGGGAATTTTATCAAAATTTTATTTCTTTAGAAAATCTTGTGAAAATTTTATTTCCATAAAAAATTGTGTAAAATTTTTATTTCATTAGAAAATATTGTCCAAATTTTATTTCTATGGAAAATTTTGTCCAAATTTTTAATTCTATAGAAAATTTTGTCAAAAATTTTTTCTATAGAAAATTTTGCCAAAATCTTATTTCTATGGAAAATTTTGTTAAAATTTTATTTCTATAGAAAATTTTGTCAAAATGTTATTTCTATCGAAAATTTTGTCAAACTTCCATTTCTATAGGAAATTTTGTTAAAATTTCATTTCTATTGAGAGTTTTATCAAAACTTTTTTACTACAGAAAATTATTTCTTTAGAAAATTTGATTTATTTCTATAGAAAATTTGTCAAAATTTTATTTTTTGTTGTTTTGATCTCAGCTTTAACCTTCCATAGACTGCAAGATGGTTGGATGGACGCAAGTTTCGGAATTACCACATTTCCCATCAGCAACCTCTACTTGCAGCATATTTTATTTCCATAGAAAATTTTGTCAAAATTTTATTTCTATAGATAATTTTACCAACATCTTATCTCTATGGAAAATTTTATTTCCATAGGAAATTTTTTCTAAATTTTATTTCTGTAGAAAAAAATGTATGAAAATTTCTAAAGAGAATTGTGTCAAAATTTTATTTCTGTCGAAAATTTAGAAAAAAATTTAGTTTTATAGAAAATTTTGCCAAAATTTTATTTCTATTGAAACAAAAAAACAAATTATGAACATTTTATTTTTATAGAAAATTTTATCAAAATTTTATTTTTGTCGAAAAATTTGTCAACATTTTATTTCTATAGAAAATTTTGTCAAAATTTTATTTCTATAGAAAATTTTGTCAAAATTTTATTTCTATAGAAAATTTTGTCAAAATTTTATTTCTATAGAAACTCTTGTCAACATTTTATTTCTATAGAAAATTTTGTGAAAATTTTATGTTTGTAGAAATTTTGTCAAAATTTTATTTATATAGAAAATTTTTTCAACATGTTATTTCTATAGAAATTTTTGTCAACATTTTATTTCTACAGAAACTCTTGTCAATATTTTAATTCTATAGAAAATTTTGTGAAAATTTTATGTATGTAGAAATTTTGTCAAAATTGTATTTATATAGAATATTTTGTCAACAATTTATTTCTATGAGAGAGTTGGTCAAAATTTTATTTCTACAGAAAATTTTTCAAAATTTTATTTCTGTAGAAAATTTTGTTAAAATTTTATTTCTATAGAAAATTTTGTCAAACTTTCATTTCTATAGGAAATTTTGTCAAAATTTTATTTCCATAGAAAATTTTGTCAAAATTTTATTTCCATGGAAAAATTTGGCAACATTTTATTTCTATAGAAAATTGTATCAAAATTTTATTTCTATAGAAAATTTTGTCAAAATTTTATTTACATACAAAATTTTGTCAAAATTTTATTTCTATAGAACATTTTGTCAAAATTTTATTTCTATAGAAAATTTTGTCAACATTTTATTTATATAGAAAATTTTGTCACAATTTTATTTCTATAGACAATTTTGTCAAAATTTTATTTCTGTAGAAAATTTTGTCAAAATTTTATTTATATAGAGAATTTTGTCAAAATATTATTTCTATAGAGAATTTATTTCTTTAGAAAATTTGATTTATTTCTATAGAAAATTTGTCAAAATTTTATTTTTTGTTGTTTTGATCTCAGCTTTAAAACCATAGCTACTCTTGTAGTTTAGTCGACGCTAAACTACAAGAGTAGCTAAACCAACAAAGAATGTTTGTCAAATTTATTTCGGCAAAGCCCTATAGACTGCAAGATGGTTGGATGGTTTGGATGGTTTCGGAATTACCACGTGCCTCATCAGCATCCTCTACTTGCAGCAAATTTTATTTCCATAGAAAATTTTGTCAAAATTTTATTTCCATAGAAAATTTTGTCAAAATTTTATTTCTATAGAACATTTTGTCAAAATTTTATTTCTATAGAAAATTTTGCCAACATCTTATTTCTATGGAAAATTTTATTTCCGTAAAAAACTTTGTCTAAATTTTATTTCTATAGAAAATTTTGTCAAAATTTTATTTCTATAGAAACAATTTTATGAAAATTTTATTTCTATAGAGAATTTTGTTAAAATGTTATTTCGATCGAAAATTTAAAAAAAAAATTATTTTTATAGAACATTTTGCCGACATTTTATTTGTATTGACAAAAAAAAATTATGAACTGAACAATTTCGGGAATATTTTCTAAAATAGACTGTATGTTTATTTTTGTTAACTCCCAGAAGTGTTTATACAGAAGCCAAGACCAGTGATCGAAAAATAAAGAAACAAAAAACCAAGTTTGAAGATTCAGTATATGACAGATTTATTGCTATTGCTCTGAATGACACTCTTTGCCGTCTTCGATGAAGACGTACAAGTAGGGTTCGCGCTTAGGCGTTATTGTAAATTGAGTGAAAAGCTACTTAAACATTGGAATATTTATTCAAATATGATGACAATATATATCTTTTGAGTAAGAGCAGTTATCGATATTTGGTAAGAATAAATGGTTGTCATATGGAAACAATTCAAATTCAAAGGATATTCAAGTTATTCTAAGGCATATTGATAATAGATAATAGAAAAAGGAAATTCATAATATTTTAATTCATAATTCATTAATTAATTCATTGAATATTTTAAGGTTAAATATTTGTTTGTGGAACGGAGTTCAACAAGAACATTTTATTTCTATAGAAAATTTTTCAAAATTTTATTTTTATAGAAAATTTTGTCAAAATTTTATTTCTATAGAAAATTTTGTAAACATTTTATTTCTATAGAAAATTTTGTCAAAATTTTATTTCTATAGAAAATTTTGTGAAAATTTTATTTTTGTAGAAAATTTTGTCAAAATTTTATTTCCGTAGAAAATTTTGTCAAAATTTTATTTATATAGCAAATTTTGTCAAAATTTTATTTCTATAGCAAATTTTGTAAAAATTTTATTTCTATAAAAGGTTTTGTAAAAATTTTATTTCTATAGAAAATTTTGTCAAAATTTTATTTCTATAGAAAATTTTGTAAAAATTTTATTTATATAGAAAATTTTGTCAACAATATATTTATATAAGAGAGTTGGTCAAAATTTTATTTATATAGAAAATTTTGACAACATTTTATTTCTATAGAAAAATTGTATAAATATTTTATTTCTATAGAAAATTTTGTCAAAATTTTATTTTTGTAGAAAATTTTGTGAAAATTGTATTTTTGTAGAAAATTTTGTCAAAATTTTATTTATATAGAAAATTTTGTCAAACTTTTATTTCTATAGAAAATTTTGTCAAACTTGTATATCTATATAGAAAATTTTATTTCTATAGAAAATTTTGTATAAATTTTATTTCTATAGAAAATTCTGTTAAAATTTTAATTTCAATAGAAAATTTTGTATAAATTTTATTTCTATAGAACATTTTGTCAAAATTATATTTCTATAGAATATTTTTGTCAAAATTTTATTACTATAGAAAGCTTTGTCAACATTTTATTTCCGTAGAAAATTTTATAAAAATTTTATTTCTATAGAAAATTCTGTCAAAATTTTATTTCTCTAGAAAATTTTGTAAAAATTTTATTTCTATAGAAAATTTTGTCAACATTTTTTTTGTCAAAATTTTATTTCTATAGAAAATTTTGTCAACATTTTATTTCCGTAGAAAATTTTGTCAAAATTTTATTTCTGTAGTAAATTTTATCAAAATTTTATATCTATAGAATATTTTGTCAAAATTTTATTTCCATAGAAAATTTTGTCAAAATTTTATTTCTATAGAAAATTTTGTCAAAATTTTATTTCTATAGAAAATTCTATCAAAATTTTATTTCTATAGAAAATGTTGTCAAAATTTTATTTCTGTCAACTATTTCACAATTTACCCACATTTATACACATTGTTGTATAAACGTAGATATATATCGGTTTATTATTCATTGTACCTATCTATATTTGCTTTAGATAGAGCTTAGTTTTACTATTTCCATTTTTCATAATACAAAGTTTTTAGTTTTTTTTTGTCCTCAGCATGTGGGGACAAATGGAGTATTATGATGTTAAACTAAACTATCAATGTGCGGTGTATTGTAGCATAGGAAGACAATAACAAGAGCAAAAAAAACACGTTGTTCGCGAACGTGGAAATTAAATAATAATTTACGCTCTGTTAAATTCGCGTTTGTAATTCATTCATGCAAACGCCGCCCCTCCCCTCCCCTCCCCCTTTGTAAGCACCTCCATTAAAAATTATTAGCAATTTAAAAACAAATTTGTTTCAGTAGTATTTTGTGTCTTTTTTTATTTTTGAAATGCTTGATTATTTTTCCCAATGATTTTGCGAAACCGGTATTGGTTTTGAGACGGTAAAGGCAAATGTTTGTGGGCTAGCCTTAAGATAGCCGCGTTTGTACTTCCAAGCATGTTGCATATTACAAATAACAAAAAAGCAAACATAAAGATACTTAGCTCCAACCTCCACCCTGTAATGCAGTCAATATCGTTACTTTGTATATCTTTTTTTTTTGTGATGCAACCAATCCAGCTGCAACAGAGCCATGACCAATTCATATAACAAGGAAAATGTTAGCCTAAGAGCCTTAGTGGTGCATGCGCAAATTGAATTTCTTTTTGTTTTCTATGATCGACAACTACCAATTTTTCTATTTCATTACTAAATAGTAGTTTTTTTTTTAATTACATATTATTAGTTTTGTAGTAGGGAATAGCCCACTGCATCATTTGGATTAATAGCTAACTATTTGTCTATGTCTATTGTCTTTTTTTTCAGAGATGACAACGCCCATGTGGCCCTAAAATTCTTGCAAAATGATCGTCGCATACGTGAGACAGTCTATGGTCGAGAATATAAAATTCGTGCTGAATTCACAAAACCAAATGGTGAGTAGTTTCCTTTAAATATAGAACGTTGATGGAATATAACATTCAACGAATCCTTTTGTTTGTGTTTAAATTTTAATTGGAAAGGAAAATAATTCTATTAATTAAACTGATTTTATTTCAAATGAAATGAGTGAAAAACGATTTCTATTATATTTGCATTTTTTCCAAATTTTTATTCTCATAAATTATTAATTATTTGAAAAAAAGTTGGCCTCATTACAATATTACTTTTAGTGTAGTTTGAATTCAGAAATACCCCTTTAATAATGAAATTTTTGGCAATTTTCTGTACAAGATGTTGTAAATATGAATAATGATAGGTAAATATTATTCATAAACAAAGATTAGTTCAATGATTAACGATGTGTATTAGATGACCCAATAGATGAACTAAATTCATAAAGTTAATGGGTGCACGTGTGTGGCAAGAATTTCGCAAGCCCAAGGCATTCAACAAGACGGAAAGTAAAATTAATTTCACAAAATTATGTTGCTTTCTCCTTGTGAGCCAAACAAAAAAAAACTAAAACAAAATAAAAACATTTTTTTTAGATTGTGCCATAAAATGGGGAAAATAATGAAAATGTTGGTTATCGATTAATTTTAATTTGATTTATGGAACATTTTTTTAAACTCTTATTTTATGGAAAATTTTGTTAAAATTTTATTTTATAGAAAACTATGTCAAAATTGTATTTCTATAGAAAATTTTATTTTTAAAGAAAAAAGTTTCAAAATTTTATTTCTAAAGAAAATTTTGTCAAAGTTTTATTTCTAGAGAAAATTTTGTCAAACTAGTATTTCTATAGAAAAACTTGGCAACATTTTATTTCTACAGAAAATTTTGCCAAAATTTTATTTCTATAAAAATTTTATATAAATTTATTTCTATTTAAAATTTTTTCAAAATTTTATTTCTATAGAAAAATTTATCAAAAGTTTTATTTTTAAAGAAAAAAATTTCCAAATTTTATTTCTTAAGAAAATTTTCTCAACATTTTATTTCTATAGAAAATTTTGTCAACATTTTATTTCTATAGACAATTTTGTCAAAATTTTATTTCTATAGAAAATTTTGTTAAAATTTTATTTCTATAGAAAATTTTGTCAACATTTTATTTTTATAGAAAATTTTGTCAAAATTTTATTTCTATAGAAAATTTTGTAAAACTGTCTATAGACAATTTTATAAAAATTTTATTTAAAAAAAATTTCAAAATTTTATTTCTTAAGAAAATTTTGTCAACGTTTTATTTCTATAGAAAATTTTGTCAAAATGTTATTTCTGTAGAAAATTTTATCAAAATTTAATTTCTATATAAAGTTTTATATAAATTTATTTCTATATAAAATTTGGTCAAAATTTTATTTCTATAGAAAATGTTGTCAACATTTTATTTCTATAGAAAAATTTGGCAAAATTATATTTCTATAGAAAATTTTGTCACAGTTTTATTTCTATGTAAAGTTTTATATAAATTTATTTCTATATAAAGTTTTGTCAAAATTTTATTTCTATAGAAAATTTTATCAAAATTTTATTTTTAAAGAAAAAAACTTCAAAATTTTATTTCTTAAGAAAATTTTGTCAAAATTTTATTTCTATAGGAAATTTTGTCAAAATTTTATTTCTATAGAAAATTCTGTCAAAATTTTATTTCTATAGAAAATTTTGTTAAAATTTTATTTCTATAGAAAATTTTGTCAAAAATTTTTTTATATAGAAAATTTTGTCAAAATTTTATTTTTATAAATTTTTTTTCTACAGAAAATTTTGTTAATATTTTATTTCTATGTAAAGTTTTATATACATTTATTTCTATATAAAATTTTGTCCAAATTTTATTTCTATAGAAAATTTTATCAAAATTTTATAAAAAAAATTGTGTCAAATTTATTTCAATATAAAGTTTTATCAAAACTTAAGTTCATATTTCTACACAGAAAAAAATATTTACGTAATATTAAAGATTACGATGTGCAATTTACAAAATGTTAAGGACAAATTTCTTTAAAATAATAAAATTTTAATTCAAATATTATATATAACCGTTGCTTCAAAAATTTGTTTCATTAAATTTAGGACACAGATTTAGCAAATTTGCGTCCCACCGTTGAAGACGCATGTATTTGAACTAAGGCAAATTTTCTTAAAATAAAAAAGAAGCATTTCTGCCACTCTGTAAATTATGCTCTGCTATATATTTCTGTCTTGCTTGTCGCAAATTCCCGAATAAATCCATATTTGTATATTTAAAACTTCTTTTGCGCATATATCTCCCAAACTATGCACCCACCCTAGAACTATAAGGAGGACAATTGTGATCCCACCCACAAATCGAAAAATATTCTACCAATTCCCGAAAAAATCCATATTTGTCTATTTAAAACTTCTTTTGCACATATATCTCCTAAAATATGCACCCACCCTAGAACTATAAGGAGGACAATTGTGATCCCACCCACAAATCCAAAAATATTCTACCTATTGTGGCAACAGTTCCTCACTTCATTTCCATTTTACATTGGTTTTGTCAAAATTTTATTTCTATAGAAAAATTTTTTTATTTCTGAAAAATTGTCTCGAAATTTTATTTCAATAGAAAATTCAATTTTCTTCTATAGAAATTTTTGTCAAAAATTGATTTCTATTGAATAAATTGTGCAACAATTTATTTCTATTGAAAATTTTGTCAAAATTTTATTTCTAAAGAAAATTTTGTCAAAATTTTATTTCTATAGAAAATTTTGTCAAAATTTTATTTTTAAAGAAAATTTTGTTAAAATTTTATTTCTATCGAAAATTTTGTTAAAATTTCATTTCTATATAAAATGTTGTCAAATTTGTTTTCTATAGAAAATTTTGTCAAAATTTTATTTCTATAAAAATTTTTGAAAAAAATTGAATCCTATAGAAAACATTGTGTCAAACTTTATTTCAATAAAAAGTATTATCAAAGTTTTATTGCCGTAGATTTTTTTTTTCAAAATTTTAGTTTATAAAAAATTTTGTCAACATTTTATTTCTATAAAATGTTGTAAATATTTTATTTCTATAGAAAATTTTGTCAAAATTTTATTTCTATAGAAAATTTTGTCAAAATTTTATTTCCATAGAAAATGTCAAAATTTTATTTCTATACAAAATTTAGTCAAAATTTTATTTCTATAGAAAATTTTATCAAAGTTTTATTTCTATATAAAGTTTTATATACATTTATTTCTATATAAAATTTGGTCAAAATTTTATTTCTATAGAAAATTTTGTCAAAATTTTATTTTTAAAGCAAAAAAATTCAAAATTTTATTTCATAAGAAAATTTTGTCAAAGTTTTATTTCTATAGAAAATTTTGTCAAAAATTGTATTTCTATCCCAGCAAAAACTCTCATTACCCGGTAATCTAGTAGGTAAGCCTGTTTTAAAATTAATAACCACTTATTAATTGACATCGCTCCGCATTACATTTACATGCGCATGTCCTAGGAGGCAAGTACTTCTCCCCAAACATGCACTTTTGCCGTCAAAATCTCAGGACTTCATTCCGTTGGATTTTTGCGCCTGGAACATTTTAGAGAGTGAGATTGGTACTTGAAAATAACAAAGTGTCAAAGAGAGCCAATACAAACAAATAATATAGCGGTTTGCTTTGTTGCATTCCATTTCAGCTACCATGTAAATTATGCTCTGCTATATAACATATTTCTGCCTTCCTTCTCGCGAATTCCTGAAAAATCAAAATTTGGATATTTACAACTTCTTTTACGCATATATTTCCAAAACTATGCACCCTAGAACGAAAAGAAAAAAAATGTTCAACATTTTATTTCTATAGAAATTTTTGTTATTGTATTTCTATGGAAAATTTTGTCAAAATTTTATTTCTATAGAAAATTTTGTCAAAATTTTATTTCTATAGAAAATTTTTTCAAAATTTCATTTCAAGAGAAAATATAGAAACATTTGTCAAAATTTTATTTCTATAGAAAATTTTGTCAAAATTTTATTTCTATAGAAAATTTTGTCAAAATTTTGTTTCTTTGGAAATTTTATTTCTAGGGACATTTTCTCAAAATTTTAATTCTATAGAAAATTTTGTCAAACTTTAATTTCTATTGAAAATTTTGTCAAAATTCTATTTCTAAAGAAAATTTTGTCAATATTTTATTTCTAAAGAAAATTTTGTCAAAATTTTATTTCTAAAGAAAGTTTTGTCAAAATTTTACTTCTAGAAAATTTTGCCACAATTGTATTTCTAGCAAATGTTGTCAAAATTTTATTCCTATAAACAGTTTTGTCAAAATTTTATTCCTATAGAAAAGTTGTTAAAATTTTATTTCTATAGAAAAATTTGTCAACATTTTATTTCTATAGAAAATTTTATCAAAATATTATTTTTAAAGAAAAAAATTTCAAAATTTTATTTCTTAAGAAAATGTTGTCAAAGTTTTATTTCTATGAAAAATTTTGTCAAAATTTTATTCCTATATAAAGTTGTATATAAATTTATTTCTATATAAAATTTTGTCAAAATTTCAGTTCTATAGAAAATTTTGTCAAAATTTTATTTCTATAGAAAAATTTGTCAAAATTTTATTTCTTTAGAAAATTTTGTCAAAATTTTATTTCTTTAGAAAATTTTGTCAAAATTTTATTTCTTTGTAGAAAATTTTGTCAACATTTTATTTCTATAGAAATTTTTGTAAAAATTTATTTCTATGGAAAATTTTGTCAAAATTTTATTTCTATGCAAAATTTTTTCAAAATTTTATTTCTATGGAAATTTTTTTCAAAATTTTATTTCTATGGAAAATGTTTCTCAAAATGTTATTTCTGTAGAAAATTTTATCAAAATGTTACTTCTATAGAAAATTTTGTCAAAATTTTATTTCCACACAAAATTTTGTGAATGTTATTTATATAGAAAATTTTGTCAAAATTTTATGTCTATAGAAAATTTTGTCAAAATTTTATTTCTATGGAAAATTTTGTCAAAATTTTATTTCTGTAGAAAATTTTGTCAAAATTTTATTTCTATATAAAGTTTTATATAAATTTATTTCTGTATGAAATTTTGTCAAAATTTTATTTCTTAAGCAAATTTTGTCAAAGTTTTATTTCTATAGAAAAGTTTGCCAAATTTTATTTCTATAGAAAATTTTGTCAAAGTTTTATTTCTTTGTAAAGTTTTATATAAATTTATTTCTATATAAAATTTCTCAAAATTTTATCAAATTTTTATTTTTAAAGAAATAAATTTCAAAATTTTATTTTTTAAGAAAATTTTGTCAATTTTTTTTTCTATGAAAAATTTTGTCGAAATTTTATTTCGGTGCAAAATTTTGTCAAAATTTTATTTCTATATAAAGTTTTATATAAATTTATCTCCATATACAATTTGGTCAAAATTTTATTGCTATAGAAAATTTTGTCAAAATTTTAGTTCTATAGAAAATTTTGTCAAAATTATAGTTCTATAGAAAATTTTGTCAAAAAATATTTTTTTCAGAAAATTTTGTTAACATTTTATTCCTATATAAAGTTTTATATAAATTTATTTCTATATAAAATTTTGTCAAAATTTTATTTTTATAGAAAATTTTATCAAAATATTATTTTTAGAGAAAAAAATTTCAAAATTTTATTTCTTAAGAAAATTTTGTCAAAGTTTTATTTCTATGAAAAATTTTGTCAAAAATTTATTCCTATATAAAGTTTTATATAAATTTATTTCTATATAAAATTTGGTCAAAATGTTAGTTCTATAGAAAATTTTGTCAAAATGTTTTTTTAAAGAAAAAATTTTATTTCTTAAGACAATTTTGTCAAAGTTTTATTTCTATATAAAATTTTGTCAAAATTTTATTTCTATAGAAAATTTTATCAAAATTTTATTTTTGAAGAAAAAATTTCAAAACTTTATTACTTAAGCAAATTTTGTCAAAGTTTTATTTCTATAGAAAATTTTGTCAAAATTTTATTTCTATAGAAAATTTTGTCAAAGTTTTATTTCTATGAAAACTTTTGTCAAAATTTTATTTCTGTAGAAAATGTTGTCAAAATTTTATTTCTATATAAAGTTTTATATAAATTTATTTCTATATAAAATTTGGTCAAAATTTTATTTGTATAGAAAATTTTGTCAACATTTTATTTATATATAAAGTTTTGTCAAAATTTTATTTCCATAGACAATTTTGTCAAAATTTTATTTCCATAGAAAATTTTGTCAAAATTTTATTTCTTGATTTCAGCTTAAAACCTGAAAGCTGAAATCAAAAAACAACAACAATGCTTTAAGAACAAAAACCAACAATAACAAAACGAAATTTTATTTCTATAGAAAATTTTGTCAAAATTTTATTTCTATAGAAAATTTTGTCAAAATTTTATTTATATGGAAAATTTTGGCACAATTTTATTTCAATAGAAAATTTTGTCAAAATTTTATTTCTACAGAAAATTTCGTCAAAATTTTATTTCTATAGGAAATTTTGTCAAATTTTTATTTCTAGATAATCAAAATACTAATGCTAAATTTTTCATTTCATTTTCAGGTACTCATGGTATTAAAGTGGGTAATTGTTTTGCTTTCGATAAAAAGAATTTCAATTTGACTTTGATCGATGAAAGAGGGTAAGTCCATCGACCTATACAATTCCAAGACCATTTTCTATAATTCTCCTTATACCATTTTAAAATCAGCTGTCCCATTGATAAAGAACTCATTACACGTTTTGTGCCAAATCCTGAAGGCAATTATGCCGAAGCTACCATGTTTTCTATGTTTAAATTTCCCGAAGGTATGTACAACCACACTCCCTCTTCAGAAGAGAAATTAATTTCATATCTTTTTGTGGTTTTCCAGGTTCCGAAGTCCATTTACAATGTGATGTCATCCAATGCTATGGCATGTGTATTGATGATGAAGATTGCAGTCAAGTGGCTATTGCTGGAGCAGCAGGTGGTTATACCAAAGGTTCGAATGGGCCTCGTAAAGTACATCCAAATGAGGAAGGTTCTAGTATTGCGGGTACCACAGTCTATGTTTTAGATCCAGCAGATGCACGTTGTATGTTTTCGCCAAAGAGCATTGCAAACAAAAAAGTGTGAGATAATTTTTGGTTTCTTTGTGTGATTTCAGATACCGCTGTTAGTTGTGAAGATGGTATACGACCAACATGGCTCCTATGGTTGGCCATTACATTGGGTGTTTTATTCCTCATTATGTTGTTGATGAATATTTTCCTTTGTACGGCCATGAGTTGCAGTTGTGCTAATACAGAGGTGAGCCACAACACAAAAGGGCATGCACACATTATGCTTCAATTCTAATTATTTTCTAATAACTTTTTTGTTTGTTATTTTTTTGCACAGATAATTGAAAAAGAGCCCTCCATTATTGAGGAATATGATCCATATAGAAGTTGGCATGGTAGCCAATATGGTTCAAGATATTCTTTGCATGGACGTGATGCCCATAAAGGTTATACCAGTGGAGGTTCAACCATACATTCCAATAGGTCTGATCGATATTAGAAATCTAATGGTCAATCAAACAACAACAAACAGCAACAATTACAATTACAACAACAAACCGAACTTTTACTGAATGAACAAAAACCACACAAATACTACACTCACAAAAAACAAGAACCAATCACTTATACATACAGAATTTCAATATCTTAGAAAAAATCTATACCCTACTTAAGTATATTGTGATTTAGTATACTGCTAAGTATGTATGTGTTGGGCACCCTACACTACGGCCGTTTGGGATTGATTTGTTTTTTTTCTATACCACCACCAACACCAACAAGATTATCATCGCCTCATCAACAGATATTGCTACCAAAACAAAAAAAAAAAGATATTTTTGAATACAATCCAAAGCCACCACAGCAACATCAGCATGCCTATCGTTCGTCTATAACCAAACAAAAAAAAACAAATTTTGGCATTTGATCCTTCTAATATTTTGTGTACGTATGATTGATTGTTCATGTATTTTTTTTAACCCTATCCCAGTAGTAAAATACAAAATTTTAAATCCTTCATTCCCTAACATTATTACCATTATCATGCCATTAGAGATATTGTAGAATATGTCATTTTCACATCTTTTGCTAGCTTTTATGTAGGCTTAGAATAATAGTTTGTAATACACATTCTTATGATAAATTATCGTTATTATCATTATAAAATATTTTATGTAACAAAATTTATATTAATTTAATCACTAATCACGGCCATTTTCATGTAGATCAGTTGGAGTTTGACTTTCTATAGAAAATCTACATTAAATCCATTGGAATTTAACTGCCAGTTAACAAAGAGTAAATTGGAGACATTTTTGTTGTTGGTTAATTTTATAGAAAATTTTGTTTAAATTTTATTTCTATAAAATTTTTTTCAAAATTGTATGTCTATAGAAAATTTTTCAAAATTTTATATCTATAAAAAAAATTACATTAAATCCATTGGAATTTAACTGCCAGTTAACAAAGAGTAAATTGGTAAATATTTTTGTTGTTGTTTTTTTTTATAGAAAATTTTCTGAAAACTTTATTTATATAGAATTTTTTTTTTTCAAAATTTTATGTCTAGAAAAATTTTCAAAATTTTATGTCTATAGACATTTTTTCAAAATTTTATATCTATAGAAAATCTACATTAAATCCATTGGAATTTAACTGCCAGTTAACAAAGAGTAAATTGGAGATATTTTTGTTGTTGATTAATTTTATAGAAAATTTTGTTTAAATTTTATTTCTATACCTTTTTTTTCAAAATTTTATGTCTATAGAAAAATTTTCAAAATTTCATATCTATAGAAAATTTTTTCAAAATTTTATATCTATAGAAAATCTACATTAAATCGATTGGAATTTAACTGCCAGTTAACAAAGAGTAAATTGGAGATATTTTTGTTGTTGGTTAATTTTATAGAAAATTTTGACTAAATTTTATTTCTATACATTTTTATATTTATATCTATAAAAATTTTTTTCAAAATTTTATATCTATAGAAAATCTACATTAAATCCATTGGAATTTAACTGCCAGTTAACAAAAAGTAAATTGGAGATATTTTTGTTGTTGTTTTTTTTTATAGAAAATTCTCTGAAAATTTTATTTATATAGAATTTTTTTTTCAAAATTTTATGTCTAGAAAAATTTTCAAAATTTTATATCTATAGAAAATTTTTCAAAATTTTATATCTATAGAAAATCTACATTAAATCCATTGGAATTTAACTGCCAGTTAACAAAGAGTTAATTGGAGATATTTTTGTTGTTGGTTAATTTTATAGAAAATTTTGACTAAATTTTATTTCTAAACATTTTTATATTTATATCTATAAAATTTTTTTTCAAAATTTTATATCTATAGAAAATCTACATTAAATCCATTGGAATTTAACTGCCAGTTAACAAAGAGTACATTGGAGATTTTTTTGTTGTTGATTAATTTTATAGAAAATTTTGTTTAAATTTTTTGTCTATACATTTTTTTCAAAATTTTATAAGTATAGAAAATTTTTCAAAATTTTATATCTATAGAAATTTTTTTACAAATTTTATATCTATAGAAAATTTTTTCAAATTTTTTTTCTATAGAAAATCTACATTAAATCAGTTGGAATTTAACTGCCAGTTAACAAAGAGTAAATTGGAGATATTTTTGTTGTTGGCTATTTTTATACAAAATTTTCTGAAAATTTTATTTCTATAGAATTGTTTTTCAAAAATTTTATGCCTAGAGAAATTTTTTTCAAAATTTTATATCTATAGAAAATTGTGTATCTATAAAAAATCTACATTAAATCCATTGGAATTTAACTGCCAGTTAACAAAGAGTAAATTGGAGATATTTTTGTTGTTGGTTAATTTTATAGAAAATTTTGACTAAATTTTATTTCTAAACATTTTTATATTTATATCTATAAAAATTTTTTTCAAAATTTTATGTCTATAGAAAATCTACATTAAATCAGTTGGAATTTAACTGCCAGTTAACAAAGAGTAAATTGGAGATATTTTTGTTGTTGGCTATTTTTATACAAAATTTTCTGAAAATTTTATTTCTATAGAATTGTTTTTCAAAAATTTTATGTCTAGAGAAATTTTTTTCAAAATTTTATATCTATAGAAAATTGTGTATCTATAAAAAATCTACATTAAATCCATTGGAATTTAACTGCCAGTTAAAAAGTGTAAATTGGAGATATTTTTGTTGTTGATTAATTTTATAGAAAATTTTGTTTAAATTTTATTTCTATACAATTTTTTTCAAAATTTTATGTCTATAGAAAATTTTTCAAAATTTTATATCTATAGAAATTTTTTTCAAAATTTTATATCTATAGAAAATCTACATTAAATCCGTTGAAATTTAACTGCCAGTTAACAAAGAGTAAATTGGAGATATTTTTGTTGTTGGTTATTTTTATAGAAAATTTTCTGAAAATTTTATTTCTGTAGATTTTTTTTTTTTCAAAATTGTATGTCTATAGAAATTTTTTTTCAAAATTGTATATCAAAAATAGTTTGTAATATACATTCATATGATAAATTATCATTATTATCATTATAAAAATTTTTTGTAACAAAATTTATATTAATTTATTCACTAATCACGGCCATTTTCATGTAGATCAGTTGGAATTTGACTGCCAGTTAACAAAGAGTAAATTGGAGATATTTTTGTTGTTGGTTAATTTTGTAGAAAATTTTGTCGAAATTTTATTTCTATACATTTTTTGTATTTTATGTCTATTGAAAAATTTTTTAAAATTGTATATCTATAGAATTTTTTTTTCAAAATTTTATATCTATAGAATTTTTTTTCTCAAAATTTTATATCTATAGAAAATCTACATTAAATCCGTTGGAATTTAACTGCCAGTTAACAAAGAGTAAATTTAAGATATTTTTGTTGTTGTTTATATTTATCGAAAATTTTCTGAAAATTTTATTTCTATAGATTTTTTTTTTTAAATTTTATGTCTATACAAAATTTTTCAAAATTTTATACCTATAGAAAATCTACATTAAATCCGTTGGAATTTAACTGCCAGTGAACAAAATTGGAGATATTTTTGTTGTTGATTAAGTTTATAGAAATTGTTTTTTTTTTAAATTTAATTTCTATACAATTTCTTTCAAAATTGTATATCTATAGAAAATTTTTCAAAATGTTATATCTATAGAAATATTGCTCTAACCCCATAAAGTATATATATTCTGGGTCGTGGTGAAATTGGTCCACATCGGTTCATAATTATATATAGCCCCCATATAAACCGATCCCAAAATTTGGTTTGTGGAGCCTCTAAGAGAAGCAAATTTCATCCGATCCGGTTGAAATTTGGTACGTGGTATCAGTATATAGTCTCTGACAACCATGCCAGATTTGGTCCATATCGGTCCATAATTATATATAGCCCCCATATAAACCGATCCCAGATTTCACCTCCGGAGCCTCTTGGAGGAGCAAAATTCATCCGATTCGATTGAAACTTAGTACGTGGTGTTAGTATATGATCTCTAACAACCATGCAAAAATGGGTCCATATCGGTTCATAATTATATATAGCCTCCATATAAACCGATCCCCAGGTTTGACCTCCGGAGCCTCTTGAAGGAGCAAAATTCATCCGATCCGGTTGAAATTTGGTACATTTCGCTAGTGTATGGCCGATAACAACCATGCCAAAATTGGTCCGTATCGATCTGTATTATATATAGCCCCCAAATAAACCGATTCCCAATCACAGAAAAATCACGATTGCCACTCGAGCTAAAAATAATGTACCAAAATTTTATTGCCATAGAAAATTTTGTCAAAATTTTATTTCTATAGAAAATTTTGTCAACATTTTATGTCTTTAGGAAATTTTGTCAAAATATAATTTCTATACAAAATTTTGTCAAAAATTTATTTCAATAGAAAATTTTGTCACAATTTTATTTCAATAGAAAATTTTGTCACAATTTTATTTCTGTAGAAAATTTTGTCATTTCATAGTTGGAGAGGAATATTTTGCAAAATCTACCAAACAGTAAAAAATCTGCCATTTTTGGTAGACTCGTGTTGATAATTGTATATAGCCCCCATATAAATTCTGGCTCTGTTATTACCGCACAAAATTTCATATCGGTTCGGAATTATTTCTTCCCTATATATGTCGGTCAAGAACTGAATATATACGTATTTAATCGACCTTTCTTTTGTATACTATCCGCATGGACTAACTTACAATTTAGAAGTTTTAAGATGCCTTGCCATCGGCCGCAACCCAAGTAATTTAATTGTGGATGCCCGTCCTTAGTAGAAGTTTCTACGCAATCCATGGTGCCTCCACATAAGATTCGGCCTGGCCGAACTTACAGCCGTATATACTTGTCAAAACTCAATTAGAAGTTTAATTCGTAAAATGTAGGCGATTTGGTTTATCTACTATATATAAATAAGTCGGGTTTTCCATCCTGACGCAATAACTGCAGAACGCACGAACCGATTTTCACGGGTTTGAAGGACCTCGGGCTCCGTAAGGTTTATAGCAAAGAAAACTCGAGAAAAGTTTCAACGGAAAAGCGGGAATTTTTTTTTTATTTATACAGTGCTATCTTTGATGCAAATCCAAAGGAAAGGTCTCGGGCTCCGTAAGGAAAACCTGGAAAATCTTTTTTTTTACATACAACGCATATTACAAAAATAATTGTATTTATACCCTGCGCCACACTGTGGAACAGGGTATTATAAGTTAGTGCATATGTTTGCAACACCCAGAAGGAGACGAAATAGACACATGGTGTCTTTGGCAAAAATGCTCAGGGTGGGCTCCTGAGTCGATATAGCCATGTCCGTCTGTCCGTGAACACATTTTTGTAATCAAAGTCTAGGTCGCAGTTTTAGTCCAATCGACCTCAAATTTGGCACAAGTATGTGTTTTGGCTCAGAATAGATCCCTATTGATTTTGGAAGAAATCGGTTCAGATTTAGATATACCTCCCATATATATCTTTCGCCCGATATGGACTAATACGGTCCCAGAAGCCAGAGTTTTACCCCAATTTGGATAAAATTTTACACTAGGAGTACAATTAGTACTATAGTCTAGTGTGCCAAATTTTATTGAAATCGGTTCAGATTTAGATATAGCTCCCATATATATCGTTCGCCCAATTTACACTCATATGACCCCAGTGGCCAATCTTTTACTCCGATTTAATTGAAATTTTGCACAGTGAGTAGAATTGGCATTGTAGGTATGCGTGCCAAATTTGGTTGAAATCGGTTCAGAGTTAGATATAGCTCCCATATATAGCTTTCGCCCGATTTACACTCACATGACCACAGAGGCCAATTTTTTGCTCCGATTTAGTTGAAATTTTGCACAGGGAGTAGAATTAGCATTGTAGCTATGCGTGCCAAATTTGATTGAAATCGGTTCAGATTTAGATATATCTCCCATATATAGCTTTCGCCCGATTTACACTAATATGACCACAGAGGCCAATTTTTAACTCCGATTTAGTTGAAATTTTGCACAGGGAGTAGAAGTAGCATTGTAGCTATGCGTGCCAAATTTGGTTGAAATCGGCTCAGATTTAGTTATAGCTCCCATATATATGTTTTTCTGATTTCGACAAAAATGGTCAAAATACCAACATTTTCCTTGTAAAATCGCCACTGCTTAGTCATAAAGTTATAAAAATGGCTCTAATTTCCCTAAACTTCTAATACATATATGTCGAGCGATAAATCATAAATAAACATTTGTGAAGTTTCCTTATATTTAATTGCTTCAGATTTAAATGTTTCCCATATTTTTTACTAACATTGTGTTCCACCCTAGTGCATTAGCCGACTTAAATTTTGAGTCAATAGATTTTGTAGAAGTCTATCAAATTCTGTCCAGATCGATTGATATTTAAATGTATGTATTTGGGACAAACATTTATATATAGCCCCCAACACATTTGACGGATGTGATATGGTACCAAAAATTTAGATCTACAAAGTGGTGCTGGGTATAATATAGTCGGCCCCGCCCGACTTTAGACTTTCCTTACTTGTTGTTTACTAACATTGTGTTCCACCCTAGTGTACTAGCCAACTTAAATTTTCAGTCTATAGATTTTGTAAAAGTCTATCAAATTCTGTCCAAATCGAGTGATATGTAAATGTATGTCTTTGGGACAAACCTTTATATATAGCCCCCAACAAATTTGACGGATGTGATATGGTATCGAAAATTTAGATCTACAAAGTGGTGCAGGGTATAATATAGTCGGCCCCATCCGACTTTAGACTTTTCTTACTTGTTTTCACATGAAAAATGTTCGGATAATGTAGAGGGTAATCATGTGGTGAAAAAAGGGACCTCATTTGTTGATATCTGTTGGGGGACGTGGACATCCCCTTGGGCCAAAGTTCTCCGATTTGGATGAAATTTCCAAGGAAGGTTAGGGTCTGGACAAAGACCCACTACTTCATTTTTCGATATTTGGTCTCAGAGGTGGACCACCCCTTTATACGATTTTTGTTTAAAGTGCAGTGAAACAACAAAAAATCTCTGAATTACTTGAGATTCACAGAGAACACGCCGTGAGGTTATGAATTTATTATGGTTTATCTGATTTTTTAATATTTGGACGGGAAGGGGGACATCTCCTTTGGCCGACTTTTTGAAAATTGGAACAAAATTATCCGATTTGCTTGAAATTTTCAGGGAAGGTTGAAGGGGGCATCTAGGGAAAGAACATCTACTTTATTTTTCCATATTTGGTCAATGAGGAGGGCCTTCCCTTTATCCGACTTTTTTAAAGTACAGTGAAAAAAAAAATAAAATTTGTCGACTTTCTGAAATTTTACGGAGAACTAAGTACATACTGTGAAGCAATTACACTTTTTCAATTTACTTGAAATTTACAGAGGATGTTGGGTAGGTTATATTGTTCTAATGGATATCTGATTTTGTAATATTCGGAAGGGAAGAGGGCCTCCCCTTGCCCTGCTGTTTAAAAATTTGACTTATAATTTGCTTGAGATTTTCTGGGACGTCTACACAATATACGCTATATCATTTTTCGATATTGGGACGTCCTCTCCTCCTCTAAAACTGAAAAAAATATAATTCTCAAGTTTTGTTGAAATTTACGAAGGCTGTACGGGTTGGTTATGAAATCACTATGGTGTACTTGAGTTTTGGGTATTTGGACGGGAACATTGCCCCCACACTATGAAACTTGAAGGAAAGTTTACAGATATTCTTGCAATTTGCAGAGAAAATGACGTCCCTTTAGAAAAAAATAGAGGAAAATCTAACCTCTTTTTACTTAACTGATTTACCGTAAATTGGGAGAAGATGATTAAATTTATACAGGGTATAGGATTTTTCGATGTCTGGTTGGGGAAGGGAAACAGTAAAGTTGGATAGTTTGTGAAATGAATATAGGGTACATGCATTTACGATATCTGATCGGGGAGAAGCAAAGGAGGGGAGTTGCCTTTTGCCCAATTTTTTGAAAATAGAAAGTAGAGGATTGTCGATATATGGGAACTCGGTACATAATTTTATAATTTTTCCACAGTCTTCTGCCAGACTTTTTTAAGTAAAAAACTTAAATTTACATGAAGTTGACAGGCAACGTAGATGGTGCTTCATTTTCCGGTATATGTTTGGGAAACGCATGTTCTCCGTGTCCAAAACCTTAACAAATGTTAATATGGTAAATTTTTCAAGTACTTTTACTTTTTCCGATTTATTGGACAGTATGTTTAGGAGAAGTATACCTCCCCTTGACAAACCACGCTTGAAATTCACAGAAAATGTAGAAGATAGTCCAACGATTTGAATGCATAACAATTAAAAAACAAACAAGTATATACGGCCGTAAGTTCGGCCAGGCCGAATCTTATGTACCCTCCACCATGGATTGCGTAGAAACTTCTACGAAAGATTGTCATCCACAATCGAAATACTTGGGTTGTGGTATCTTAAAACTTCTTAACATCGTTTTCTAAATTGTGAGTTAGTCCATACGTGGTATATATTAGACAAAAAAGTTATGTATAGTTAATTCTATAAATAATTACGAATCGATATGGACTCTTTGTACGGTACGTAGAGAGCCAGAATTGAAATATGGGGGTCACTTATATGGGAACTATATACAATTATGAACTTGATATGGACCAATTTTTGTGTGATTGGAAATCGATTTATCTGAGGGATATATATATATATAACAATAGACCGATATGGACCTAGTTAGGCATGGTTGTTAACGACCATATACTAGCTCAATGTACCAAATTTCAACTCACTCGGATGAAATTTGCTCCTCCAAGAGGCTCCAAAACCAAATCTTGGGATCGGTTTATATGGGGGCTATATGTGATTATGGACTGATATGGACCACTTTTGGCATGGTTGTTAAATATCATATACGATCACCACGTACCAAATTTCAAGCAGATCGGATGAAGCTTGCTTCTCTAAAAGGCACCGGTGGTCAAATCTGGGGATCGGTTTATATGGGAGATATATATATAATTATGGGCTGATAGGAACCAATTCCTGCATGGTTGTTGGCTAAAATCACGTACCAAATTTCAACCGAATGGGAAGAATTTTGCTCTTCCAAGGGGTTCTGGAGGTCAAATCTGGGGATCGGTTTATATGGGGCCTATATATAATTATGGACCGATTTCGACCAATTTTTGCATGGGAGTTTGAGGCCATATATTAACATCACGAACCAAATTTCAACTGAATCAGATGAATTTTGGTCTTCCAAGAGGCTCCGGAGGTCAAACCTGGTGATCGGTTTATATGGGGGCTATATATAATTATGAATCGATGTGGACCAATTTTTGCATGGTTGTTGGAGATGTATGGTTGTTGGTGCATGGTATTAGTATATACCATGCACCAAATTTCAGCCGGATCGGATGAAATTTGTTTCTCTTAGAGGCCTCGCAAGCCAAATCGGGGGATCGGTTTATATGGGAGCTACATATAATTACGGACCAATGTGGACCAATTTTTGCATGGTTATTAGAGACCATATACTAACACCATGTACCAAATTTCAGCCGGATCGGATGAAATTTGCTTCTCTTAGAGGCCTCGCAAGCCAAATTTGGGGGTCCGTTTATATGGGGGCTATACGTAAAAGTGGACCAATGTGGCCCATTTGCAATACCATCCGACCTACATCAATAACAACTACTCGTGCCAAGTTTCAAGTCGATAGCTTGTTTCGTTCGGAAGTTAGCGT
The DNA here is from genome assembly GCF_050003625.1 of Haematobia irritans. Lineage (NCBI taxonomy): Eukaryota > Metazoa > Arthropoda > Insecta > Diptera > Muscidae > Haematobia > Haematobia irritans. The sequence continues at coordinate 246,365,758 of NC_134397.1, read as the reverse complement.
GATTTCAACAGACGGACGGACGGACGGACGGACGGACATGCTCAGATCGACTCAGAATTTCACCACGACCCAGAATATATATACTTTATGGGGTCTTAGAGCAATATTTCGATGTGTTACAAACGGAATGACAAAGTTAATATACCCCCCATCCTATGGTGGAGGGTATAAAAATTGGTTGAAAGGGATCACCCCCTATCCGACGTTTGTTAAGCCGGTCCATTTACCGCCCTTTTTCTGTATATAAACGAAAAGGCAAGTAGTCCGATTTTTTTTAAATGTACGGGACACGTGTGTGGAAACCATGGAGTGATTAATCAGTACTTCAGTTTTTGTGCCAGACTTCCCCTGATCCTACTTTTTATAAGAGTTCAAATCATTTCGAATTTGTTTTCAGATCGAAGGATATGGTTGACTAAGTTAACGAAAATATGCTTCAGGAGGCTCAGCGAAGCGGGCCGGGTTACTCTAGTTTATTTATAATTATTTTCCCTTCACCCAAACAAAAGTGAACCCTCTATTTCACTAAAGCCAATTTAACTTTATTTTAATTCATGCAATTATTATGTTTGGGGGAAGTTTCCTTCACTCTAATAATTTTTTGCGTACATTAGTTAAATGAACTAACAACATACACAATTGAAGCATAAAGATTTACTAAATTCGTACTTCTTCCAAAATAGTTTATTATCTCTTTAAATTTGTAAATTTTACTATAAATGCGCCCATGTTGAACTTTCTATGGCACTGAAGACATTCTTGCAATTTTGAACTCCATTAGTTTCCTTCAAACTACAAAAGTTTCTCGAACAGGTGAAAAAAAAAATTAATTATGTCCAATAAACTTTCTTGCATTTATCGAAAAATATTTATTTATTTTTGTGATATTTGCGTGATGTCAGTGTGTATAACACTGTTTAGTTAAAATTTTCCTAAAATAATCAAAAATTTCTAAAATTAACCAAAATTTTTCTTCATGGTGGGTTCACTGTTTTTTTTTCAGTGTTAAAATTAAATAAAATTCTTGAAATCTCATAAGAGTTTATAGAGAGTTATCAATTTAAATTCATTTCCTACTTAAACTGAATTCAAAATCTTTGAATGGGAATACTTTTTTTTTCAATATACATATGTTCGCTTTGTAGTGAAAGAGTTTTTCAAATAAATAAAAAATCAAAATAATATATGTTCACATAGAATATTCTTATAGAATAAGTTACATTAATATAGTTGTCGAATGTAAGCGTTTACACGCTCATCTAAAATTATATATAACATAAATAACTGATTTCTATAAAACATCCCCTTCATTACTTCAAGTCATATCAGTAGCAGATATGCCATGTTAGGCCGCAATTTTGTTTTTAATTCAGCTGTCATTGCAATCTCTAAATTACAAAATCTCTATTTGACTAAATATCGCTCAAATTGTTTATCTAACAAGACCATCATATGACAATTTTTCCACTCTTTGTTTAACTAAAGTACAAAAATTTTGTTATTAATATCTCTGCAATATTGTTTACATCAGTAATCTTATCGCATATAATATAAAAAAAAAAACAAAACAAAATACAACAATGAGGGTCAATATCTCAATGACATGTTACTCTGTATATATCATTTGAATACCTACCAACACCCTAGAGTAGGAACTGATGTTCAATTAAAATGTGAAGTTTATCGAAATGAGGAACAAATATTTTTTTGTTCACAAATTTTTTGTACAATTAATTTTTAATTGAATATCGTCAATCGCCAAAGTCAAATAATAAAATAATTAATACAACAGGATATTGTAATTTTTGATTTTTTTTAATTTAAAAAAAAATTGAATCAATTACATTTTTAACGGAATATATATTTTTTAAATTGAATTAAAATTTTGATTGGCATACAGAAAAAAAATTTACGAAAATTGAGTTAAAAAAAAATTCAATTCAAAAAATTTAATTGATTTAACAAATTTCTTAATTGAAACAAAAATCAATCACAAAAACTAATAGTATCAATTAATTTTTTAATTGGATCAAATAATTTTTTAATTGACTTTCAATTACTTTTTATACCCTCCACCATAGGATGGGGGGTATATTAACTATGTCATTCCGTTTGTAACACAGCGAAATATTGCTTTCAGACCCCATAAAGTATATATATATATATATATATATATATATATATATATATATATATATATATATATATATATATATATATATATATATATATATATATATATATATATATATATATATATATATATATATATATATATATATATATATATATATATATATATATATATTCTGGGTTGTGGTGAAATTCCGAGTCGATATAAGCATGTCCGTCCATCCGTCTGTTGAAATCACGCTAACTTCCGAACGAAACAAGCTATCGACTTGAAACTTGGCACAAGTAGTTGTTATTAATGTAGGTCGTCGTATGGTATTGCAAATGGACCATATCGGTCCACTTTTACGTATAGCCCCCATAAAAACCGACCCTCAGATTTGGCTTGCGAAGCCTTTAACAGAAGCATATTTCATCCGATCCGGCTGGAATTTGGTACAGGGTGTTGGTATATGGTCTCTAACAACCATGCAAAAAATTATTCCACATCGATCCATAATTATATATAGCCCCCATATATACCGATCCCCAGATTTGGCTTGCGAAGCCTCAAAGAGGAGCAAATTTCATCCGATCCGGCTGAAATTTGGTACATGGAGTTGGTATATGGTCTGTAAAAACCATGCGAAAATTGGTTCACATCGGTACATAATTATATGTAGCCCCCATATAAACCGATCCCCAGATTTGGCTTGCGGAGACTCAAAGAAAAACAAATTTCAACTGATCTTGCTGAAATTTGGTACATGGTGTTTGTATATGATCTCTAACCACCTTGCAAAAATTGGTCCACATCGGTCCATAATTATATATAGGTCCCATCCCCGATCCCCAGATTTGGCTTGCGGAGCCTCAAAGAGAAGCAAATTTCATCCGATCTTGCTAAAATTTGGTACATGGTGTTGGTATATGGTCTCTAAAAACCATGCAAAATTGGTTCACATCGGTACATAATTATATGTAGCCCCCATATAAACCGATCCCCAGATTTGGCTTGCGGAGACTCAAAGAAAAACAAATTTCAACTGATCTTGCTGAAATTTGGTACATGGTGTTTGTATATGATCTCTAACCACCTTGCAAAAATTGGTCCACATCGGTCCATAATTATATATAGGTCCCATCCCCGATCCCCAGATTTGGCTTGCGGAGCCTCAAAGAGAAGCAAATTTCATCCGATCTTGCTAAAATTTGGTACATGGTGTTGGTATATGGTCTCTAAAAACCATGCAAAATTGGTTCACATCGGTACATAATTATATGTAGCCCCCATATAAACCGATCCCCAGATTTGGCTTGCGGAGACTCAAAGAAAAACAAATTTCAACTGATCTTGCTGAAATTTGGTACATGGTGTTTGTATATGATCTCTAACCACCTTGCAAAAATTGGTCCACATCGGTCCATAATTATATATAGGTCCCATCCCCGATCCCCAGATTTGGCTTGCGGAGCCTCAAAGAGAAGCAAATTTCATCCGATCTTGCTAAAATTTGGTACATGGTGTTGGTACATGGTCTCTAAAAATCATGCAAAAATTGCTCCACATCGGTCCATAATTATATATAGCCCCCATATACACCGATCCCCAGATTTGGCTTGCGGAGCCTCAAAGAGAAGCAAATTTCATCCGATCTTGCTAAAATTTGGTACATGGTGTTGGTACATGGTCTCTAAAAATCATGCAAAAATTGCTCCACATCGGTCCATAATTATATATAGCCCCCATATACACCGATCCCCAGATTTGGCTTGCGGAGCCTCAAAGAGAAGCATACTTCATCCGATCCGGCTAAAATTTGGTACATGGTGTTGGTATATGGTCTCTAAAAACCATGCTAAAATTGGTCCATATCGGTTCACAATTATATATAGCTCCCATATAAACCGATCACCAGATTTGGTTTGCGGAGCCTCTAAGAGAAGCATATTTCATCCGATCCGGTTGAAATTTGGAACATGGTGTTAGTATATGGTCTCTAACAACCGTGCCAGAATTGGTCCATATCGGTCCATAATTATATATAGCTCCCATATAAACCGATCACCAGATTTATTTCATCCGATCGGGTTGAAATTTGGAACATGGTGTTAGTATATGGTCTCTAACAACCGTGCCAGAATTGGTCCATATCGGTCCATAATTATATATAGCCCCCATATAAACCGTTCTCCAGATTTGACGTCCGGAGCCTCTTGGAGGAGCAAAATTCGTCCGATCCAGTTGAAATTTGGAACGTGGTGTTAGAATATGGCCGCTAACAACCATACCAAAATTGGTCCATATCGGTCTATAGTTATATATAGCCGATCTCCAATCACACAAAAATTGGTCTATATCGGTTCATAATCATGGTTGCCACTCAAACCAAAAATAATCTGCCAAATTGTGATTTCTATAGAAAATTTTGTCAAAATTTTATTTCTATAGAAAATTTTGTTAAAATTTCATTTCTATAGAAAATTTTGTTAAAATTTCATTTCTACACACAGAAAACAAATTTGTTGTACCAACCAATTTTTTTGCCAACCGAATTATTTGGTCCCATCTACTATAACAAAATTTGTTAGAGCAACCAATTCTTGTCCGGCACAACTATACAGAAAATTGTTTGGATGACTAAATTTTTGGGTACAATAACAGTCTAGTTGGAAATCACAACCAATAAGGTTTCATTCGTTTGTTAAAGCAATTATCAGTTTTTTGGAAAACCAATTATTATACAATTAAAGAAAACATCCGTTGAATGATTTCTGATTTCTGATTTCATTTTATTTAATTGTATTACAAATTAATATTTCTCATACTGATCATTTATCTAATGAAAAATTGGAATGTAGCCCAAATTCGGCGTTTGTGGTTCTTGGTGTACGGTTCTCAAAATATCTTCTTCAGTCATTATTTGATACTCACTCTCACAATCGCGATCGATTTCAGGTGGACTCAGGCATAACCAGGCGAAATGTTCTCGTTTGCTGATTGATTGTGAGTCTGATGACGAGGCAAAAAATCTATATATACAACTCTCATAACCCCGGAAGTCGTCATATTTTGATTGATATATTTTATGAAATTGTAAGAAAATTAGGGAAAAGGTTAAAATCAGAGTGATATTAATGTCGTTTTATGTTTAACTTACTTACCACTTAACAATGCAGCTACCGGTTTAAAAGATGGTTCTTGGTGAACTCACGTCATCAAATATTTAAATTTTAGAGTTTCATATATTAACTGAAATAAACAACTTATTTGTTGTCATATATATATATATATATATATATATATATATATATATATATATATATATATATATATATATATATATATATATATATATATATATATATATATATATATATATATATATATATATATATATATATATATATATATATATATGTAGTCCATAGCAACAAATTCTCTTTATAACTACAAAATTTGTTAACACAACCAACTTATATCAGTTATCACAACAGGGTGGAATAAATTGAAATGGTTAGATACTTTAATGTATAAATAACGACCAATATTTGGTCGTGTGTACCACCTTTTGGTCACACCGCCGTTATATTGATTATATAAACTACCAAACAAGAGATATAACTAATAATTATTCCACACAATTAAAAATTGTGGGTTTCCACTATCGAACTGTTGTCGTAATCGAATTCCAACCAATCATTTCTCTGGGTGTATAGAAAATTTTGTTAAAATTTCATTTCTATAGAAAATTTTCTCAAAATTTTATTTCTATAGAAAATTTTGTAAAATTTTTTTTTTTGGAAATTGAATTAACAGGTTGGCTGATAAGTCCCCGCTCTAACAAAGAAAAACACATTTTTTTTGTCAAAATTCATTTTTATTATTCAACATAGTTCCCTTCAAGAACGATACAACGATTATAACGACCTTCCAAGTTTTTGATACCATTTTGGTAGTACTCCTTCGGTTTTGCCTCAAAATAGGCCTCAGTTTCGGCGATCACCTCTTCATTGCAGCCAAATTTTTTCCCTGCGAGCATCCTTTTTAGGTCTGAGAACAAGAAAAAGTCGCTGGGGGCCAGATCTGGAGAATACGGTGGGTGGTGAAGCAATTCGAAGCCCAATTCATGAATTTTTGCCATCGTTCTCAATGACTTGTGGCACGGTGCGTTGTCTTGGTGGAACAACACTTTTTTCTTCTTCATATGGGGCCGTTTTGCCGCTATTTCGACCTTCAAATGCTCCAATAACGCCATATAATAGTCACAGTTGATGGTTTTTCCCTTCTCAAGATAAAAAATTATTCCATGCTCATCCCAAAAAACAGAGGCAATTACTTTGCCAGCGCACTTTTGAGTTTTTCTACGCTTCGGAGACGGTCGCTGTCCACTCAGCCGACTGTTGATTGGACTCAGGAGTGTAGTGATGGAGCCATGTTTCATCCATTGTCACATATCGATGGAAAAACTCGGGGTGTATTACGAGTTAACAGCTGCAAACACCGCTCAGAATCATCAACACGTTGTTGTTTTTGGTCAAACGTGAGCTCGCGCGGCACCCATTTTGCACAGAGCTTCCGCATATCCAAATATTGATGAATGATATGACCAACACGTTCCTTTGATATCTTGAAGGCCTCTGCTATCTCGATCAACTTCATTTTACGGTCATTCAAAATCATTTTGTGGATTTTTTTGATGTTTTCGTCGGTAACCATCTCTTTCGGGCGTCCACTGCGTTCACCGTCCTCCGTGCTCATTTCACCACGCTTGAATTTTGCATACCAATCAATTATTGTTGATTTCCCTGGGGCAGAGTCCGGAAACTCATTATCAAGCCAAGTTTTTGCTTCCGCCGTATTTTTTCCCTTCAGACAACAGTATTTTATCAAAACACGAAATTCATTTTTTCCATTTTTTTGACAATAGCAAAAGTTGCTTCACAAAAGACGCTCTATCTCACAAACTAATTGACTTACAGACGTCAAATTTTGACACGATTCATTTGAAGGTTGGTAATATATAAAAATAATATGCACTTAATACTAGCGACGCCATCTGTGTGTTAGACCGGGGGCCAACAATTTAGAAGACGGTGTTAGGAGGTTTTAAGATACCTTGTTATCGGCAAGCGTTACCGCAACTTAAGTAATTCGATTGTGGATGGCAGTGTTTAGAAGAAGTTTCTACGCAATCCATGGTGGAGCGTACATAAGCTTCGGCCTGGCCGAAATTACGGCCGTATATACTTGTTTTAATTGATGCTATCATTTCTGTGATTGAAGACATTTCAATTAAAAAATTATTTGGATCAATTAATTTCGTGATTGAATCAGAAAAAAAACTTTTTTGTGTGCAATGTTGTGCTATATTTTTTTTGTGCTCTTATCAGTAGTTAGTTGTCGACATTTCTCTAGCCAATGCTTTGATAATCATTATTTTTTAATCATTTATCCATAGCTAAATAAACATATTGTAATTAACAAATAGCTGCTATAAAAATTTTACTTTCTTTAAAATATAAAGGGTGATTTGTTAAGAGCTTGATAACTTTTTAAAAAAAAAAAACGCATAAAATTTGCAAAATCTCATCGGTTCTTTATTTGAAACGTTAGATTGGTCCATGACATTTACTTTTTGAAGATAATTTCATTTAAATGTTGACCGCGGCTGCGTCTTAGGTGGTCCATTCGGAAAGTCCAATTTTGGGCAACTTTTTCGAGCATTTCGGCCGGAATAGCCCGAATTTCTTCGGAAATGTTGTCTTCCAAAGCTGGAATAGTTGCTGGCTTATTTCTGTAGACTTTAGACTTGACGTAGCCCCACAAAAAATAGTCTAAAGGCGTCAAATCGCATGATCTTGGTGGCCAACTTACCGGTCCATTTCTTGAGATGAATTGTTCTCCGAAGTTTTCCCTCAAAATGGCCATAGAATCGCGAGCTGTGTGGCATGTAGCGCCATCTTGTTGAAACCACATGTCAACCAAGTTCAGTTCTTCCATTTTTGGCAACAAAAAGTTTGTTAGCATCGAACGATAGCGATCGCCATTCACCGTAACGTTGCGTCCAACAGCATCTTTGAAAAAATACGGTCCAATGATTCCACCAGCGTACAAACCACACCAAACAGTGCATTTTTCGGGATGCATGGGCAGTTCTTGAACGGCTTCTGGTTGCTCTTCACTCCAAATGCGGCAATTTTGCTTATTTACGTAGCCATTCAACCAGAAATGAGCCTCATCGCTGAACAAAATTTGTCGATAAACACATTTCGAACCGAACACTGATTTTGGTAATAAAATTCAATGATTTGCAAGCGTTGCTCGTTAGTAAGTCTATTCATGATGAAATGTCAAAGCATACTGAGCATCTTTCTCTTTGACACCATGTCTGAAATCCCACGTGATCTGTCAAATACTAATGCATGAAAATCCTAACCTCAAAAGAATCACCCTTTATTATTACTTAGACCTGATTTACACAATATTTCCCACTATCGATGATATGTTTGGATATCAAATATCAAAAACTTTTACTAAAAAAAAAAATAATATTTTCTTTTGGTTGCCTTAATATTTTATTTTTAATAGGTCAATGCCTATGGAAACCGATCATTATGCTATAGTACATCATCGTCCTGGATCTAGAAATGGAGGTCAGCCGGGTCCTATACAACCAAATCGTTCACGGGGACCATCAAACCATCACAGTTAAAGAGGAAAACAAACAAAGGATAACAGCAGACTGGCCATATCCAGTGTCATTTCCAATATTTGAAATTTTTGTATATACATTTACACAAACGGCTATCCGGAAAACAATAGATTGTAGAATTAAAATTATTATTTAATTTTAAGTATTTGAGTGTGTTCAAAACCCAGCAATAGAAAAATCGATTACGGCAAACAATATGTCTAAAAGAACCATACTGCCCTGAGGATATTTTCCAGATGTCGATAAAATTACCGACAATTATAAAAGTCGTATATTTAATTGTTTTTTTTTTTTTTAATAGCATCAGTATTTTGTTCCAATATTGTTGATTATCAACTTGATTATTGTATCAATATTGTTGCTGTAAAACTTAATCCGTCCATTAACTTTTGTAACAATCACATCACATTAGATTCTAATAAACCAAAAACTATTAAAACAAAAGTTATTTTCTGAACCACTACTGTATAATAATATTTCTTAAGTAAAACTATATGAATATAAATTAAAACTTAATCTTTCTTATAATTTTTTTTATTATTAAAGAACATATTTTTTTTTTATTATAAACAAAACTGAAATCTTAGATTTGTAAGTAAAATGTACGAGTAATAGTTTATAAAACAAAAAAAACTTGTTTAAAAAGAATATATAATTCGTATACATATAAATAATACATTTCTTAGTCGTTAAGTTGCTTGTATTGTATTAATTGTATTAAGATAAAAAAACGTCACTAAGTATACAAAAACACAAAATTTTGTAGTCGTAAAACTTTTTTACATTAACTTTTTTATTTAAAATTATTGCTATAAAATGTTGAGCAAAGATATTTAACTTTTATTTTTTTTTTTGTTTCTTCTTTAAAAATTTACTGTATAAAATAAATGAAATATAAAAAAAAACTTACAAAAACTGAAAATAACTTTCATTAATACCCAGAAAAGAGACCCAGTAATAAAGAATTGCTAGTAGTTTCCAGAGGCTAGAGTGATCAAAAACAAAAAAACAGAATTTTTTATCTTGGTTTTAAGATGCCGGACTTTTTTCCAGAACAGTCATTGCGAGTTTCTTGAATCTAATAACCGGTGTAAACGGTTCAACTGGTTTTCATAAAAACATGTAATTTGAAAAGAAAATCTAATACCCTTCCTTGGTATTAGATTTTCGATCATTTATTAAAGTTGCAAAATACCCAATGTATTCACCTTGATTGATTGATTAAAATTAAATTATTTAATTTTAATTTGATTAAATTAATTTAATTTAGTTAAATTAAATTAATTAATTAAATTAAATTAACAATTTTACAATGAAAATATAAAAACCAAAAGCGGATTTTTGAGGCCAAAAATATATAGCCGATCACCAATCACACAAAAATTGGTCCATATCGGTTCTAATCATGGTTGCCACTCGAGCCAAAAATAATCTATCAAAATTTTAATTCTATTGACAATTTTGCCAAAATTTTATTTCTATAGAAAATTTTGTCAAAATTTTATTGCTATAGAAAATTTTGACAAAATTTTATTTCTATAGAAAATTTTGACAAAATTTTATTTCTTTAGAAAATTTTGACAAAATTTTATTTTGTCAAAATTTTATTTCTATAGAAACTTTATCAAAATATTATTTCTATAGAAAATTTTGTCAAACTTAATTATATACGTATTTAATCGGCCTTTTTATACCCTCCACCATAGGATGGGGGGTATATTAACTTTGTCATTCCGTTTGCAACACATCGAAATATTGCTCTAAGACCCCATCAAGTATATATATTCTGGGTCGTGATGAAATTCTGAGTGGATCTAAGCATGTCCGTTCGTCTGTTGAAATCACGCTAACTTCCGAACGAAACAAGCTAATTATATATATAGCCCCCTAATAAACCGATCCCCAGATTTGGCTTGCGGAGCCTCTAAGAGAAGCAAATTTCATCCGATCCGGTTGAAATTAGGTACATGGTGTCAGCATATGATCTCTAACAACAATGCAAAAACTGGTCCACATCGATCCATACTTATATATAGCCCCCATATAAACCGATCCCCCGATTTGGCTTGCGGAGCCTCTAAGAGAAGCAAATTTCATTCGATCCGGCTGAAATTTGGTACATGGTGTTGGTATATGGTCTCTAACAACCATGCAAAAATTGGTCCACATCGGTCCATAATTATATATAGCCCCCATATAAACAGATCCCCAGATTTGGCTTGCGGACCCTCAAAGAGAAACAAATTTCATCCGATCCGGCTGAAATTTGGTACATGACGTTTGTATATGGTTTCTAATAACCATGCAAAAATTGGTTCACATCGGTACATAATTATATGTAGCCCCCATATAAACCGATCCCCAGATTTGGCTTGCGGAGACTCAAAGAAAGACAAATTTCAACCGATCTTCCTGAAATTGGGTACATGGTGTTTGTATATGATCTCTAACCACCATGCAAAAATTGGTCCACAACGGTCCATAATTATATATAGGTCCCATATACACCGATCCCCAGATTTGGCTTGCGGAGCCTCAAAAAGAAGCAAATTTCATCCGATCTTGCTAAATTTTGGTACATGGTGTTGGTATATGGTCTCTAAAAACCATGCAAAATTGGTCCACATCGGTTCATAATTATATATAGCCGCCATATAGACCGATACCCAGATTTCGCTTGCGGAGCCTCAAAGAGAAACAAATTTCATCCGATCTTGCTGAAATTTGGTACATGGTGTTTGTATATAGTCCGTAACAACCATGCATAAATTGTTTCACATCGGTCCATAATTATATATAGCGTCCATATAAACCGATCCCCAGATTTAACCTCCGGAGCCTCTTGGAGGAGCAAAATTCATCCGATGCGTCTGAACTTTCGTACATGTTGTTAGTATATGGTCTCTAACACCCATGCAAAAATTGGTCCATATCGGTCCATAATTATATATAGCCCCCATATAAACCGATCCCCAGATTTGGCTTGCGGAGCCTCTAAGAGAAGCAAATTTCATCCGATCCGGCTGAAATTTGGTACATGGTATATGGTATCTAACAACCGTGCAAAAATTGGTCCACATCGATCCATAATTATATATAGCCCCCATATAAACCGATCCCCAGATTTGGCTTGCGGAGCCAGCAAATTTCATCCGATCCGGCTGAAATTTGGTACATGGTGTAAGTATATGGTCCCTAACAACTATGCAGGAATTGGTCCATATCGGTCCATAATTATATGTAGCCACCATATAAACCGATCCCCAGAATTAACCTCCGGAGCCCCTTGGAAGAGCAAAATTCATCCGATCTGATTGAAATTTAGTACGTGGTGTTAGTATATGGTCTCTAATAACCATGCAGGTATTGATCCATATCAGTCCATAATTATATATATCCCCCATATAAACCGATCCAGAGATTTGGTTTTGGAGCCTCTTGGAGGAGCAAATTTCATCCGAGTCAGTTGAAATTTGGTACATTGTGCTAGTATATGGCTGTTAACAACCATGTCTAACTAGATCCATATCGGTCTATAGTTATATATAGCCCACAGATATATCGATCCCCAATCACATAAAAATTGATCCATATCAAGTTCATAATTGTAATTGTAATTGATAAGGTCTAACAAAGAAAAACACATGTTTTTGTCAAAATTAGTTTTTATTATTCAACATAAAGGGTGATTTGTTAAGAGCTTGATAACTTTTTAAAAAAAAAAAACGCATAAAATTTGCAAAATCTCATCGGTTCTTTATTTGAAACGTTAGATTGGTCCATGACATTTACTTTTTGAAGATAATTTCATTTAAATGTTGACCGCGGCTGCGTCTTAGGTGGTCCATTCGGAATGTCCAATTTTGGGCAACTTTTTTCGAGCATTTCGGCCGGAATAGCCCGAATTTCTTCGGAAATGTTGTCTTCCAAAGCTGGAATAGTTGCTGGCTTATTTCTGTAGACTTTAGACTTGACGTAGCCCCACAAAAAATAGTCTAAAAGGCGTCAAATCGCATGATCTTGGTGGCCAACTTACCGGTCCATTTCTTGAGATGAATTGTTCTCCGAAGTTTTCCCTCAAAATGGCCATAGAATCGCGAGCTGTGTGGCATGTAGCGCCATCTTGTTGAAACCACATGTCAACCAAGTTCAGTTCTTCCATTTTTGGCAACAAAAAGTTTGTTAGCATCGAACGATAGCGATCGCCATTCACCGTAACGTTGCGTCCAACAGCATCTTTGAAAAAATACGGTCCAATGATTCCACCAGCGTACAAACCACACCAAACAGTGCATTTTTCGGGATGCATGGGCAGTTCTTGAACGGCTTCTGGTTGCTCTTCACTCCAAATGCGGCAATTTTGCTTATTTACGTAGCCATTCAACCAGAAATGAGCCTCATCGCTGAACAAAATTTGTCGATAAAAAAGCGGATTTTCTGCCAACTTTTCTAGGGCCCATTCACTGAAAATTCGATGTTGTGGCAGATCGTAAGTCTATTCATGATGAAATGTCAAAGCATACTGAGCATCTTTCTCTTTGACACCATGTCTGAAATCCCACGTGATCTGTCAAATACTAATGCATGAAAATCCTAACCTCAAAAGAATCACCCTTTAGTTCCCTTCAAGAGCGATTATAACGAGTTCAGATTTAGATATATCTCCCATATATAGCTTTCGCCCGATTTACCCTCATATGACCACAGAGACCAATTATAAACTCCGATTTAGTTGAAATTTTGCACAGGGAGTAGAATTAGCATTGTTGCTATGCGTGCCGAGTTTGGTTGAAATCGGTTCAGATTTAGATATAGCTCCCATATATATATTTTTCTGATTTCGACAAAAATGGTCAAAATACCAAAATTTTCCTTGTAAAATCGCCACTGCTTAGTCGAAAAGTTGTAAAAATGACTCTAATTTTCCTACACTTCTAATACATATATAGCGAGCGATAAATCATAAATAAACTTTTGCGAAGTTTCCTTAAATTGCTTCAGATTTAAATATTTTCCCATATTATTGTACTAACATTCTGTTCCACCCTAGTGCATTAGCCGACTTAAATGTTGAGTCTGAAGATTTTGTAGAAGTCTATCAAATTCTGTCCAGATCGAGTGATATTTAAATGCATGTATTTGGAACAAACCTTTATATATAGCCCCAACACATTTGACGGATGTGATATGGTATCGAAAATTTAGATCTACAAAGTGGTGCAGGGTATAATATAGTCGGCCCTGCCCGACTTTAGACTTTCCTTACTTGTTTAGTTTAATATGTACCACATATGGACTACCTTGCAATTTAGAAGACGGTGTTAGGAAGTTTTAAGATACCTTGCCATCGGCAAGTGATACCGCAATCCAAGTAATTCGATTGTGGATGACAGTCTTCAGTAGAAGTTTCTACGAAATCCATGGTGGAGGCCGAACTTACGGCCGTATATACTTGTTTTTTTTTTTTTCATTTTTTCATGATTCCTTATCAGAGAATGAAGCCGCCGAGTCGCGCCGCCAATTTTAGCCGCCGCCGACTAGTTTTTACCAGTCGAAGCCGTCGCCGAATTAGTCGACTCAAAGTTAGCCGCCAATTAATCAATAATATTGATTTCAATCAGAAAAAATTATTAATAATGGTTGCATTTTTTGTAAAAATGTTTAACTGTCCACCCAAAATCCGTCAGTATCAAGTTGCTATAATATTTGGCTCAGAACATTTGAATTATGTGTAAATGTGATTGTAAGATAAGTTGTACAACTAATCTCATTACCATTCGGATAACATCAAATTGTTTTTATTATGGATAATTATCCGCCGTCGATAAGACAAATTTATATCGGCTTAGCCGTCAAGCCGCCGCCGCCGGAAGCAAAAAATTAGTATTCGCCGCCGCCGACAAAAATGGGTCGGCTTCATTCTCTGTTCCTTATCCAACGGCCAAGTGTGCCACCATCCCTATACCATGAAGCTTCCCCCTCTATGTTTTAGGGTGTGTGTGTGTGAAGTGGTGTTTTTGTAGATATTTTTATTACCAGCTCATTACCAGTAATGTTCGGAGGTCGTTACCAGTAATGTTTCATTGCATCAGATTGAAAACGATTTATTTGTGTGTCATCTGACCATTTAACTTATTTCCAGTCATCAACGACACAATCTTTGTGGGTCTTACTAGACACTTTCTATTTAATAAAGATTGCAAACAGTGAAAAAATGCACTCGGTTTTGCTCCCCACTGTATATTCTTGATCAGGCAGGAATTCTAAGACGATATAACGATGTCCGTCTTTTTGTCTGTCTGCCTGCCTTTTTGTGGTAATCACGCTACATCCTACAATAATGAACAAGTTGTACTGATCTTTGGTCTACAAGCAGGTCATCTTTTGTCTACATTCAGGTCAAGTTCGAAGGTGGGCTATATTGGTAAAGGTTTGATATAGCCCTATATAAACCGATACCAGATTCGGGGTCTTGAGCATCCATTTGGGCTTCTAGAAATTTAAATTTTTATCACATTAGCATGAAATTCGAAATGTAGAGATATTTTAGGCCCACAAATAGCCGAATGATGTGTATCGGTCCATGTTGTGGTATAGTCCCCATATAGACCTATCTTCCTATTTGACTCCTTGGGCTTCTAGAAATTGCAATTTCTATCCCATTTGCATGCAATTCAAAATCTAGAGGTATTTTAGATCCCCAAATAAGCCGTACCGAATATGATGTGTAGGTTAGGTTAGGTGGCAGCCCGATGTATCAGGCTCACTTAGACTATTCAGTCCATTGTGATACCACATTGGTGAACTTCTCTCTTATCACTGAGTGCTGCCCGATTCCATGTTAAGCTCAATGACAAGGGACCTCCTTTTTATAGCCGAGTCCGAACGGCGTTCCACATTCCAGTGAAACCACTTAGAGAAGCTTTGAAACCCTCAGAAATGTCACCAGCATTACTGAGGTGGGATAATCCACCGCTGAAAAACTTTTTGGTGTTCGGTCGAAGCAGGAATCGAACGCACGACCTTGTATATGCAAGGCGGGCATGCTAACCATTGCATCACGGTGGCTCCCAATATGATGTGTATCGGTCCATGTTTTGGAAATCACAATTTTGAAATTGGAAATCGAATATGTATCGCCAAATAGATGTACCGAATATAGCGTTTTTCCGTCCACGTTTTAGTATAGCTCCCATATAGACCGATCAAGGCCGTAGCCAGGATTTTAATTCGGGGGGGGGGGGGGGGTTCAACTTAATAAAAAATATTCATATAATCTCATGTGTAGAAAATTTTATTTAGGCATAGGTATGTATACAATATTTATACCCTTCACCACTACTGTGGTACAGGGTATAATAAGTTTGTGCATTTGTATGTAACGCCAAGAAATAGTGGTCATAGACCCATCTTTTAGTATACCCATCGGCTTAGAATTAAATTCTGAGTCGATTTAGCGATGTCTGTCTGTCTGTCTGTCCGTCCGTCCGTCTGTCTGTATATGTAATTTTGTGCACAAAGTACAGCTCGCAATTTAAGTCCGATCGTCCTCAAATTTGGCATAGGGCTGTTTTTTGGGACAGAGACAATCGCTATTGGTTTTGGAAAAAATCGGTTCAGATTTAGATATAGCTCACATATATATCTTTCGTCCGATTTGAACTTATATGGCCTCAAAATCCAGGGTTTTGCCGTGATTTGCTTCAAATTTCGCACAAGATGTACGTTTAGTTGTATCGGTAATTGTGCCAAATTTGGTTGAAATCGGTTCAGATTAAGACATGGCTCCCATATATATCTTCCGTCCGATTTGCACTCATATGACCAGGGGGGCCAAAGTTATACTCCCATTTACGTGAAATTTCGCATAGATAGCATAAAAGACGCATTTCTGTAATATAAAGTTTTTTTCTTTGTCCAAAAGTCGATAAACTTTTCAAAGAAGTCGTATTGTCCTTATAATTAAGTGATTTGACGTAAAAATGGGTATCATAACATGAAAGAAAAATTTTTTGGGGTAAGGTCAACTTGACTTTAAAAATTCAGAAAAAGTCTTTAAAATTAATGAAATTGTCTTTAAATTTGTTGTCTTTTTGCATCTTGACTACAAAGCAAAAATCGTTCAAAAATAGGATATGTTTTCAACACTTTATTTTATAGGTGTTTTCTACTTGAAACATAGCATAATTTCTACTGGAAGTCGATTCTGAATTTAGAAAATAAAGTTGTCGTTAATTCGTTTTTAAAGGACTTTGATATCATATGAAGAAATAAAGGTGAAAAAACGAAAAATTAAAATTTGTTTCCTAGAAGCAAGAACACAAAACCTAAATTTCAAAGAGAATTGTGTCTTAAAAGTATCCTTACTTTTATTCTCCGCTTCTTTGGCTCAGAATCAATACCAAAATTTTTAAAGTAAAGACAAAATCTTTGGTAACGGGCATGCTTTTTTTCAGTGTAGACTGTTACATATTTTAGACCCATTTTCAATAGAAGTTTCCTCCTATTAACTGGATAGCGTTAGCCGATTTAAATTTTAATTCTAGAGATTTTGTAGAAGTAAAAAAATTGTCTCCTTTTATAGCTTCCAGCAAATGTGAAGTAGTTGAAATGGTAACACAAATTTTGGCCTACATAGGGGTGAAGGGTATAATATAGTCGGCCCCGCCCGACTTTAGACTTTACTTACTTTTTTTATAATATTAAATTGACCCGACGGGCTTTTTGGGCAGCAAATAAATCAATTACTTCTTCAGTCGGCACATTTATTCGGCGATGAACCGACATTAATGCCAATCCATTGAGTCTACTCTCGCTAGTCGAATTTCTAAGATACGTCTTTAATCTCTTCATTGTTGAAAATGAAAGTTCGGATGAGTACGTAGTAACTGCAGGGATGGAAAATGCAGTACTATAGTACTTTTTTCAATACTTTTTCACCCCGGTCAGTACCGTAGTACCCCAAACAGACATGTTCATGTGGGAAGAAAATCTCGATTTTGTAAAAGACATAGTCAGAAACAGGATTTTATTGAACTTCAAGAATGTTTTAGTCGAAAAAAGAATGCGATTCTATATTATCGATTTTTTATTTCGGTAGAAAATGTTGTCAAAATTTTATTTCTATATAGAATTTTTGCAAAATTTTATTTTTATAGAAAATTTTGTCAAAATTTTATTTCAATTGAAAATTTTGTACAAATTTTATTTCTTTAGGAAATTTTTGCAAAATTTTATTTCTATAGAAAAAATGTTGCAAAATTTTTTTTCTACAGATTTTTTTTGCAAAATTTTATTTCTAGAGAAAATTTTTGCAAAATTTTATTTATATAGAAAATTTTGTCAAAATTGTATTTTCTTTAAAATTTAGTCTCTTGACAATAATTTTCCAGTGAAATTTTTGTTGAAATTTAGTAAAAAGTACCTTTCCGCTCAAAAAATACCTTTTTGTACTTTCTTAAAAATTGTATTTTCCATCCCTGAGTAACTGGCAAAGTGACCAAAATTTTTAAAAGAATATTCATAAGAATATACGTTTGGAAATATCTCTTTATTGCACTCTCCAAGTGCTTCCATCGCTGAATTAGGCAGGTTATTTTCGCAGGTTTTGCGCCATTTCATTTAAACATGTGTGTTTGGCTGTTTCGTTGTTGTTGCTATGGCCAAACAAAGCAAGTCATGTTCACAAAAAGAACAACAAACACAAATAAAAAGCAGAAAGACATTTTCCAAAAATGAAATTTGTGGTGCGAGAACAAAAACAATTTGTTTTTTGACGGGCTTTTCAACTAGTATTCTATGATTTGTGCAGGTTTTATAGGTAACCGTTTTTCAAAATAAAACCTCCAGCTTTTCTTCAACATCTTCGATACGATTTTTCTATGCAGCTAAAAATATATATTTATTTATATAAAAATATTCATTCATTTCGGGGGGGGGGGGGTTTGATCCCCCACATCCCCCCCCTGAATACGGCCTTGAGACCGATCTTCCGATTAGACTTCTTGAGTTTCTAGAAATCGCAATTTTTTAACAGAGTTGTCACGCTCATTCGAGTAATCCGGGTAAAAATCTACAAAATCTTGATTTCAAATCAAGATTCTGTAGATTAATAGTATTTTCTTGGGCGCTTAGACTAGAAATTAAAGATTCCTCTAAAACTCAAATAAAATGGTTCGTATTAGTCCCAAATCAGATGTGGTCTCCATATGTAAATACTATAAATTTAACTCCGGAAAGCATAAAAGGTGAACCGATCCGATTGTCAGAGTATCTGTCATGTGAACAATAAACTGAACTGTCACTGCAATAAATCTGTTAGCTGTTTGTTGCAATATATATCATCCACCCTGTACTTGTTTCTTTTAAGATTCTGAGTAATTTGCTAAATAATAGTTAAAAAGCTTTTAATACATTCCAATTTAGTTCTATTTTCGCATTAAACAATTTCTGTATTTTCCACTGTACAAATGGCCTATTTTTATGGCCACAGCAATATCGCGAGCTTAGAATGACAAGGTTCTAAGTGAATAGGGATTTAGTGTACACTTAGAACCTTGTCATTCTAAGGTCGCGATATGCTTTCGTTCATCAAGCACTGCAAATTTGAATTTACAACCCAAAATCCATGTAATTTTCCCATTTCACTTAAACGAAGAAAGCTTTCATTTCAAACAGCGTTGCCACAATGAATTTTTCTTTTGGACCAACATTTTTCCAAAATTGCACCAAAATTCGTACCAGCGAACGATTTTTCCAAATTAAATTAATATCATTTAAAAGTTAACATTTTTTCCAAAATTTTACTTCGATAGAAAATTTTATTAAATTTTCCCATTTCACTTAAACAAAGAAAGCTTTCATTTCAAACATCGTTGCCACAATCAATTTTTCTTCTGGAGCAAATTTTTTCCAAAATGAGAACAAAATTCGTACCAGCGGACTATTTTTCCAAATTAAATTAATATCATTTAAAAGTTAAAATTTTTCGAAAATTTTACTTCGATAGAAAATTTTGTTAAATTTTTATTTTTAGTCATAATTTTTATACCCTCCACCATAAGACGGGGGGTATATTAACTTTGTCATTCCGTTTGTAACAAATCGAAATATTGCTCTAAGACCCCATAAAGTATATATATTCTGGGTCGTGGTGAAATTCTGAGTTGATCTAAGCATGTCCGTCCGTCCGTCTGTTGAAATCACGCTAACTTCCGAACGAAACAAGCTATCGACTTGAAACTTGGCACAAGTAGTTGTTATTGATGTAGGTCGGATGGTATTGCAAATGGGCCATATCGGTCCACTTTTACGGATAGCCCCCATATAAAAGGACCCTCAGATTTGGCTTGCTGAGCCTCTAAGAAAAGCATATTTCATCCGATCCGGCTGAAATTTGGTATATGGTGTTGGTATATGGTCTCTAAAAACCATGCAAAAATTGGTCTACATCGGTCCATAATTATATATAGCCCCCATATAAACCTATCCCCAGATTTGCTTGCGGAGCCTCAAAGAGAAGCAAATTTCATCCGATCTTGCTGAAATTTGGTACATGGTGTTGGTATATGGTCTCTAAAAACCATGCAAAAATTGGTCCATATCGATCCATAATTATATATAGCCCCCATATAAACCGATCCCCAGATTTGGCTTGCGGAGCCTCAAAGAGAAGCAAATTTCATCCGATCCGCTTGAAATTTGGTACATGGTGTTGGTATATGGTCTCTAAAAACCATGCAAAAATTGGTCCACATCGGTCCATAATTATATATAGCCCCCATATAAACCGATCCCCAGATTTGGCTTGCTGAGCCTCTAAGAAAAGCATATTTCATCCGATTCGGCTGAAATTTGGTATATGGTGTTGGTATATGGTCTCTAAAAACCATGCAAAAATTGTTCCACATCGGTCCATAATTATATATAGCCCCCATATAAACCTATCCCCAGATTTGGCTTGCGGAGCCTCAAAGAGAAGCAAATTTCATCCGATCTTGCTGAAATTTGGTACATGGTGTTGGTATATGATCTCTAACAACCATGCAAAAATTGGTCCACATCGGTCCATAATTATATATAGCCCCCATATAAACCGATCCCCAGATTTGGCTTGCGGAGCCTCAAAGAAAAGCAAATTTCATCCGATCCGGCTGAAATTTGGTACATGACGTTGCTATATGGTCTCTAAAAACCATGCAAAAATTGGTCCACATCGGTCCATAATTATATATAGCCCCCATATAAACCGATCCCCAGATTTGACCTCCGGAGCCTCTTGGAGGAGCAAAATTCATCCGATCCGGCTGAAATTTGGTACCTGGTGTTGGTATATGGCCTCTAACAACCATGCAAAAATTGGTCCATATCGATCCATAATTATATAAAGCCCCCATATAAACCGTTCCCCAGATTTGGCTTGCGGAGCCTCAAAGAGAAGCAAATTTCATCCGATCCGGCTGAAATTTGGTACCTGGTGTTGGTATATGGTCTCTAACAACCATGCAAAAATTGGTCCACATCGGTCCATAATTATATATAGCCCCCATATAAACCGATCCCCAGATTTGACCTCCGGAGCCTCTTGGAGGAGCAACATTCGTCCAATCCGGTTCAAATTTGGAACGTGGTGTTAGTATATGGTCTCTAACATCCATGCAAAAATTGGTCCACATCGGTCCCTAATTATATATAGCCCCCATATAAACCGATCCCCAGATTTCGCTTGCGGAGCCTCAAAGAGAAGCAAATTTCATCCGATCCGTCTGAAATTTGGTACATGGTTTTGGTATATGGTCTCTAACAACCATGCAAAAATTGGTCCACATCGGTTTATAATTATATATAGCCGATCCCCAGATTTGACCTCCGGAACCTCTTGGAGAAGCAAAATTCATCCGATCTGGCTGAAATGTGGTACCTGGTTTTGGTATATGGCCTCTAACAACCGTGCAAAAATTGGTCCACATCGGTCCATAATTATATATAGCCCCCATATAAACAGACCCCAGATTTGACCTCCGGAGCCTCTTGGAGGAGCAAAACTCATCCGATCCGGTTCAAATGTAGAACGTGGTGTTAGTATATGGTCTCTAACATCCACGCAAAAATTGGTCCACATCGGTCAATAATAATTGTATGTAGCCCCCATATAAAGGGTGATACGGTCAAAATTTGGTCAAGGGAAAACGCGTGTAAATCGGTGAAATCGTTTATTTAAAAAATCAAATTAAATTTCTTTTTCAAGTTCAATTAGTATAAATTCAGGAAAAATATTCAGTTAGGCTTTCGCTTTTCCAAATCCGAATTTCCGGGCCTCACGCTTGACACCTGCCATCAGATTTTGTACATCCACCTTGTCCACCTTCTTCGCCGCAGAAAGCCAGTTTGCCTTGAACTGCTGCTCGTCCTTAGCAGTTTTGTTGGTCTTCTTTAGGTTCCGCTTGCAATAGCCCAGTATTTCTCAATTGGGGGGAGCTCTGGCGTGTTGGGAGGGTTCTTGTCCTTGAGAACCACCTGCACGTTGTTGGCGGCGTACCACTCCATGGCCTTTTTACCGTAATGGCAAGATGCCAAATCCGGCCAAAACAGTACGGAACAACCGCGTTTCTTCAGGAAAGGCAGCAGACGTTTATTCAAACACTCTTTCACGTAAATTTCTTGGATGACAGTCCCGGAAGCTATGAAAATGCTACTTTTCAAGCCACAGGTACAGATGGCTTGCCAAACCAGATATTTCTTTGCGAACTTTGACAGTTTTATGTGCTTGAAAATATCTGCTACCTTTCCCCTTCCTTTTGCCGTATAAAACTCCTGTCCCGGAAGCTGCTTGTAGTCGGCTTTGACGTAGGTTTCGTCGTTCATTACCACGCAGTCAAACTTCGTCAGCATCGTCGTGTACAGCCTCCGGGATCGCGCTTTGGCCGTCGTATTTTGTTTATTATCGCGATTTGGTGTCACTACCTTCTTGTAAGTCGATAGACCGGCTCGTTTTTTGGCTCGATGCACGGTTGTAGACGATACACCCAGCTTATTTGCGGCATCTCGTAGAGAGAGGTTAGGGTTTCGCTTGAAACTACCGGCAACTCTCTTTGTCGTCTCAGCGGCTTCCGGTTTTCGATTTCTCCCCGATCCAGACTTCCTGGCTGTCGACAAATGTTCGCCAAACACTTTAATTACATTTGTAACGGTTGGTTTGGCAACTTATAGCGGTTTTGCCTGCTTTGCGTGCGAGTAGCTCGGATTTTCGCGATACGCGAGCAAAATTTTGATACGCTGCTCTTCTTGCTTGGACGGCATTTTGACAACTGAAGAGTGAATTCCAAAATCAAAATAGGAGCAACATTCTACACACACACACCTTCAAAATGAGGGGTGTTCAGGTTTTTTAAATGGAAAATTGAAAGAAATACGTCAAGTTTATATTGACCAAATGTTGACCGTATCACCCTTTATACTTATTTAATCGGTATTTTTTGAATTAATATATACCACGTATGGACTTACTTACAATTTAGAAGACGGTGTTAGGAGGTTTTAAGATTCCTTGCCATCGGCAAGCGTTACCGCAACTCAAGTAATTCGATTGTGGATGGCAGTGTTTAGAAGAAGTTTCTACGCAATCCATGGAGGAGGGTACATAAGCTTCGGCCTGGCCGAACTTACGGCCGTATATACAGTATATCAGGAAAGTCTTTTGACATTGCCAAATATTTAAAATTCCAGAAATAATTGAAGTAAAAATCGAGTTGTTAATTCGTTTTGAGAAAAATAAAATATGTATACTTTGCAAAATACATAATAAAATATTTTTTAAAATTAAATTATATTTAATTTTGGAATAAAACATAATTTTTATCCTATTGTCAAAACACTTTCTTGACATACTGTACTTGTTATTTCTATTTATTTCTATAAAAAATTTTGTGAAAAATTAATTTCTATATAATTTTGTGAAAATTTTATTTCTATTGAAAATTTTGTCAAAATTTTTTTTCTACTGAAAGTTTTGTCAAAATTTTATTTTTATAGAAAATTTTGTGAAAATTTTATTTCTTTAGAAAATTTTGTCACAATTTTAATTCTATAGCAAATGTCGTCAATATTTTATTTATACAGAAATTGTCGTCAAAATTTTATTTCTATAGAAAGTTTTGACACAATTTTATTTCTGTAGAAAATTTAGCCAAACATTTAATTCTTTAGAAAATTTTGTGAAAATTTTATTTCTTTAGTAAATTTTGTGAAAATTTTACTTCTATAGAAAATTTTGTCACAATTTTACTTCTATATAAAATGTCGTCAAAATTTTATTTCTATAGGAAATTTGGCAAATTTTTATTTCTATGGAAAACTTTGTTAAAATTTTATTTCATTAGAAAATTTTGAAAAATTACCGATTTGACGAAAATGGACCAAAATCAATCAAATTCCATTTGGTCCGACCATCGGACCAAATTTAAAAATTAGTAATTGTATGGACCAATATTGGTCCGACCAAATTGGCAACCCTAATTTCTAATAAAAGATATTGCCGTACAGCAATATCTCAAATGTTACAATTACGAAGTCTCCACTGTATTTCATTCACTCTTTATGTTAGTTGATTTGCAAAAACATAATATTCACAGACGACAACGACGACGACGCTCAAAGACCAAACACAAAATTCTCAATCACTCAGTCACATCAAGTCATCGGTAGCGAAAGGTTGTATCGTGCCGTGAGTGTGCTGTGTTTCTGTTTCGTCGTTCGTTCGTATTACCGCCCCGTTGCTGCCCGCCCGTATAATCATTGTTGGTTTTATTGTTTGTGTTTAGATTCGGTTTTTTGTTATGTTCTGCAGCAAACGGCGACGCGATTTTTGATGTTTTCTCCTCCACACAAACACACACACAACCTTTAAAGACATTTGAAACAGCGAAGTTGACGTAGTTCTTTGCTTAACTAAGCCACCAGCATTAATTCAACATTTATTTTTATTGTGTACGGTTAATATCCATATTTGTTTTTTTATATTTGCATTTATTTAAAATGGAAAGGAAACCAAATAAAAAACAACAATAACAAAACAAACGACAAATTAATATAATTTCATTTGAAATACAAATTTTGAATGCATGTGACACACTGTGGGTGTGCAGTGAGTGTGCTTCTGTGTGATAAATGCTTGTAATTATGAAATTGAAAATGGATTACTTTTATGTAAATTCGACCAGCTGAAACTATTAAAGTGATTATTAACTCAAAAACAAAGCCTTTGTATCCGGATTTACATTGAAAGACAAAAAATAACAAAAACAAATCGTACATATCAGCTTTTTCATGCCCCTCTACCACGCCACCAACAATAGTCATCATCGATTGTTTGATGGCGGCGCTGCTTCTTTACGTTTCATGTGGTCTCTTTGTGTTCTGTTATTATTGTGATTGTTGTTGTTTCTATTGTTAAGGGTTTGCAAATCTAAAATTTTTGAGTGAAATTCTCTGTGCTCTTCTCTATTCTCACAGGAAGAGTTGCAGTTTTAGTTGTTGTTCTTATTGCTGTTGCTTCTTCGCGCTATTATTTGTTGACATTTTGGTGAATCACAAACAACCAAATATAAACGAAATTGGAGTTTCCTATCGCCAATTTCGTATTCGCAACATCGTAACAGCGTGAGAGGGAATTCCTCAAGTGCTGAACAACAACAACAACAGCAATTGTTATGTTACTCAGGCAACCGACAATTATAGGAAAGTGTTCTCCTCATTTACAAGTTAGAAATCACAGGAAATACATATTTGGTGCATTGCCAAATATCCGTAGTGTTCTTTTATCACAGGTGATAACTGTGATGCGTAGATTTTTTTGATGCAAAGAAAACATGCCTACAGTCAGACGCAACACTCTTTTCGTTGCCCCAATTCATTGAGAACACTGTATAACGATGTGTGCGACTGTGTGTTGCATTGTTGCTGCTTTTGGGGTGTATTTTGATTTCGCACTCGCACTGACAGTAGCTCAAAGTGAAAGTGAAGAAAACAATTAAATTTCAAATGGGTGCGAACATTTAATGTGGGTATTAAGTTCGAGTTTAGCCGCTAATTTTCACTAAAGTGAAAACTATATGAGTAAAAAACGTCATAAAATTATACATATTTGTCGCAGATTTTATTATAACTTGATGGGGAATATCCCAAAGCAAATTTTCACAAAATTTATATTCCTTAAAATGGATTATTAAAGAAAAGTAATCGTGAAAAAATGACGATTTTAGCTGCTAAACTGCTAAAACCCACCTTTAGGCTAGCCATATTATTATGTGTACGGCCATTGAACTTTTACCCGCGTTTAGTTCATAAAATGTGGAAAAATTAGAAAAAGTAATAAAATTTAACTAAGTTAAATGTGCACACAATATTTTTCTGATTCAATCACGATACTTATTGATCAATTTAATTTTTTAGTTGAAATATCTTCAATCATGAAAATGATAGTATCAATCACAGATTTAATTGGGCATAAAAAATGCTTGATTAATAAAATTAATTGATTTGATTAGCAAATTTCAATTAATATTTTTGCCCTATGCTCCCTGGAGCAATATACTGAGATATTTTTTGGAGAAATTTATTTTCATATTATGATTTTATGCAAAAGTTCATATGGTCATAAGTAGAGTACACTAATATCTCAGAAGTGGTTTCAACCCAAAGTAAAGGTGGAAGAGGAGAAGTGAAAGAAACCTCTAAGAAGACCAAGTATAATATAGGCGGCAAATAAATTTCGAGAAAACGTTATAGAAATTTAAAAAAACTATCAAGAATATTATTAAGACAATTGAATTACTTGAGTTTGGTTCATTATTTAGACGAGAAAACTCTTAGTTATGTTAATCCACTTGGGGAAAGCATTACGGATACATAAAATTGTCTTCAAATATTTCAGAAGGTGTTTTATTTTCTGAAAAAAGTGCTTTGTCTTCAATTTGTCTGTACATTTTTAAAATGTTGCCAGCAACAAAAAAAAATCCATCATGTCAGCGGGCAGAAAAGAATTCAAAGGAGGAAGCAGGACAATCGCAGCCACGGTTGCCGATCGAGCCAAAAATAATCTACTAAAATTTGGAGAAAATTTTACCAAAAAACTACCAAGCAAAGATATGTTATTTTGAAAAAAAGTGCTTTGTCTTAATTTTTTCTGTATCATTTCAGCAGGCAGAAAAGAATTCTAAGCCGGAAACAGGGCAATCGCATGGTTGCCGCTTGAGCCAAAAATAACTACCAAGCAAAGAAATGTTATTTTGAAAAATTTTGTTTCTATAGAAAATTTTGTCAAAATTTTATTTCTAACGGAAATTTTGTCAAAATTTTGTTCCTATCGAAAATTTTTTCAAAATTCTATTTCTAGAGAAAATTTTCTCAAAATTTTATTTCGATAGAAATTTTTTCCCAAAATTTTATTTCTATAGAAAATTTTATTAAGAATTTATTTCTATTGAAAATTTTCTCAAAATTTTATTTGTATCGAAAATTTTGCTAACATTTTATTTCTATCAAAATTTTATTTCTTTCGAAAATTTTATCAAAATTTTATATAATTCTATAATTTTGTAAACATCTTATTTCTATAGAAAATTTTGTCCAAACTTTATTTCTATAGAAAACATTGTCAAAATTTTATTTCTATCGAAAATATCGTCAAAATTTTATTTGTATCGAAAATTTTTTTCAAAATTATGTTTCTTTCGAAAAGTTTGTCAAAATTTATTTCTGTTGAATTTTGTTAAAATTTTATTTCTATCGGAAATTTTGTAAAATTTTTTTTTCTGCAGAATATTTTCTCAAAATTTTAGTTCTGTTGAAAGTTTTCCCAAAGTTTTATTTCTATAGAAAATTTTCAGGAAATTTTATTTCTGTAGAAAATTTTCTCGAACTTTTACTTCTATAGAAAATTTTCTCAAAATTTTATTTGCTTAGAAAATTTTGTATTTTTTGTATTTTTTTTTTTTTTTTTTTGTAGAAAATTTTGTTTCTAAAAAATTTTTGTTAAAATTTTATTTCTACCGAAAATATTGTCACAATTTTATATCTATCGAAAATGTTGTCAACATTTTATTTGTATCGAAAATTTTATCAGAATTATATTTCTCTCTAAAATTTTGTCAAAATTTTATTTCTGTCAAAATTTGTTAAAATTCTATTTCTATCGGAAATTTTGCCAAAATTTTATTTTTGCAGAAAATTTTTTCAAAATTTTATTTCTGTAGAAAAATTTCCCAAAATTTTATTTCTATAGAAATTTTTACAAAATTTTATTTCTATAGTAAATTTTGACAAAATTTTATTTCTGTAGAAAATTTTCTCAAAATTTTATTTCTATAGAAAATTTTGCAATTTTTTTCTGTAGAAAATTTTGTTTCTAAAAAAAATTTGTTAAAATTTTATTTCTATCGGAAATTTTGTCAAAATTTTATTTCTATCGAAAATTTGGTTAAAATTTTATTTCTGTAAAAAATGTTGTTAACATTTTATTTCTATAGAACATTTTGTCAAAATTTTATTTCTATCGAAAATTTTGTCAATATTTTATTTCTGAAGAAAGCTTTGTAAAAATTTTATATCTATCGAAAATGTTGTCAACATTTTATTTCTATAGAAAATTTTCCCAAAATTTTATTTCTATAGAAAATATTGTAAATTTTTTTCTGTAGAAAATTTGTCAGTATTTTATTTCTATAGAATTTTTTTTTGCAAATTTTATTTAATAGAAAATAATTATTCAAGCTTGACATCGATCTAAAGGGTGATACGGTCAAAATTTGGTCAAGGGAAAACGCGTGTAAATCGGTGAAAACGTTTATTTAAAAAATCAAAATTAAATTTTTTTTCAAGTTCAATTAGTATAAAATTCAGGAAAAATATTCAGTTAGGCTTTCGCTTTTCCAAATCCGAATTGCCGGGCCTCACGCTTGACACCTGCCATCAGATTTTGTACAGCCATTTTGTACAGTTTGCCTTGAACTGCTGCTCGTCCTTAGCAGTTTTTTTGGTCTTCTTTAGGTTCCGCTTGACAATAGCACAGTATTTCTCAATTGGGCGGAGCTCTGGCGTGTTGGGAGGGTTCTTGTCCTTGGGAACCACCTGCACGTTGTTGGCTGCGTACCACTCCATGGCCTTTTTACCGTAATGACAAGATGCCAAATCCGGCCAAAACAGTACGGAACAACCGTGTTTCTTCAGGAAAGGCAGCAGACGTTTATTCAAACACTCTTTCACGTAAATTTCTTGGTTGACAGTCCCGGAAGCTATGAAACTGCTGCTTTTCAAGCCACATGGCTTGCCAAACCACATATTTCTTTGCGAACTTTGACAGTTTTATATGCTTGAAAATATCTGCTACCTTTCCCCTTCCTTTTGCCGTATAAAACTCCTGTCCCGGAAGCTGCTTGTAGTCGGCTTTGAGGTAGGTTTCGCCGTCCATTACCACGCAGTTAAACTTCGTCAGCATCGTCCAGACTTCCTGGCTGTCGACAAACGTTCCCCCAACACTTTAATTACATTTGTAACGGTTGATTTGACAACTTTTAGCGATTTTGCCAGCTTTGCGTGCGAGTAGCTCGGATTTTCGCGATGCGCCAGCAAAATTTTGATACGCTGCTCTTCTTGCTTGGACGGCATTTTGACAACTGAAGAGTGAATTCCAAAATCAAAATAGGAGCAACATTCTACACACACACACCTTCAAAATGAGGGGTGTTCAGGTTTTTTAAATGCAAAATTTAAAGAAATACGTCAAATTTATATTGACCAAATTTTGACCGTATCACCCTTTAACCCTGGACAGTCATCCTTCGTCAAAATGACGACGCGTAATTTCATTTTCGATTTAAAATGCATTTTAGTCGATTAGGAAATGATAAATTTAAGTAATACTAATTCAACAATTTTATGAGTTTTTGTTTTATACTAATTAAAAACAAATTGAATAAGAAAATAAACTCAATTTTGGTTGTCATTTTTGCTTACGATGTAAATTATAGCGTCTTGAAATAAGCCGTAGTCAAAATGACGAAGGATGACGTTTGTGTACAAAAAATAAGGATGACTTTCCAGGGTTAATGCTTGAATAATTATTTTCTCTTTATTCTAAAGGTGGGTACTAAGTTCGAGTTTCGCCGCTAAAATCGCTAAAGTGAAAACTAAATCAGTAAGAAAAATGCATAAAATTTTACATATTTGTTGCAAATTTTTTTATAACTTGATGGGGAAAAGCCCAAATCAAATTTTCACAAAGTTTGTATTGCTTAAAATAGATTATTAAAGAAAAGTAATCGTGAAAAAATGACGATTTTAGCGGCTAATCTCGAACTTAATACCCACCTTAAGACATTTTATTCCAAGAGCTACTTTACAATTTAATCAGCTTCCTAAGAAATTGTTTACTATTGTGAAATTATTTCGTAAGAACTCTGGTCGATGTGCAGGCCCCTTATTTGCGTACAATGAAAAATAAATTGTATCGGATTATATTTTGAACACCTTCTCCTTGTTTTTGGGTTTTAAATCTTCATCTTATTGTAAAACGCAAACTGGTATAATAATAATTGCATTTTTTTTTCAAAATTTTTAAATTATGATTGATTTTCTACAGCAGTTTAATCTTTTTGGCAAAAGAGTTGCCAAAAAATATATTGGGGGGTTTTAGTGGGGATTATTATCCCATTTTGGGGACAAGAGCCCGAAAAATATTGGCAACACTGAATAGTAAAATATTGTGTTCCACTCACTTCAGGGCTAAACTCTAGTTTAGCTATACCTCTCAGATTTTTTCAAAACTTCATAGATGGTAGTACTCTA
Source organism: Haematobia irritans (assembly GCF_050003625.1). Taxonomy (NCBI): domain Eukaryota; kingdom Metazoa; phylum Arthropoda; class Insecta; order Diptera; family Muscidae; genus Haematobia; species Haematobia irritans. The sequence goes on along the minus strand of NC_134397.1, from coordinate 246,335,090 downwards.
TGAGTAGATTACAACGATAACTTTTTTTCCTGGCGGTCGTAACCGGATAACCGGTTATTCGGTTCTAAAAAATCATTAATAAAAACGGTTCTAGAAAACCGACTTCTTTGAAGTGTACATCACTAGAAAGGTTTTGAAGAGACCTTTAAAATGATGTATGAACCGTTATATCACCAACATCCGTGCTGTACAGGCAAAAACTTGTTTTTTTTCGGAACCGGTTTTTTGCAAATAAGCTAATATCTCAAAAAATACTCGATGTAAAGGTACTAACTAACCGATTGCATTGTGTAGCTAACACTTCTACCACTACTACTACTTCAAAGTAATCGGTTCACTAAAACCGGTTTTATTAACGATTATTTGCTTACACTTTAGGCTCGAATAAACGGTTAACCGGTTACGACCGCCAACCGGTTACTGTTTATTTCGATGAAAAATGTAATTCTCTATCGACACAATTTTTTTTTTTACGAGGTATAGCTAAACTAGAGTTGCTCCCACTTCAGCTTAATTTAGTATTTATTGTTTTTTACTCCTGCTGTAGTTAATTTATTATTCTCCGAAACAAATGCAAAACATTTTTAGTTTGAGCCACTGTAACTATGATTCAATTGCGTGACGACGACATAAGCGTGCCCTATGATTTGGTTGGTCTTCTAATAACAGTGTCGGCGTACATATGAACCCATTTTCGTTGTAATTTCATCGTTATTACGATATTTTGCGCGTCTGTCATCGCTTTCGCCTATCATCCACTAACGGAGCAACGATGTTGGTCATTTATACAGACGACTCTTCGTTTGGTTCTATTGTCGTTGATAATTTTCATGATGTATGCTTGTAGTGCCAATAGTGGATGAATGGGTTGTAGTAGTTTTTGTTTTCTAGATGATACTTGTATTTTGCCAATAAAATTACAATTGTTGCTGTTATTATTGTGAGAAGGCAGACAGGCAACGCAAGAATAATGGTGATTGTTCACTGAAGAATTTCCCCACCCCTAATAACCCGCGGAACCACTTGGACTTTCCTAGCATTGCGAGAGCTAGACTAAATCACTAGTTCCCTTCTTCCCATCTCTTTTCTTTCCTCTATATGGGAACTCAATCATCGAATCGACATTGACATGAGACAAAGTAGAAAATATGTCGCCAATAATCAGGAATGCTTGATTACGAAACCCATTCAATCGGCGACGAAGGCAACGACGACGACGACAACAGGGTACCATATCTACTCACCTATCTACCTTGGATTTCCTTGAACTAGTTCAGTGCGAGAGGTTTAATCTTTTATCAATTTTCCCTTTTTTTCTGTAAACAGACACTTGATATATAGAAATAGGGTATTGACTAATGTCTAGTGTTTTGTGTTGATTAAGTGACTTTTAAGTGTCGTGGCGGTTCTATTGGAACAATTAATGACATATCTGCCATCCCAATCATTTAATTATCTATCATTGATATGGGTGGCGGTAACATAAGAGGAATACTCAAGTTCACACGTCTTGAATCACTTGATGATAGATATTTGCTACTTACGTGATGGTTGCTCAGAGTTGGCAAACACAATATGGGTCACACAAATATAGAAGTGTCCCAGTAAATACCGATTAGCTTGGTTGGAATAATAATGGTATATTGGTGTATATTGTTGTAATACACAACTCTTTATAAAGAATTTAATCATACGATTGGCAAACTTTTAGAGTGACCCATCTCCAAGTTTGATTTATTGATTTTTCATTATTTTTTAAAATCACCAATAACAATGTCAAACATACATATATAAACACTTATGGGGGAAAAGTCAAAAACAGCTGTGTGTACACAAAGAAAAAAGAAACACTTTCCTCAGGAACGAAATTTTAGACAAACGAAATGCAAAGTTATAACTTGCTACTTACTTTTAATCATGTTTTTTATTTTTTCACACCTTTTCATAAAGTAAAATCGCAAAATATCAAATAACGGCCCATATGTATGTAAATGAATAAACATCTCAATAATTCGAAGATAAGAACAAAAGAATACGGGATTTAAAAATAACGAATTAATTAACACCAAAAAAAAATTTTTTATTTGAATTCAATCGAATTCAAATGAAAACCTCAATATGCAAGAAATATATACAATATAAAAGCTGCTTGTGTCTACGAATATTTTATAATTTATCTTTTTTTATTAATATACTCAAACAAAAGTGGACCCTCTAGGGCACTACAGCCAATTTAACTCTATTTTTGTTCATTGAATTGATATGTTTTGAAAAAGTTTCTATGTCCTTAATAATTTTTTGCGTACGTTAGTTAAAAAGGGACAAACAATTAGACACAAATGCAGCATACAAATATTTTACAATTTCTTAAAATTTGTAAATTTTATTTTGCAATTTTCCAAATCCATTTTCTAATCTTCCATTTATTTCCTTCAAATTTTTTTAACAAGAAAACAAAATTGTGTATAATAAATTTTCTGGAATTCGGCGAAAAATATGTATGTCAAGATATGTTTGTAGCAAAATGTTCCTTCCTGGTGGGTTCACTATGTTTTCAAGAGCTTAACTTAATTTCCTAATCTAATTTGCTTTTCGAAATAGCACAAATAATTAAATTCTTTGAATTACTATCATTTGTCAGCCTGTCATCGATAACATGAAGAATTAATATGTATGCCATGGCATTTCTTCTTGGCATGCAATTACAAGAGAACCCAAATACTAAGCATATATTGGGACATAACAATACAAAAGAAAGTAGGATGATTCACAAAAGATCTCATCAATTTCTAAAATGAAAAAAAATGTACGAAATGTAGAATATATGAAATCTTTTATATTGCCATATTGGCAATATTTAAATTTAATAGAAAGGCTTTCTATTAAACTTATTACCGGTAATGCTGGAGAAATCACTATTTATTACCGAGTTTTTGCTGGAGATCCTGGCTTCAGTCCATTTCTGAACTCATGGCTTCAGTCCCTTTCGGAACTCATGGTAAGTTATTAACAATTTAGCTAGTCCTGGACCTTAGTTTATTCTTCTACACCCAGAGAAGGAATATGATCACCTCTTTGACGGTGAACATAGAACATGTTTGTAGCAACCATGCAATTTTCTTTGGCTTTATGTGTCTGATTTCGGCCAAGGTGTTATGCTTGACAATAAAACATTTTTGGGACAAAAATGTTCCCCATCCAAAAATAAAACAGAGCTTCGCATTTAAAGCGGTCTGCCTTGCATCGTTATCTTGCTGGAACTAATTATTTTCGTGTTGTGCAAAAATTACTTTTGTCTGAAAATAAGATACGTTTCCAGAAATCTGGAGCCAGCGAATGGAATTCGCAAACAAGTTTGTACTTGTTGGCGAATTCCATTCGCTTCTTTCGATTTATTTCGAATATATAAAGCTTCCTTCGCGTCACACGACAGTGATAATCGGTCTTCTTTAAAATTTTTCGGACAGTCTCTTCGGGGATGTCTTTGTCATATTATTCTTTGATGTTTTCTTAAATTTTCACACCAGTAATTCTGGGGTTTTACTTAACAAAATACTTCGTTTTTCCCTCTCTGTTAACTTGGAGGGTCGTCCGCTTCGAGGTTGCGACAGTATAGATCTGGGTTACAAATTTTTGACAAAGTACTGGACAGATGAATGGCTTCCACCTATTATATTTAGAGCTGCAAAATTATCAATAGTCGCACCATTCGATATTTTCATTAGTTTCAATAAAAGCAATCGATACTATCGGATTTTGTGCTATAACTAATTATTTCTGATTTGAAATCTTCTTCATTAAACATTTTATTGAGTTTATATTATTCAAAACGAATAATGGTAACTACTGAGGTTCATTGAATCGGTCTATAGTTATATATAGCCAAATTTTATTTATCCCCAAAAATAATCAACCAAAATTTAATTTTAGAAAATTTTGTCAAAATTTTATTACTATCTAAAATTTTTTCAAGATTTTCTTTCTATAGAAAATTTTGTCAAAATGTTATTTCTATAGAAAATTTTGTCAAAATTTTATTGATATAGAAAATTTTGTTAAAATTTTATTTCTATAGAAAATTTTGTCACAATTTTAACAAAATTTTATTTCTATAGAAAATTTTGTCAAAATTTTATCAAAATTTTATTTCTATAGAAAATTTTGTCAAAATTTTATTTCTATAGAAAATTTTGTCAAAATTTTATTTCTATAGAAAATTTTGTCAAAATTTTATTTCTATAGAAAATTTTGTCAAAATTTTATTTCTATAGAAAATTTTGTCAAAATTTTATTACTGTACAAAAATTTTTCAAGATTTTATTTCTATAGAAAATTTTGTCAAAATGTTATTTCTATAAAAAATTTTGTCAAAATTTTATTGATATAGAAAATTTTGTCAACATTTTATTTCTATACAAAATTTTTTCAAAATTTTATTTCTATAGAAAATTTTGTCAAAATGTTATTTCTATAGAAAATTTTGTCGAAATTTTATTGATATAGAAAATTTTGTCAAAATGTTATTTGTTTTTTTTATTTCAGCTTAAAACCATACATTGACTAAACTACAAGAGTAGCTTAACCAACAGAGGAAAAGAATGTTTGTCAAATTTATTTGGGCAAAGCCCTATAGACTGCAAGATGGTTGGATGGACGCACGTTTCGGAATTACCACATTCCTCATCAGCATCCTCTACTTGCAGCAAAACTATCAACCAATTATCAGAATAAATTCAGGCAGTTTATTAAACCCAACAAAAACCACACTTGAACCCTCCGAAAAAAGGGTTTACATTGATAGCCGGCTTATGCCGAAATAAATTCGAAACAAACATATCTCTTTTCCTATGCCACTGTCAAATCATCGAAACGTGCGTCCATCCAACCATCTTGCAGTCTATAGGGCTTTGCCCAAATAAATTTGACAAACATTCTTTTCCTCTGTTGGTTAAGCTACTCTTGTAGTTTAGTCAATGTATGGTTTTAAGCTGAAATAAAAAAAAACAACAACAATGCTTAAAGAACAAAACCAACAATAACAAAACAAAACAAATGGAAAAAGAAGAGGAGGCACGCTCAAAATAAACCCAGCCATGTGAATTCAAATCGATGATTTGACAGTGGCATAGGAAAAGAGATATGTTTGTTTCGAATTTATTTCGGCATAAGCCGGCTATCAATGTAAACCCTTTTTTCGGAGGGTTCAAGTGTGGTTTTTGTTGGGTTTAATAAACTGCCTGAATTTATTCTGATAATTGGTTGATAGTTTTGCTGCAAGTAGAGGATGCTGATGAGGAATGTGGTAATTCCGAAACGTGCGTCCATCCAACCATCTTGCAGTCTATAGGGCTTTGCCCAAATAAATTTGACAAACATTCTTTTCCTCTGTTGGTTAAGCTACTCTTGTAGTTTAGTCAATGTATGGTTTTAAGCTGAAATAAAAAAAACAACAACAATGCTTAAAGAACAAAACCAACAATAACAAAACAAAACAAATGGAAAATGTTATTTCTATATAAAATGTTGTCAAAATGTTATTTCTATAGGAAATTTTGTCAAAATTTTATTGATATAGAAAATTTTGTTAAAATTTTATTGATATAGAAAATTTTGTCAACATTTTATTTCTATAGAAAATTTTGTCAGAATTTTATTGATATAGAAAATTTTGTTAAAATTTTATTACGATACAAAATTTTTTCAAGATTTTAATTCTATAGAAAATTTTGTCAAAATGTTATTTCTATAGAAAATGTTGTTAAAATGTTATTTCTATAGAAAATTTTGTCAAAATGTTATTTCTATAGAAAAATTTGTCAAAATTTTATTTCTATAGAAAATTTTGTCAAAATTTTATTTCTATAGAAAATTTTGTCAAAATTTTATTTCTATAGAGAATTTTGTCAAAATTTTATTTCTATAGAAAATTTTGCCGAAATTTTATTTCTATAGAAAATTTTTTCAAAATTTTATATCTATAGAAAATTTTGTCAAAATTTTATTTCTGTAGAACATTTTGTCGAAATCTTATTTCTATAGAAAATTTTGTCGAAATTGTATTTCTATAGAAATTTTGTCAAAATTTTATTTCTATAGAAAATTTTGTCAAAATTTTATTTCTATAGAAAATTTTGTCAAAATTTTATTTCTATAGAAAATTTTGTCAAAATTTTATTTCTATAGAAAATTTTGTCAAAATTTCATTTCTATAGAAAATTTGTCAAAATTTCATTTTTATAGAAAATTTTGTCAGAATTTTATTGATATAGAAAATTTTGTCAAACTGAATTATATACGTACTTAATCGGCCTTTTTTTGAGAAGACGGTGGTACGAAGTTTTTTTACCTTGCCATCGGCAAGTGTTACCGCAACCTAAGTAATTCGATTGTGGATGACAGGCTGTAGTAGAAGTTTCTACGCAATCCATGGTACGTTGTGCAAACGTCGTATATCAAAAACAACCAGCTGACACGCAACGGTACGCTTACGAGCCGTTTTTTGGATGCATAACCAGGCCTTAAGCCTGTACTAATACGTTTTTTCGCTGCAAAATGAAGGGAATTAATATGCCAGCGTTGTAAAACAAAGTATTGTAGGTACAAAGTTCTGGATCAGGCGCGCCGCCGATTTTAGTTTTTGCCAGTCGAAGCCGCCGCCGACTTTGTCGACTCATCTCGACTCAAAATTAGCCCCCAATTAATCAAAAATATTGATTTAAATCAGAAAAAATTGTAAATAATTGTTGTATTTTTTTGGCAAAATGCTTAACTTTTCACCCAAGTTGCTATAATAATGTTGCAAAAATTTAGCTCAGAAAATTTGAATGAAATGTAAATGTGATTGCAAGATTGGTTGTACAACTAATCTAATTACCATTCGGATAACATCAAATTGATTTTGTAATGGATAATTGTCCGCCGCCGAATAAAGAAATCTATATCGGCTTAGACGTCAAGCCGTCGCCGCTGGAGGCAAAAAAAAATAGTGTCAGTCGCCGCACACTGGTTCCAAATCGCTTTTTTTTTTAACTCTGCAACTTTTGAACGGATAAAGATATTAACATAATTTTTACTGTGAGTGAAAGCTGAAGCGATTTCCTCTAAGTTTGCAAATTTATGGGTCCCTAGTGGGTCCACGGGCTCAACTGTAGGCATTGAAAGTTGGTCACCTCAGGGGGTATGAAATATTGTTTTAGCTGTCAACTAAAGAAAAAAACGATTTGGAACCACTGTGCGCCGCCGACAAAAATGGTTCGGCTTAATTCTCTGTTCTGGACAAGCGTTAAAATGTATGTAAATTGTACAACAAATCAATGATATTCAATTGGTAAATATAAATTCTGTCTAAGGTATTGGTATAGGATTCGAAAAAATAAATGTTCATGTGTACGAATATTTTTTCTGGCAAGTGTACATGTCAATTCTATTATATTTACCGGTACTGTTGTATCAACTGATTTCTAACAAAGTTGACATTGCTGCAATTTACGAAATAAGCTTTACATATTTTGCATTGATGTTTTGTGTTAAAACAAAATCCACAACATTTATTTCTGCAAGTGAGGTGTACATGAGTAAATCGCTCAAAGTCCACAAAATGTTTGTGAGGCAAAATAAACTTAGCAAATATTTGCATACATATTCTTTTGTTTCGTAAAAATCTTTGCAATTTAGGTCACACTCACCACATATTTGAGACCGTATGTTAATGAGAAATAAATAAAGAAATACAAATCTTGATAAATAAAAGAATTTTAAACTTCTTTCAGAAGTCTTTATTTAAAATATTAGTCATCATATGAAAAGATTCGTATTGTATAGAATTGGTTTTTTTTTGAATTTTGAGATTTATTTCCTACAATCAAAAAATTCCACATTCACGAATGATAAAAACCATGTGGTCATACCAAAACTGAATTTTCTTAGATTTCAAAATACTAACTTACCTCTGTAGGCTCAAAGTGATTCCTTTTGTCAATATACGAGTAATGAAACTCTTACTACTCTCAGCATTACCAAAGTCTTAAAAATAATGGATTACCATTCCCAACAAGTGTCGGTTACCAGTTGGTAACCGGTTGGCTGATAAGTCCCCGGTCTAACAAGGAAAAAGCACATTTTTTTGTCAAAATTCGTTTTTATTATTCAACACAGTTCCCTTCAAGAGCGATACAACGATTATAACGACCTTCCAATTTTTTGATACCATTTTGGTAGTACTCCTTCGGTTTTGCCTCAAAATAGGCCTCAATTTCGGCAATCACCTCTTCATTGCAGCCAATTTTTTTCCCTGCGAGCATCCTTTTGAGGCCTGAAAACAAGAAAAAGTCGCTGGGGGCCAGATCTGGAGAATACGGTGGGTGGGGAAGCAATTCGAAACCCAATTCATGAATTTTTGCCATCGTTCTCAATGACTTGTGGCACGGTGCGTTGTCTTGGTGGAACAACACTTTTTTCTTCTTCATATGGGGCCGTTTTGCCGCGATTTCGATCTTCAAACGCTCCAATAACGCCATATAATAGTCACTGTTGATGTTTTTTCCCTTCTCAAGATAATCGATAAAAATTATTCCATGCGCATCCCAACAAACAGAGGCCATTACTTTGCCAGCGGACTTTTGAGTCTTTCCACGCTTCGGTGACGGTTCACCGGTCGCTGTCCACTCAGCCGACTGTCGATTGGACTCAGGAGTGTAGTGATGGAGCCATGTTTCATCCATTGTCACATATCGACGGAAAAACTCGGGTGTAAAGGGTGATACGGTCAAAATTTGGTCAAGGGAAAACGCGTGTAAATCGGTGAAATCGTTTATTTAAAAAATCAAATTAAATTTCTTTTTCAAGTTCAATTAGTATAAAATTCAGGAAAAATATTCAGTTAGGCTTTCGCTTTTCCAAATCCGAATTGCCGGGCCTCACGCTTGACACCTGCCATCAGATTTTGTACAGCCACCTTGTCCACCTTCTTCGCCGCAGAAAGCCAGCTTGCCTTGAACTTCTGCTCGTCCTTAGCAGTTTTTTGGTCTTCTTTAGGTTCCGCTTGACAATAACCCATATTTCTCAATTGGGCGGAGCTCTGGCGTGTTGGGAGGGTTCTTGTCCTTGGGAACCACCTGCACGTTGTTGGCGGCGTACCACTCCATGGCCTTTTTACCGTAATGGCAAGATGCCAAATCCGGCCAAAACAGTACGGAACAACCCTGTTTCTTCAGGAAAGGCAGCATACGTTTATTCAAACACTCTTTCACGTAAATTTCTTGGTTGACAGTCCCGGAAGCTATGAAAATGCTGCTTTTCAAGCCACAGGTACAGATGGCTTGCCAAACCAGATATTTCTTTGCGAACTTTGACAGTTTTATGTGCTTGAAAATATCTGCTACTTTTCCCCTTCCTTTTGCCGTATAAAACTCCTGTCCCGGAAGCCGCTTGTAGTCGGCTTTGACGTAGGTTTCGTCGTCCATTACCACGCAGTCAAACTTCGTCAGCATCGTCGTGTACAGCCTCCGGGATCGCGCTTTGGCCGTCGTATTTTGTTTATCATCGCGATTTGGAGTCACTACCTTCTTGTAAGTCGATAGTCCGGCTAGTTTTTTTGCTCGATGCACGGTTGTAGCTTATTTGCGGCATGTCGGAGGGAGAGGTTAGGGTTTCGCTTGAAACTACCGGCAACTCTCTTTGTCGTCTCAGCGGCTTCCGGTTTTCGATTTCCCCCCGATCCAGACTTCCTGGCTGTCGACAAACGTTCCCCAAACACTTTAATTACATTTGTAACGGTTGATTTGGCAACTTTTAGCGATTTTGCCAGCTTTGCGTGCGAGTAGCTCGGATGCGCGAGCAAAATTTTGATACGCTGTTCTTCTTGCTTGGACGGAATTTTGACAACTGAAGAGTGAATTTCAAAATCAAAATAGGAGCAACATTCTACACACACACCTTCAAAATGAGGGGTGTTCAGGTTTTTTAAATGCAAAATTGAAAGAAATACGTCAAGTTTATATCGACCAAATTTTGACCGTATCACCCTTTATTACGAGTTAACAGCTGTAAACACCGCTCAGAATCATCAACACGTTGTTGTTTTTGGTCAAATGTGAGCTCGCGCGGCATCCATTTTGCACAGAGCTTCCGCATATCCAAATATTGATGAATGATATGACCAACACGTTCCTTTGATATTTTTAAGGAATCTGCTATCTCGATCAACTTTATTTTACGGTCATTCAAAATCATTTTGTGGATTTTTTTGATGTTTTCGTCGGTAACCACATCTTTCGGGCGTCCACTGCATTCACCGTCCTATGTGCTCGTTTCACCACGCTTGAATTTTGCATACCAATCAATTATTGTTGATTTCCCTGACGCAGAGTCCGGAAACTCATTATCAAACCATGTTTTTGCTTCCACCGTATTTTTCCCTTCAGAAAACAGTATTTTGTCAAAACACGAAATTCCTTTTTTTCCATTTTTTTTTCACAATAACAAAAGTTGCTTCACAAAAGACGCTCTATCTCACAAACTAATTGGCTTACAGACGTCAAATTTTGACACGAATCATTTGAAGGTTGGTACTACACTGTTAGAAAAATATGATCCGATATAAACAAAATGTGTTTCGGGCACAATTTTTAAACACAATATATTTAAGTGCAAACATGTAATGCTCCTAAACTAACACTAAATGTTTGGGACACATATGTTAATATGTTAGAATATATTATGTTTGGGGCATGAATGTTTCATAAAAATAATAAAGGGTGATTTGTTAAGAGCTTGATAACTTTAAAAAAAAAAAACGCATAAAATTTGCAAAATCTCATCGGTTCTTTATTTGAAACGTTAGATTGGTCCATGACATTTACTTTTTGAAGATAATTTCATTTAAATGTTGACCGCGGCTGCGTCTTAGGTGGTCCATTCGGAAAGTCCAATTTTGGGCAACTTTTTCGAGCATTTCGGCCGGAATAGCCCGAATTTCTTCGGAAATGTTGTCTTCCAAAGCTGGAATAGTTGCTGTTTTATTTCTGTAGACTTTAGACTTGACGTAGCCCCACAAAAAATAGTCTAAAGGCGTCAAATCGCATGATCTTGGTGGCCAACTTACCGGTCCATTTCTTGAGATGAATTGTTCTCCGAAGTTTTCCCTCAAAATGGCCATAGAATCGCGAGCTGTGTGGCATGTAGCGCCATCTTGTTGAAACCACATGTCAACCAAGTTCAGTTCTTCCATTTTTGGCAACAAAAAGTTTGTTAGCATCGAACGATAGCGATCGCCATTCACCGTAACGTTGCGTCCAACAGCATCTTTGAAAAAATACGGTCCAATGATTCCACCAGCGTACAAACCACACCAAACAGTGCATTTTTCGGGATGCATGGGCAGTTCTTGAACGGCTTCTGGTTGCTCTTCACTCCAAATGCGGCAATTTTGCTTATTTACGTATCCATTCAACCAGAAATGAGCCTCATCGCTGAACAAAATTTGTCGATAAAAAAGCGGATTTTCTGCCAACTTTTCTAGGGCCCATTCACTGAAAATTCGACGTTGTGGCAGATCGTTCGGCTTCAGTTCTTGCACGAGCTGTATTTTATACGGTTTTACACCAAGATCTTTGCGTAAAATCTTCCATGTGGTCGAATAACACAAACCCAATTGCTGCGAACGGCGACGAATCGACATTTCACGGTCTTCAGCAACACTCTCAGAAACAGACGCAATATTCTCTTCTGTACGCACTGTACGCATTCGTGTGGTTGGTTTAATGTCCAATAAAGTAAACTGAGTGCGAAACTTGGTCACAATCGCATTAATTGTTTGCTCACTTGGTCGATTATGTAGACCATAAATCGGACGTAAAGCGCGAAACACATTTCGAACCGAACACTGATTTTGGTAATAAAATTCAATGATTTGCAAGCGTTGCTCGTTAGTAAGTCTATTCATGATGAAATGTCAAAGCATACTGAGCATCTTTCTCTTTGACACCATGTCTGAAATCCCACGTGATCTGTCAAATACTAATGCATGAAAATCCTAACCTCAAAAGAATCACCCTTTATGTGTGAATGTAAACATATATAAATTAACAAATTTCGAGTAAACATATATATGTTGTGATATTTTATTCAGAGAGCGACAGAAAGAGAGTATAGAGAAAGAAATAGAGATGGAAACCGGGAGGGTTGACGAAAGCGAGAGAATGAAAAGAGAACAATTTCTGTGAAACCGCTTGTATGTTGTTTTGGAAAACTGTTTTATGATAAGGCCAAAAATTTGATATGTTTAAGTCTAAATATTATTTAATTTGAATATTAGAATGAGTATTGGGAGTAAAGAAAATAAACATTCGCAACCAAGAGAATAGACATTTGAAAAAAAAGGATGTGTTTTCCCCGTGAGATCAGCATTTAAAATTAAACAATATTTGATTAAAAAATTAATTGATTTAATTTGAAAATTTCAATTAATTTTTTCATTGATTAAATTAAAAATTTAATTGATGTTGATTGCAAAACTCAATTAATTTTTTGAATTAAAATGGTAACTATTTTCAATTACTTTCTAATCTGACTTTGTGTTTTACTTTGATAAAAAATATATATTTTGAAATAATTTTCTATTTAAAAACATTCATCACTTTTTTTACTGACTTAGTCTTCCGAGTTTGATTAAAATGTTAATTGAATCAATTTCAATCATTTACTTAATTAACTTAAGGTTTCTATCTTGATTAAAAAGTTATTTGTATCAATTAAATTATTAATTGCAAACAATTTCAACTTCAATCAACTTTTTAATTGGAAATATTTTGGTGATTTTTTTTTGTGTATGGGTATTCTTGGTTCGTTAGAAGAAATCGGAACGTACGAGGAGTAAGTCAAAATATTCAGGCAAAGGAAATAAAAAAACGGTAGAAAATATACAAAAATTACAAAGGGATCTTCATAATAATAACGAAAGGGCCCTATACTCTTTTTAGAGTTGGGACAGTAAAATGAAAAAAGAAGGAAATAGTGAAAAATTAAACAGTAAAATGTATAAAAACAAAGCTTAGTTCCTCTTTATTAATAAGTAGTCTAAGAGGAGTTGACGGACACCTTCAAATATAAAAGCCGACATTAAGTTCGAGTTTTGCAGATAAAACAATTGAAAAAGAATTATTAAAGAAAAGTTAAAGTCAAAATGGGGTAATTTTAGAGCGATAATGCCAACTTAATACCGTCCTTAATGGTCAAAATGAAATTAAGTACAAAACCCGATATGTTTTAAATGCATTTAAAATGGTGTTAAATGCTGGTAAAAAACTGTTCACGCCTAAATAAATGTATGTGTATATTATAAAATTATTTATGTATGTTTATACTCGACTCCACATTCTTCTTTTGTTAGTACTTTTAAATTCCTTCCAAAATTTCATACTTTTATGCCAAAAACAGTTTTTTTTTGTTACAAAATTATTATTTTTGCAATAAAAAATTATATTTTATCCAAAAGCTCAGTCCATTTCGTTTATATCATGCCCTGTTTCTGACTGTAAATCTTTAGTAACCCACATTTCGAAGTTTCATTACAAAAATTTTGTATAAATGTGTAAATAAAAAAATAAAAAATTGGTGTTCGGTCGGAGCAGGGATTGAACCCACGACCCTTTGCATGCAAGGCAGACATGCTAACCACTGCTCCACGTGGCCAAAAAATTTATGTTTCTGTTAAATAATGTTATGTTTGCATGGGCTCGTGGGCGCTGCAAACTATGGTATATAAATGTAACTTATAACGATAATTGTCTACTGGTGACTATAACAGCTACGTAGCCCAGTGGATAGTGTGTTGGCTTACAAACTGTATGGTCCTCGGTTCGATTCTCCGTCCAGGCGAAAGGTAAAATTTATAAAATTGAATAATTTCTTCAACAATATTTGTATTACAGAAAAAGGTGCCAAGAACTAAAAAATTTCGTGGACGTGAAAATTATGTGAGGGAATGAACACAATCTTCTTTGGGGTGAAAATTCTTCTAAGCATATGGTATTTTTGGGCACCAAATGCTTCCAAACATATAGTATGTTCACATAAAACAAACATAATAATGTTTCGGCAATATCCAATAATATATGTGCTTCCTGCAAAATATGTTTGGAACATATGTTAGAGAAGCGATTTTTTTTGAGGGTGTATATAAAAATAATATGCATTTAATACTAGCGACGCCATCAGATCTGGGACTTATCAGATCGGGGACTTATCAGCCAATCTGTTATCTTCGGGTACGGGTTCGAATCTTGCCGAGACCATCAAGTACACAAAACCTAAATTTATCAAAGTCCTTCTTAAATGATATATACGGCTCGCAATTAATAGCAAAATAATTAAACACATAATCTTAGGAACTGGGTAGGCATTTTTCAGTGTAAATATTTATATTATCTCAATTATTTCCTATTTATGAATGAATACCAGTAGAAAAATGCTCTTTGCAATAAACACTCAGTACATATAAATATTACAATTAGATGTAGGTCATTGGCATCCAAAAAAAAAAAACAAAAACAATTTACGAGCAAACATTAAAACATTAAAATATTTCTAATATCAACACTTATATTCGGTCATACACCGGCAACAATATTCGGTTTGATTGTTTAATGGTATTTCCAATCAACAGTTCGTCACAACAAATTCCCCACTACTAAAAATGTCAATTGTTTATATCTCGGAAAACCGCCAAATCGAACACTGCCATTTATTTCCTAAATAAACCAAAAGTGACGTAATTGTATGACCAATCGGTCAATTTTTTTTTGTTTCAGCGTCAAGCCAATGACCTTTTACGCACTCGAATCAGTCACCGCTCATGCTGCCATGTGAGCGTGGTAAATTCTTAATTATACCTGACACATACGCTGAATACATGTTTGTGCTGTTTTTGTTTTTGTTTGTACACAACATTCGAATATGTTTACGTTCATAACTTTACGACGTTAGCTATGGTATTTATATTGTCATTATCGATACAAATAGATGGGATCTCTAACAAAAAGTATCATTGTATTTAGGTATGTGTGTGGGTGTGTGCGTGTGCTTGCTATTGTAACTTACATGTCAATGTAACTTTTTGGGCTATCATGTTTGAAGGGATTGAATATAAAGAACTTAGCAAACATTAACAGAGGAGCCTCTATAGTAATGACATCAAAGCTTTAGAAAATGAAGTGTAAAATTGAATGCAGAAACCTTCAAATCTTAAGTAAATTTTTATTTATTATATACCCAGAAGAAATGGCTTCGAAATAAGCCCCCAAGAATTAAGACACCAAAATGGAAATGAAATAAAGCCCAAAACCCATTATATTAAAACAAGTATATACGGCCGTGAGTTCGGCCAGGCCGAAGCTTATGTACCCTCCACCATGGATTGCGTAGAAACTTCTACTGAAGACTGTCATCCACAATCGAATTACTTGGGTTGCGGTAACACTTGCCGATGGCATGGTATCTTAAAACTTCCTAACACCGTAATATATACCACATAGTCCATACGTGGTATCTATTAAACTAAAAAAGGCTGATTAAATACCTATATAATTAAGTTTAAAGTTTCTATAGAAATAAAATTTTGACAACATTTTCTATAGAAGTAAAATTTGGAAAAAAATTTTCTATAGAAATAAAATTTGGAAAAAATTTTCTATAGAAATAAAATTTTCACAAAATTTTTTATAGAAATAAAATTTTGACAAAATTTTCTATAGAAATAAAATTTTGACAAAATTTTCTATAGAATTAACATTTTGACAAAATTTTCTATGGAAATAAAATTTTAACAAAATTTTCTATAGAAATAAAATTTTGACAAAAAAAATTTTATAGAAATAAAATTTTGACAAAAAAAATTTTATAGAAATAAAATTTTGACAAAATTTTCTATAGAATTAACATTTTGACAATGTTTTCTATAAAAATAAAATTTTGGTAGATTATTTTTGGCTCGAGTGGCAACCATGAAAATGAACCGATACGGACTAATTTTTGTGTGTTTGGGGATCGGCTATATATAACTATAGACCGATATGGACCAATTTTGCCATGGATATTAGCGGCCTTATAAAGGGTGATTTGTTAAGAGCTTGATAATTTTTTTTTTTTAAAAACGCATAAAATTTGCAAAATCTCATCGGTTCTTTATTTGAAACGTTAGATTGGTCCATGACATTTACTTTTTGAAGATAATTTCATTTAAATGTTGACCGCGGCTGCGTCTTAGGTGGTCCATTCGGAAAGTCCAATTTTGGGCAACTTTTTCGAGCATTTCGGCCGGAATAGCCCGAATTTCTTCGGAAATGTTGTCTTCCAAAGCTGGAATAGTTGCTGGCTTATTTCTGTAGACTTTAGACTTGACGTAGCCCCACAAAAAATAGTCTAAAGGCGTCAAATCGCATGATCTTGGTGGCCAACTTACCGGTCCATTTCTTGAGATGAATTGTTCTCCGAAGTTTTCCCTCAAAATGGCCATAGAATCGCGAGCTGTGTGGCATGTAGCGCCATCTTGTTGAAACCACATGTCAACCAAGTTCAGTTCTTCCATTTTTGGCAACAAAAAGTTTGTTAGCATCGAACGATAGCGATCGCCATTCACCGTAACGTTGCGTCCAACAGCATCTTTGAAAAAATACGGTCCAATGATTCCACCAGCGTACAAACCACACCAAACAGTGCATTTTTCGGGATGCATGGGCAGTTCTTGAACGGCTTCTGGTTGCTCTTCACTCCAAATGCGGCAATTTTGCTTATTTACGTAGCCATTCAACCAGAAATGAGCCTCATCGCTGAACAAAATTTGTCGATAAAAAAGCGGATTTTCTGCCAACTTTTCTAGGGCCCATTCACTGAAAATTCGACGTTGTGGCAGATCGTAAGTCTATTCATGATGAAATGTCAAAGCATACTGAGCATCTTTCTCTTTGACACCATGTCTGAAATCCCACGTGATCTGTCAAATACTAATGCATGAAAATCCTAACCTCAAAAGAATCACCCTTTACTAACACCACGTTGCAAATTTCAACCGGATCGGATGAATTTTGCTCCTCTAAGAGGCTCCGGAAATCAAATCTGGGGAACGGTTTATATGGGGCTATTTATAATTATGGACCGATATGGACCAATTCTTGCGTGTTTGTTAGAGACCACATTCTAACACCATGTTCCAAATTTCAACCGGATCGGATGAATTTTGCTCCTCCAAGAGGCTCCGGAGGACAAATCTGGGAATCGATTTATATGGGGGCTATATATAATTATGGACCGATGTGGACCAATTTTTGCATGGTTATTAGAGAACATATACCAATACCATGTACCAAATTTCAGCCGGATCGGATGAAATTTGCTTCTCTTAGAGGCTCCGCAAGCCAAATCGGTGGATCGGTTTATATGGGGGCTATATATAATTATGGACCGATGTGGACCAATTTTTGCATGGTTGTTAGAGACCATATACTAACACCATGTACCAAATTTCAGCCGGATCGAATGAAATTTGCTTCCCTTAGAGTATCCGGAAGCCAAATCGAGGGATCGGTTTATATGGGGGCTATATGTAATTATGGACCGATGTGGACCAATTTTTGCATGGTTGTTAGAGACCATATACTAACCCCAAGTACAAAATTTCAGCCGGATCGGATGAAATTTGCTTCTCTTAGAGCAATCGCAAGCCAAATTTGGGGGTCCGTTTATATGGGGGCTATATATAATAATTCATCCGATCCGGTTGAAACTTGGTACATGGTGTTAGTATATGGTCTCTAACTTCCATGCGAAAATTGGTCCATATCGGTCCATAATTAGGGTAGGTTAGGTTAGGTGGCAGCCCGATGTATCAGGTTCACTTAGACTATTCAGTCCATTGTGATACCACATTGGTGAACTTCTCTCTCATCACTGAGTACTGCGCGATTCCCTGTTAAGCTCAATGACAAGGGACCTCCTTTTTATAGCCGAGTCCGAAGGGCGTTCCACATTGCAGTGAAACCACTTTGAAACCCCCGGAAATGTCACCAGCATTACTGAGGTGGGATAACCCACCGCTGAAACACTTTTTGGTGTTCGGTCGAAGCAGGAATCGAACCCACGGCCTTGTGTATGCAAGGCGGGCATGCTAACCATTGCCAAAATATAAAACCCCAAAAAAATCTTGTGTTTATTTTCAGCAAAAAATAAGGTTTTCTTTCATAATGGAATAACTCCCTAAACTTTATTGTGTAACAACGGCGGTATTAAAATGGGCCCCAGGAAAACAAGTCCCAGGCCCAAAATAAAATAGGGCCATAAATGTAGGGCGATGCTTCACAATGAATATAAGCCCCAACAAAATGAAGCTGAAGCATGAAAATCGACCCCAAAATAAAATTAGTGCTAGTTTTCACTTTTGATCGTGACCGTGTGAAAATTAACCCTAAGTGTTGGGAAAAATAAAAGTTTTAAGAAAAAAGTAAAGTAAGCGTTACTGAGTACAAATCTCTTGGGAATCACGTGAACCCTCTTTGGACTTTGTCCATAGAAGAAAGACTTAGGCCCCGGTGGAAGAACGGATTCGAAATAATGTTATATCCTCGACAGCGAAAATACACCCCATTTCAAAACAAATCTCAATTTTAAAAGGGAAATTGGGTTTCAATGTCATTTGAAATATTGGGGGTTTATTTTCATAATGCAAAAAGGGCCCAAAAATAAAATGAAACTGGTACCCAACATAACATAAAAAATTGGTGTTATGTTTTTCCACATAATTTTTTGGGGTCCTACTCCACTCCAGATTTTGGGGCCTAGTAAAATAGTTAGGTAGTTTTAACAAAATCATATAAAGCTCCAAAATTTTTTAGGTTTACTCTCATAACGAAATAACACCCTAAACTTTATTGTGAAATAACACCCAGAAAACTGAAGCAATACTCCAAATATCTCTGTTTTTATACTCTCCACCATAGGATGGGGGTATATTAACTTTGTCATTCCGTTTGTAACACATCGAAATATTGCTCTAAGACCCCATAAAGTATATATGTTCTGGGTCGTGGTGAAATTCTGAGTCGATCTGAGCATGTCCGTCCGTCCGTCTGTTGAAATCACGCTAACTTCCGAACGAAACAAGCTATCGACTTGAAACTTGGCACAAGTACGTGTTATAGATGTAGGTTGGATGGTATTGGAAATGGGCCATATCGGTCCACTTTTACGTATAGCACCCATATAAACGGACCCCCAAATTTAGCTTGCGATTGCTCTAAGAGAAGCAAATTTTATCCGATCTGGCTGAAATTTGGAACATGGTGTTAGTATATGGTCTCTAACAACCATGGACAAATTGGTCCATATCGGTCCATAATTACATATAGCCCCCATATAAACCGATCCCCCGATTTGGCTTGCGGAGCCTCTAAGAGAACCAAATTTCATCCGATCCGGCTGAAATTTGGTACATGGTGTTAGTATATGGTCTCTAACA
This sequence comes from Haematobia irritans, assembly GCF_050003625.1. Classification (NCBI taxonomy): domain Eukaryota; kingdom Metazoa; phylum Arthropoda; class Insecta; order Diptera; family Muscidae; genus Haematobia; species Haematobia irritans. The sequence goes on along the minus strand of NC_134397.1, from coordinate 246,315,586 downwards.
ACCATGCAAAAATTGGTCCACATCGGTCCATAATTATATATAGCCCCCATATAAACCGATCCACCGATTTGGCTTGCGGAGCCTCTAAGAGAAGCAAATTTCATCCGATCCGGCTGAAATTTGGTACATGGTATTGGTATATGTTCTCTAATAACCATGCAAAAATTGGTCCACATCGGTCCATAATTATATATAGCCCCCATATAAATCGATTCCCAGATTTGTCCTCCGGAGCCTCTTGGAGGAGCAAAATTCATCCGATCCGGTTGAAATTTGGAACATGGTGTTAGAATGTGGTCTCTAACAAACACGCAAGAATTGGTCCATATCGGTCCATAATTATATATAGCCCCATATAAACCGTTCCCCAGATTTGATTTCCGGAGCCTCTTAGAGGAGCAAAATTCATCCGATCCGGTTGAAATTTGCAACGTGGTGTTAGTAAAGGGTGATTCTTTTGAGGTTAGGATTTTCATGCATTAGTATTTGACAGATCACGTGGGATTTCAGACATGGTGTCAAAGAGAAAGATGCTCAGTATGCTTTGACATTTCATCATGAATAGACTTACGATCTGCCACAACGTCGAATTTTCAGTGAATGGGCCCTAGAAAAGTTGGCAGAAAATCCGCTTTTTTATCGACAAATTTTGTTCAGCGATGAGGCTCATTTCTGGTTGAATGGCTACGTAAATAAGCAAAATTGCCGCATTTGGAGTGAAGAGCAACCAGAAGCCGTTCAAGAACTGCCCATGCATCCCGAAAAATGCACTGTTTGGTGTGGTTTGTACGCTGGTGGAATCATTGGACCGTATTTTTTCAAAGATGCTGTTGGACGCAACGTTACGGTGAATGGCGATCGCTATCGTTCGATGCTAACAAACTTTTTGTTGCCAAAAATGGAAGAACTGAACTTGGTTGACATGTGGTTTCAACAAGATGGCGCTACATGCCACACAGCTCGCGATTCTATGGCCATTTTGAGGGAAAACTTCGGAGAACAATTCATCTCAAGAAATGGACCGGTAAGTTGGCCACCAAGATCATGCGATTTGACGCCTTTAGACTATTTTTTGTGGGGCTACGTCAAGTCTAAAGTCTACAGAAATAAGCCAGCAACTATTCCAGCTTTGGAAGACAACATTTCCGAAGAAATTCGGGCTATTCCGGCCGAAATGCTCGAAAAAGTTGCCCAAAATTGGACTTTCCGAATGGACCACCTAAGACGCAGCCGCGGTCAACATTTAAATGAAATTATCTTCAAAAAGTAAATGTCATGGACCAATCTAACGTTTCAAATAAAGAACCGATGAGATTTTGCAAATTTTATGCGTTTTTTTAAAAAAAAAAGTTATCAAGCTCTTAACAAATCACCCTTTACATATGATCTTAAACTAACTTTAAAGATTTTACTATAGTGGCCTATGATAAATTTTTTAACTACACAAAAACAACAGCAAGCTCAAACTATGGACCATAGACCAACACACATTCTAAAACGCCTATTGTCAAGGTCACATGCATTCATTATTCATGGTATTTTGATTAAAAGATGATGGTTTCCAATAATTTATGATATATTTTCTAAGAAATAAATCTTCGTTTATTGATTGAAAACACGTAAATGAAACTCAATTTTTATCTTTATTTTTTTTTTTTACAGCCTTTCCCACAAAAATGCCCAACAATGATGTGGTGTAAAAGATGAAGAATATTGCTGTACTAAAAAATACAAACAACATCAATATGATGAGAACAACAATCGTGAAATCTAGATATTCTTTTATTGTATATAGTAGATGAATGTTATATACGCTGCCGATCGACGACTATTGTTTTTTATATATATAGGATACACAAACACACATATAGATAGACAAAGCCAACATAAGGAAAATAAAATCAAAAGAACTCACGAAACTCACATAGCAGCAAATTTACAAGCTTTGCAATTAGTACCTAACACTGATTAAAACAAAACAAAAAAAAACAAAAAAATCCAGCCAACTGAGTTCAGATATTTGTTGTGATAAAAGCCATTAAAGTGCTATCTACCTACATACATAAGTATATTTATATACCTAGTTCATATTTTATACAAATTATAAGAAGCTCTCCACGATAAACAATGACGGTAACCTACACTGCTGAAGTTGCTACATGCCGTGGATTTGGTTGTTTTCTCAAATTACTGCTCAGGTGAGTAACACCATACGTATGTGTGTTAATTTTAATTAGAAAATAGTCTCTCACTCTCTCGCTCTCCCTTGATATAAGATACTCAATGTTTTGATTAACTGATATCTGTCAGTTATCTCTCCAGAGTGATCATAAAGGGGGGTTTACATTAGTGTAGGTGTAAAAAGCGTTATGTGTTATGATTAAGGGAGAAGTTTCATGCAACTATTGCATGTGATTTTTTCTTTTTTTTCTCAAAATGATAACCCCCCTGACAACGTTTATTTTCATCCTACATTCTGTGGTGACATGGCAAGTTGTTCATGCCATTTTTTGTTTCGCTAATAACCTATGTTTAATAAATGTTTCGACAAGTGGGGGTTTATGGAATTGTAAATGTTACAACGAAGTTTACACTATTGACAAGGAAATCATTTTTAATTGCAGTATTTTTACAAATGTCTATTAATATTGGCATCTGTTAGAAATCGGAAACTCATTTATAATGAACTTTATTGAACCAAATATTTCCCGCTTAAATTTTTTCCGCCGCCTTCATATCAAGGATGACAAATGATGTTGACGAAAAAGTACTACAAATATATTAAAAATGTACTTTTCGAAGCCAAAAAGGTGCTCAAATTAAATAATATCAAATTTAAAGACTATTGTAAAAGTATATGTATATTTAAATCTAGGCCGATTTGAACAATTTTTTTTAGATTTTCTAAAAAAAAATCTTATTTTGCAAAATTTTTTTTCTAAAGAAAATTTTGTCAAAATTTTATTTCTATAGAAAATTTTGTCAAAATTTTATTTCTATAGAAAATTTTGTCAAAAGATTATTTCGATAGTAAATTTCGTCAAAATTTTGTCAAAATTTTATTTCTATTGGAAATGTTGTCAAAATATTATTTCTATAAAAAATTTTTGTATATTTTATTCCTTTAGAAAATGTTGTCAAAATTTAATTTCTATAGAAAATTTTGACAAAATTTTATTTCTATATAAAATGTTGTCAAAATTGTATTTCTATATGCATACTATTTCAAATATATATACACTATCCTTTAATACCTATAATACTATAATTTTTTTTGTAAATGTTATTCCTATAGAAAATTTTATCAAAATATTATTTGTATAGAAAATTTTTTGTAAATTTTATTTCCATAGAAAATGCTGTCGAAATTTTATTTCCATAAAAAATTATGCCCAATTTTTATTCTATAGGAGATTTTGTCAAAATTTTATTTCTATAGAAAAATTTTTAATCTTATGGAAAATTTTGTCCACATTTTATTTCTTTAGAATATTGTGGCAAAATTTTATTCTTATAGAAAATTTTGACAAAATTTTATTTCTATAGAAAATTATGACAAAATTTTATTTCTAAAGAAAATTTTGACAAAATTGTATTTCTATCGAAAATTTTGTCAAAATTTTATTTCTATAGAAAATTTTGTCAAAATTTTACTTCCATAAACATTTTTGTCAAATTTTTATTCTAAAGGAAATTTTGTCAAAATTTTATTTCTATAGGAAAAATTTTATTCTTATAAAAATTTTATTGCCATAGAAGATTTTGTCAAAATTTTATTTCTATAGAAAATTTTGTCAAAATTTTATTTCTATAGAAAATTTTGTCAAAATTTTATTTCTATAGAAAATTTTGTCAAAATTTTATTTCTATAGAAAATTTTGTCAAAATTTTATTTCTATAGAAAATTTTGTCAAAATTTTATTTCTATAGAAAATTTTGTCAACATTTTATTTCTATAGAAAATTTTGTCAAAATTTTATTTCTATAGAAAATTTTGTAAAAATTTTATTTCTATAGGAAAAATTTTATTCTTATAAAAATTTTATTGCCATAGAAGATTTTGTCAAAATTTTATTTCTATAGAAAATTTTGTCAAAATTTTATTTCTATAGAAAATTTGTCAAAATTTTATTTCTATAGAAAATTTTGTCAAAATTTTATTTCTATAGAAAATTTTGTCAAAATTTTATTTCTATAGAAAATTTTGTCAAAATTTTATTTCTATAGAAAATTTTTTCAAAATTTTATTTCTATAGAAAATTTTGTCAACATTTTATTTCTATAGAAAATTTTGTCAAAATTTTATTTCTATGGAAAATTTTGTAAAAATTTTATTTCTATAGAAATTTTGTCAAAATTTTATTTCTATTGAAAATTTTATTTCCATAAAAAATTTTGTTGTTTTTGATTTCAGCTTAAAACCATGCATTGACCAACAGAGGAAACGAATGTTTTTCAAATTTATTTGGGCAAAGCCCTATAGACTGCAATATGGTTGGATGGACGCACATTTCGGAATTACCACATTCCTCATCAGCATTCTCTACTTGCAGAAAAACTATCAACCAATTATCAGAATAAATTCAGGCAGTTCACAAGACCCAAAGTGAACCACACTTGAACCTTCCGAAAAAAGGTTTATGATAGCCGGCCTTTGCCGAAATAAATTTGTACAAACATATCTCTTTTCCTTTGCAGTTGGCTGGGTTTATTTTGAGCGTGCTTCCTCTTACTTCATTCGTTTTGTTTTGTTATTGTTGGTTTATTCTTCAATCATTTTGTTTTTTTGATTTCAGCTTCATCATGCATTGACTAAACTACAAATTTCATTCTATAGGAAATATTGTTAACATTTTATTTTTATAGGAATTTTTGTCAATTTTTTTTCCTATAGAAAATTTTGCCAAAATTTTATTTCCATAAACATTTTTGTCAAATTTTTATTCTAAAGGAAATTTTGTCAAAATTTTATTTCTATAGGAAAAATTTTATTCTTATAGAAAATTTTGTAAAAATTTTATTGCCATGGAAGATTTTGTCAAAATTTTATATCTATAGAAAATGTTGAAAAGATTTTATTTCTTTAGAAAATTTTGTCTAAATTTTATTCCTATAGAAAATTTTGTCAACATTTTATTTGTATAGAAATTTTGTCAAAATTTTATTTCTATAGAAAATTTAGTCAAAATTTTATTTCTATGGAAAATTTTGTCAAAATTTTATTTCTATAGAAAATTTTGTCAAAATTTTATTTCTATAGAATATTTTGTCCACATTTTATTTCTATAGAATATTTTGTCAAAATTTTATTTCTATAGAAAATTTTGTCGAAATTTTATTTCTAAAGAAAATTTTGTCGAAATTTTATTTCTATAGAAAATTTTGAAAAAATGTTATATCTATAGAAAATTTCGTCAACATTTTATTTCTATAGAAAATTTTGTCAAAATGTTACTTCTATAGAAAATTTTGTTAAAATTTTATTTCTATAGAAAATTTTGTAAATTTTTTTTCCTATAGAAAATTTTGCCAAAATTTTATTTCCATAACCATTTTTTTCAAATTTTTATTCTAAAGGAAATTTTGTCAAAATTTTATTTCTATAGGAAAAATTTTATTCTTATAGATAATTTTGTTAAAATTTTATTGCCATAGAAGATTTTGTCAAAATTTTATATCTATAGAAAATTTTGAAAAGACTTTATTTTCTATAGAAAATTTTTAAAAATTTTATTTCTATTGAGAATTTTGTCAAAATTTTATTTCTATAGAAAATGTTGTCAAAATTTCATTTCTATAGAAAATTTTGTCAACATTTTATTTCTATAGAAAATGTTATCAAAATTTTATTTTTATAGAAAATTTTGTAAAAATTTTATTTCTATAGAAAATTTTATCAAAAATTTATTTCTATAGAAAATTTTGTCAAAATTTTATTTCTATAGAAAATTTTGTCAAAATTTTATTTCTATGGAAATTTTTGTCAAAATTTTATTTCTATAGAAAATTTTGTCAGAATTTTATTTCTATAGAAAATGTTGTCAAATTTGTTTCCTATAGAAAATTTTACCAAAATTTTATTTCTATAGAACATTTTGTCAATTTTTTTCCTATAGAAAATTTTGTCAAAATTTTATTTCTATAGAAAATTTTGTCAACATTTTATTTCTATTGAAAATTTAGTCAAAATTTAATTTCTATACAAAGTTTTATCAAAATTTTACTTCTTTAGAAAATTTTGTCAAAATTTTATTTCTATAGAAAATTTTGCCAAAATTTTATTTCTATAGAAAAATTTTGCCAAAATTTTATTTCCATAAACATTTTTTTCAAATTTTTATTCTAAAGGAAATTTTGTCAAAATTTTATTTCTATAGGAAAAATTTTATTCTTATAGATAATTTTGTCAAAATTTTATTGCCATAGAAGATTTTGTCAAAATTTTATATCTATAGAAAATTTTGTCAAAATTTTATTTCTATAGAGAATTTTGTCAAAATTTTATTTCTATAGAAAATGTTGTCAAATTTTTAACTCTATATAAAATTTTATTTCTATAGAAAATGTTATCAATATTTTATTTTTTTGTAAAAATTTTATTTCTATAGAAAATTTTGTCAACATTTTATTTCTATAGGAATTTTTAAGCATTATTGCTAAATACACCATGTGTGTATTTCGTGTCCTTCTGGGCATTTCAAATATATACACTATCTTATAATGATCTGGTCCTCAGTGTGGCGGAAAAATCACATTCCACATTTCACATTTGGATACGAATGGGGAATAGGCAATATTCCTCTCAAAAATGTTGAGATCCTGTAATAAAAACTAAAATATCGTCATTTTGGTATATGCTTATTTGTTTAATATCCGCTATTTACAATTTTTAGAGTTGAGTTGTTATATGTGAAAATTTCACATTTAGGGCAGAATAACTCTATGTAGAGTAATTGTGCCGAAAAGGTACTAAAGGGCTCGATGTCGTGCCACGGTCGACGCTGCTTCATATAACCAGAGTAGAGGTGCCACCTTCATTTAAAAACATTAAACGCTATAATTTGCAGAGTAAAAAACAATCGTGATATTTATGATATTTTCACGTGTCTTGTTACTGTTCTCTTTGCTTGATTAGGAAATTTATACAATACTAATATATTTAATACATATATTAGTCACATTTCCTGGTATACGACAAATTGCATAACGTCAATCAATTATTGTTTAATTTTCTTAAATGATTTAAGGTTATTTTTTATGATTACTATAAACGTTTATAAGCACAACAATGTGTTAGATTATTTTTTTTTTTTTTTTTTTGCATAGAAATAAACTATAAAAAAAACTTAGTGTAAACTTATCTAAATGAAATTCTAAATAAACAGTGATTTAAGGCTATAAAAATACATATCAGGCATAATGTCAACAAAAATAACATTGATAAAAATGCTCTTACTATTAAATCAGACGTCAGAGTTAGACCCATACACCTATGTTTTAAAAGATTGTATTAAATGGTTATAATCTTTCGCCGATTTTATGGATGGGGAGGGAGGTGGTGGAAGGAGTATAAATCGAACGAGTAATCGAATGTGACGTCTTAAAATTTTAATTACTCTTTTATTAAAATATAAATGGTGTTCACGAGAAAAATGAGTGAATAAAAGATAAATATGAAAAATCGGGGTTAAATGGAAAAATGCAAAAATTCTAAAATTTTAATTTTTCTAAAATTGCAAGAACAGCCGCGGATATTTGACTTTAATTTTTGGCACAATTTTATATATGGGCACATCCTTTGGATATATAAACGAAATTTCACAATCCCTGATCCTCTATGGCACACTTCTCCTGACCTGACCCACAGGTGAAATACTTCAATTAAAATAACAACTTAAGGATCATTGACTTTTTTGAAAATACCTTTCGCATTTCTTCAATTAATGCTTTTAGAACAACAAAAACAAATAATTTATAAGATAAATCACATGTTTACATCCACCATGAAAATTTACACAATATTTGCATTTGAAAAAAAAAAATCAATTTAAATGTATTGTACATATTCAATTTATTTAGTTTGTATACAAAAATACACTGTGCGGTCAAGCGAATAATTCACAATTATAAAGGCAATGGTCGCACACGAGAGATTATTCATTCATTTCGTAAATCTTCTGATTCCGTCAAAGTGAATAAAATGAATTGCAATTTGGCAAGTATAATAAGTAATTACTTGTTCTTCGTCCGATAATATTGAAAGCGTTTATGCATTTTTTTTATTAATAAAAATTTATTTTCTGAAAGCAAAATCTTCGTCATGGTGACGAAATTTTACTTCGCTGGGATAAAATTTTCATTATCGGTGAAGAAACACCGAACGGCGTTCCCCATTGCAGTGAAACCACTTAGAGAAGCGTTGACATCCTCAGAAATGTCACCAGCATTACTGAGGTGGAATAATCCACCGCTGAAAAACTTTTTGGTGTTAGGTCGAAGCAGGATAGGAAATTTTGTCAAAATTGTATTTCTATAGAAAATTTTGCTAAAATTTTATTTCTATAGAAAATTTTGTCAATATTTTATTTCTATAGAAAATTTTGCTAAAATTTTATTTTTATAGAAAATTTTGTCCAAATTTTATTTCTATAGAAAATTCTGTCATAATTTTATTTCTATAGAAAATTTTGTCAAAATTATATTTCTACAGAAAATTTTGTCAAAATTATATTTCTATATAAAATTTTATCAAAATTATATTTCTATATAAAATTTTATCACAATTTTATTTGCATGGAAAATTTTGTCATAATTTTATTTCTATAGAAAATTTTGTTAAAATTTCATCTCTATAGGAAATTTTGTCAAAATTTGTACGGTGACTTGCAGAACGAACAGCATCACACGAACTCACATAAAAAATCCCAGAAGATGGTTAGTGGCACTAACCGAAATATTGGAAATAAATATTAAAACAAATCAATAATCGATTGTTTCTATGACCTCAAGCCGAACAAAATTAATAATCAGAATAAAAATTTTATTTCTACAGAAAATTTTGTCAAAATTTAATTTCTATAGAAAATTTTGTCAATATTTTATTTCTATAGAAAATTGTGCTAAAATTTTATTTCTATAGAAAATTTTGCTAAAATTGTATTTCTATAGAAAATTTTGTCAAAATTGTATTTCTATAGAAAATGTTGTCAAAATTTTATTTCTATAGAAAATTTTGTCAATATTTTATATATAGAAATAAAATTTTGACAAAATTTAATTTCTATAGAAAATTTTGTCAATATTTTATTTCTATAGAAAATTTTGCTAAAATTTTATTTTTATAGAAAATTTTATTTCTACAGAAAATTTTGTCAAAATGTTATTTGTATAGAACATTTGGTCAACATTTTACTTCTATAGAAAATTTTGTCATAATTTTATTTCTATAGAAAATTTTGTCAAAATTTTATTTCTATAGAAAATTTTGTCAAAATTTTATTTCTATAGAAAATTTTGTCAAAACTTTATTTCTATGGAAAATTTTGTCAAAATTTTATTTCTATAGAAAATTTTGTTAAAATTTCATTTCTATAGAAAATTTTGTCAAAATTTTATTTCTATAGAAAATTTTGTCAAAATTTTATTTCTATAGAAAATTTTGTCAAAATTTTATTTCTATAGAAAATTTTGTCAAAATTTCATTTCTATAGAAAATTTTGTCAAAATTTTATTTCTATAGAAAATTTTGTCAAAATTTTATTTATTTCTATAGAAAATTTTGTCAAAATTTTATTTCTATAGAAAATTTTGTCAAAATTTTATTTCTATAGAAAATTTTGTCAAAATTTTATTTCTATAGAAAATTTTGTCAAAATTTTATTTCTATAGAAAATTTTGTCAAAATTTTATTTCTATAGAAAATTTTGTCAAAATTTTATTTCTATAGAAAATTTTGTCAAAATTTTATTTCTATAGAATTTTTTTGTCCAAATTTTATTTCTATGCAAAATTTTGTCAAGATTTTACTTCTATAGACAATTTTGTCAAAATTTTATTTCTATAAAAAATTTTGTCATAATTTTATTTCTATAGAAAATTTTGTCAAAATTTATAAAAATTTTGTCAAAATTATATTTCTTTATAAAATTTTATCAAAATTTTATTTCTATAGAAAATTTTGTCATAATTTTATTACTAATGAAAATTTTGTCATAATTTTATTTCTATAGAAAATTTTGTCAAAATTTTATTTCAATAGACAATTTTGTCAAAATTTTATTTCTATAGCAAATTTTATTTCTATAGAAAATTTTGTCAAAATGTTATTTCTATAGAAAATTTTGTCAATATTTTATTTCTACAGAAAATTTTGTTAAAGTTGTATTTCTATAGAAAATTTTATTTCTACAGAAAATTTTGTCAAAATGTTATTTGTATAGAAAATTTTGTCAAAATGTTATTTGTATAGAAATTTTTTTCAAATTTTTATTTCTATAGAAAATTTTGTCAAAAATTTATGTCTATAGAAAATTTTGTCCAAATTTTATTTCCAGGGAAAATTTTGTCATAATTTTATTTCTATGGAAAATTTTGTCATAATTTTATTTCTATGGAAAATTTTGTCAAAATTTGATTTCTATAGAAAATTTTGTCAAAATTTTATTTCTATAGAAAATTTTGTCAAAATTTTATTTCTATCGAAAATTTTGTCAAAATTTTATTTCTATAGAAAATTTTGTCCAAATTTTATTTCCAGGGAAAATTTTGTCATAATTTTATTTCTATGCAAAATTTTGTCAAGATTTTATTTCTATAGACAATTTTGTCAAAATTTTATTTCTATAAAAAATTTTGTCATAATTTTATTTCTATAGAAAATTTGTCAAAATTTATAAAAATTTTGTCAAAATTATATTTCTTTATAAAATTTTATCAAAATTTTATTTCCATGGAAAATTTTGTCAAAATTTTATTTCTATAGAAAATTTTGTCAACATTTTAATTCTATAGAAAATGTTGTCCAAATTTTATTACTAATGAAAATTTTGTCATAATTTTATTTCTATAGACAATTTTGTCAAAATTTTATTTCAATAGACAATTTTGTCAAAATTTTATTTCTATAGAAAATTTTGTCAAAATGTTATTTCTATAGAAAATTTTGTCAATATTTTATTTCTACAGAAAATTTTGTCAAAATTTTATTTCTATGGAAAATTTTGTCAACATTTTATTTCTATAGAAAATTTTGTCAATATTTTATTTCTATAGAAAATTTTGCTAAAATTTTATTTCTATAGAAAATTTTGCTAACATTTTATTTCTATAGAAAATTTTGTCAAAATTTTATTTCTATAGAAAATGTTGTCAAAATTTGATTTCTATGGAAAATTTTGTCAAAATTTTATTTCTATAGAAAAGTTTTTCAAACTTTTACTTCTATAGAAAATCTTGTCATTATTTTAGTTTTATAGAAAATTTTGTCCAAATTTTATTTCTATAGAAAATGTTGTCATAATTTTATTTCTATAGAAAATTTTGTCAAAATTATATTTCTACAGAAAATTTTGTCAAAATTATATTTCTATATAAAATTTTATCAAAATTATATTTCTATATAAAATTTTATCACAATTTTATTTGCATGGAAAATTTTGTCATAATTTTATTTCTATAGAAAATTTTGTTAAAATTTCATCTCTATAGGAAATTTTGTCAAAATTTGTACGGTGACTTGCAGAACGAACAGCATCACACGAACTCACATAAAAAATCCCAGAAGATGGTTAGTGGCACTAACCGAAATATTGGAAATAAATATTAAAACAAATCAATAATCGATTGTTTCTATGACCTCAAGCCGAACAAAATTAATAATCAGAATAAAAATTTTATTTCTACAGAAAATTTTGTCAAAATTTAATTTCTATAGAAAATTTTGTCAATATTTTATTTCTATAGAAAATTGTGCTAAAATTTTATTTCTATAGAAAATTTTGCTAAAATTGTATTTCTATAGAAAATTTTGTCAAAATTGTATTTCTATAGAAAATGTTGTCAAAATTTTATTTCTATAGAAAATTTTGTCAATATTTTATATATAGAAATAAAATTTTGACAAAATTTAATTTCTATAGAAAATTTTGTCAATATTTTATTTCTATAGAAAATTTTGCTAAAATTTTATTTTTATAGAAAATTTTATTTCTACAGAAAATTTTGTCAAAATGTTATTTGTATAGAACATTTGGTCAACATTTTACTTCTATAGAAAATTTTGTCATAATTTTATTTCTATAGAAAATTTTGTCAAAATTTTATTTCTATAGAAAATTTTGTCAAAATTTTATTTCTATAGAAAATTTTGTCAAAACTTTATTTCTATGGAAAATTTTGTCAAAATTTTATTTCTATAGAAAATTTTGTTAAAATTTCATTTCTATAGAAAATTTTGTCAAAATTTTATTTCTATAGAAAATTTTGTCAAAATTTTATTTCTATAGAAAATTTTGTCAAAATTTTATTTCTATAGAAAATTTTGTCAAAATTTCATTTCTATAGAAAATTTTGTCAAAATTTTATTTCTATAGAAAATTTTGTCAAAATTTTATTTATTTCTATAGAAAATTTTGTCAAAATTTTATTTCTATAGAAAATTTTGTCAAAATTTTATTTCTATAGAAAATTTTGTCAAAATTTTATTTCTATAGAAAATTTTGTCAAAATTTTATTTCTATAGAAAATTTTGTCAAAATTTTATTTCTATAGAAAATTTTGTCAAAATTTTATTTCTATAGAAAATTTTGTCAAAATTTTATTTCTATAGAATTTTTTTGTCCAAATTTTATTTCTATGCAAAATTTTGTCAAGATTTTACTTCTATAGACAATTTTGTCAAAATTTTATTTCTATAAAAAATTTTGTCATAATTTTATTTCATAAAAGTCAATAGTTTTTCAAGCTTAAGATCTTCGTTTCCTTTATTTTTTATTTTTAATCCATTATTCCTGATATTTCGCAATTTTCACTGAATTGCTTCTTCAGAGGGTTATTTGATCTATAATATTATTATTATTAATTAGTTTAGTTAACACTTAGCATTTTATAAATACATACAATATAATAAACTTCTTAATTTTAAACTACAATCTACCAGGCGAACATAACATTAGCAAGCAACAACTATCTTTAACTTACATATGAGACAATGATCACAAAACAATTATTATTCTAATGGAGCATCACTGCTCTCGTCTACTTTATCTATTGCACTGGTTGTCTAATGTTGTTGTTCGGATTATTCCTCGTCAGTTGGTCATCGGTTTTGCATATCATGTGCCTGTATATGTGTGCTATGCTGTCAGTGTCCGTTTTGTAATTTATTCGTCGATTTGTTGGTACATTATTGATGTGCAGCATTTCTAATGTGTACCTTTTGTTGTTATTGCTTTCTTGTTGCAATATGCGTACATTATTGAAGTTTGGTTGATGCCTTGTTTTTGCACAGTGGGTTGCTAATGCTGTTTTTTGTAATTTTTGATTATTACGATTTTTTATATCTGATTTGTGGCCTGATATTCTCGTTTTTAATTTATTTTTTGTGGTTCCGATGTAGACCATTTCACATTTTTCCGAAGAATTTCCTTCACATGGAATTTCATAAATAACGTTCGGTGTTTCTTCCTTTTGGATTTTGTCTTTGGTGTTGGTAAACAGTTTTTTCAAGGTGTTATTTGACTTATGCGCTAAGTTGTATTTGTTCCTGTCAAAAATGTTGGATTTTGATATCCTTTCCGATATTCCCGGTATATACAGTAATGATCTGTAAGATTTTTGCTGCTTGTCATTGTCCAGTTTCTCTGTACGTGGCTTAAAGTCAGCTATTAAATCCCTACTAAGTTTCTTCGGGAAATTGTTCTCTTCCAGTATACTTTGTAGTTTCTTCTTGTTCTTCTGATGGAATCTTTGGTCACTTATGGAAAGTACTCTATGAATCAGATTTTGGGCAGTGTTCAAGATTATTCTTTTTGGATGCTTGGAAAAGAAATTCATAATTCTTCCCGACGCCGTGTTTTTTTGATACCAATCCATAAATATATTTTCTCCATTTTTTATTATCAATATATCCAGATACGGTAATTTTTGGGTTTCTTCTAGTTCCATGGTGAATTTGATACTGTCATGGAAATTGTTGAGTTCTGCCAACGTTCGTTCGATTTCTGTTTCCTTAATGATTGCAAATAAGTCGTCGACGTATTTTGTTATTACCTTAGGTTTATGTACAAGTTTTTTCAAGCTATCGTCCAGTAGTTTTTCCATCAGAATGTCTGCTACAATGGGGGAGGCTGGTGATCCCATCGGCAATCCTTTTTTCTGTTTATATATTTTGTTGTCATATTGGAAATATCTGTTATCTATTATACAAAATTTTAATACTTTAATAAATAAATTCTTTGTCATGTCTGTGTGCATCTTAATTTCGTCCCATCTTTCTTCTATTATTTTGATAGCGAGGTCTACTGGTACGCTGGGGAAGAGAGATACCACGTCGAAGGAGATTAGTTTTTCGTCATTTTTGATTGTCAAGTTTTTTATCTTATCTCTAAATTGTCTCGAGTCTCTCACGTTATATTTGGAGTTTTTGGTCAAGTTTTTTAAAATATTCACCAGATATTTATTCAATCCCGCTGCAGGTGCGTTTATCGAAGAGCATATGGGCCTTAATGGATAGTCTTCTTTATGGATTTTAGGTAAACCATACAACCTAGGCGCTGATGCAATTTCAGTCTTTAATCTTCTTCCTTCCAATTCTGTAATTAACTTGTCCCTGAATAATTCTTCTACCAGTTCGTTATTCCTTTTTTGTAGGCCTTGTGTTGGATCCTTATTTACTCGTTGGTAAGTCATCATGTCGCCTACGATTTGTTGCATTCGTTTTCGGTAATCTTCTTTTTCAATAGCCACTGTCGTATTGCCTTTGTCCGCGTTCATAATTAAAATGTTTTTATTCTTTTTCAAAAATTTTTTAGTTCGTTCCACTGTGTTTGTAATAAATCTATCCCTTCCGCTTTGGCTCATTTTGTTTCTATAGTTGTCTACTGAAGTTGCGAATTTTGTTCTGGCCTTTTCCTGCTCTTCCTTATTGCTGTTGGTTTGTATTAGGGTTTCCCCATCTGCAATATACTTGAAAATCGGAAAATCGGCTTTACGCGTTGGTAAACCAAATTTTTCTCCGAGTGATAGGAGCCACTTTATGTCATCCGGAAATTCAGTTTTCGTTTTATTCACGAACCATTTTTCATTTGTTCTTATGTCTAGATCAGTAAGCTGTTGTTTTTTGAGTTTATCGAATTTTTTCTTGTGTATTTCGTTGGTTTTTTCTTTTATCTTCTGTAACTTTTCTGCTTCTACTGCCCAAAGCTCAGTACTCAGTAGTACTCAGTAGAAGCAGAAAAGTTACAGAAGATAAAAGAAAAAACCAACGAAATACACAAGAAAAAATTCGATAAACTCAAAAAACAACAGCTTACTGATCTAGACATAAGAACAAATGAAAAATGGTTCGTGAATAAAACGAAAACTGAATTTCCGGATGACATAAAGTGGCTCCTATCACTCGGAGAAAAATTTGGTTTACCAACGCGTAAAGCCGATTTTCCGATTTTCAAGTATATTGCAGATGGGGAAACCCTAATACAAACCAACAGCAATAAGGAAGAGCAGGAAAAGGCCAGAACAAAATTCGCAACTTCAGTAGACAACTATAGAAACAAAATGAGCCAAAGCGGAAGGGATAGATTTATTACAAACACAGTGGAACGAACTAAAAAATTTTTGAAAAAGAATAAAAACATTTTAATTATGAACGCGGACAAAGGCAATACGACAGTGGCTATTGAAAAAGAAGATTACCGAAAACGAATGCAACAAATCGTAGGCGACATGATGACTTACCAACGAGTAAATAAGGATCCAACACAAGGCCTACAAAAAAGGAATAACGAACTGGTAGAAGAATTATTCAGGGACAAGTTAATTACAGAATTGGAAAGAAGAAGATTAAAGACTGAAATTGCATCAGCGCCTAGGTTGTATGGTTTACCTAAAATCCATAAAGAAGACTATCCATTAAGGCCCATATGCTCTTCGATAAACGCACCTGCAGCGGGATTGAATAAATATCTGGTGAATATTTTAAAAAACTTGACCAAAAACTCCAAATATAACGTGAGAGACTCGAGACAATTTAGAGATAAGATAAAAAACTTGACAATCAAAAATGACGAAAAACTAATCTCCTTCGACGTGGTATCTCTCTTCCCCAGCGTACCAGTAGACCTCGCTATCAAAATAATAGAAGAAAGATGGGACGAAATTAAGATGCACACAGACATGACAAAGAATTTATTTATTAAAGTATTAAAATTTTGTATAATATGAGTATAATATGTATAAGATGGGACGAAATTAAGATGCACACAGACATGACAAAGAATTTATTTATTAAAGTATTAAAATTTTGTATAATAGATAACAGATATTTCCAATATGACAACAAAATATATAAACAGAAAAAAGGATTGCCGATGGGATCACCAGCCTCCCCCATTGTAGCAGACATTCTGATGGAAAAACTACTGGACGATAGCTTGAAAAAACTTGTACATAAACCTAAGGTAATAACAAAATACGTCGACGACTTATTTGCAATCATTAAGGAAACAGAAATCGAACGAACGTTGGCAGAACTCAACAATTTCCATGACAGTATCAAATTCACCATGGAACTAGAAGAAACCCAAAAATTACCGTATCTGGATATATTGATAATAAAAAATGGAGAAAATATATTTATGGATTGGTATCAAAAAAACACGGCGTCGGGAAGAATTATGAATTTCTTTTCCAAGCATCCAAAAAGAATAATCTTGAACACTGCCCAAAATCTGATTCATAGAGTACTTTCCATAAGTGACCAAAGATTCCATCAGAAGAACAAGAAGAAACTACAAAGTATACTGGAAGAGAACAATTTCCCGAAGAAACTTAGTAGGGATTTAATAGCTGACTTTAAGCCACGTACAGAGAAACTGGACAATGACAAGCAGCAAAAATCTTACAGATCATTACTGTATATACCGGGAATATCGGAAAGGATATCAAAATCCAACATTTTTGACAGGAACAAATACAACTTAGCGCATAAGTCAAATAACACCTTGAAAAAACTGTTTACCAACACCAAAGACAAAATCCAAAAGGAAGAAACACCGAACGTTATTTATGAAATTCCATGTGAAGGAAATTCTTCGGAAAAATGTGAAATGGTCTACATCGGAACCACAAAAAATAAATTAAAAACGAGAATATCAGGCCACAAATCAGATATAAAAAATCGTAATAATCAAAAATTACAAAAAACAGCATTAGCAACCCACTGTGCAAAAACAAGGCATCAACCAAACTTCAATAATGTACGCATATTGCAACAAGAAAGCAATAACAACAAAAGGTACACATTAGAAATGCTGCACATCAATAATGTACCAACAAATCGACGAATAAATTACAAAACGGACACTGACAGCATAGCACACATATACAGGCACATGATATGCAAAACCGATGACCAACTGACGAGGAATAATCCGAACAACAACATTAGACAACCAGTGCAATAGATAAAGTAGACGAGAGCAGTGATGCTCCATTAGAATAATAATTGTTTTGTGATCATTGTCTCATATGTAAGTTAAAGATAGTTGTTGCTTGCTAATGTTATGTTCGCCTGGTAGATTGTAGTTTAAAATTAAGAAGTTTATTATATTGTATGTATTTATAAAATGCTAAGTGTTAACTAAACTAATTAATAATAATAATATTATAGATCAAATAACCCTCTGAAGAAGCAATTCAGTGAAAATTGCGAAATATCAGGAATAATGGATTAAAAATAAAAAATAAAGGAAACGAAGATCTTAAGCTTGAAAAACTATTGACTTTTATTAAAAAGAAAAAGATCGAATAAAACACCAAGAAACATAATTTTATTTCTATAGAAAATTTTGTCAAAATTTATAAAAATTTTGTCAAAATTATATTTCTTTATAAAATTTTATCAAAATTTTATTTCTATAGAAAATTTTGTCATAATTTTATTACTAATGAAAATTTTGTCATAATTTTATTTCTATAGAAAATTTTGTCAAAATTTTATTTCAATAGACAATTTTGTCAAAATTTTATTTCTATAGCAAATTTTATTTCTATAGAAAATTTTGTCAAAATGTTATTTCTATAGAAAATTTTGTCAATATTTTATTTCTACAGAAAATTTTGTTAAAGTTGTATTTCTATAGAAAATTTTATTTCTACAGAAAATTTTGTCAAAATGTTATTTGTATAGAAAATTTTGTCAAAATGTTATTTGTATAGAAATTTTTTTCAAATTTTTATTTCTATAGAAAATTTTGTCAAAAATTTATGTCTATAGAAAATTTTGTCCAAATTTTATTTCCAGGGAAAATTTTGTCATAATTTTATTTCTATGGAAAATTTTGTCATAATTTTATTTCTATGGAAAATTTTGTCAAAATTTGATTTCTATAGAAAATTTTGTCAAAATTTTATTTCTATAGAAAATTTTGTCAAAATTTTATTTCTATCGAAAATTTTGTCAAAATTTTATTTCTATAGAAAATTTTGTCCAAATTTTATTTCCAGGGAAAATTTTGTCATAATTTTATTTCTATGCAAAATTTTGTCAAGATTTTATTTCTATAGACAATTTTGTCAAAATTTTATTACTATAAAAAATTTTGTCATAATTTTATTTCTATAGAAAATTTGTCAAAATTTATAAAAATTTTGTCAAAATTATATTTCTTTATAAAATTTTATCAAAATTTTATTTCCATGGAAAATTTTGTCAAAATTTTATTTCTATAGAAAATTTTGTCAACATTTTAATTCTATAGAAAATGTTGTCCAAATTTTATTACTAATGAAAATTTTGTCATAATTTTATTTCTATAGACAATTTTGTCAAAATTTTATTTCAATAGACAATTTTGTCAAAATTTTATTTCTATAGAAAATTTTGTCAAAATGTTATTTCTATAGAAAATTTTGTCAATATTTTATTTCTACAGAAAATTTTGTCAAAATTTTATTTCTATGGAAAATTTTGTCAACATTTTATTTCTATAGAAAATTTTGTCAATATTTTATTTCTATAGAAAATTTTGCTAAAATTTTATTTCTATAGAAAATTTTGCTAACATTTTATTTCTATAGAAAATTTTGTCAAAATTTTATTTCTATAGAAAATGTTGTCAAAATTTGATTTCTATGGAAAATTTTGTCAAAATTTTATTTCTATAGAAAAGTTTTTCAAACTTTTACTTCTATAGAAAATCTTGTCATTATTTTAGTTTTATAGAAAATTTTGTCCAAATTTTATTTCTATAGAAAATGTTGTCATAATTTTATTTCTATAGAAAATTTTGTCAAAATTATATTTCTACAGAAAATTTTGTCAAAATTATATTTCTATATAAAATTTTATCAAAATTATATTTCTATATAAAATTTTATCACAATTTTATTTGCATGGAAAATTTTGTCATAATTTTATTTCTATAGAAAATTTTGTTAAAATTTCATCTCTATAGGAAATTTTGTCAAAATTTGTACGGTGACTTGCAGAACGAACAGCATCACACGAACTCACATAAAAAATCCCAGAAGATGGTTAGTGGCACTAACCGAAATATTGGAAATAAATATTAAAACAAATCAATAATCGATTGTTTCTATGACCTCAAGCCGAACAAAATTAATAATCAGAATAAAAATTTTATTTCTACAGAAAATTTTGTCAAAATTTAATTTCTATAGAAAATTTTGTCAATATTTTATTTCTATAGAAAATTGTGCTAAAATTTTATTTCTATAGAAAATTTTGCTAAAATTGTATTTCTATAGAAAATTTTGTCAAAATTGTATTTCTATAGAAAATGTTGTCAAAATTTTATTTCTATAGAAAATTTTGTCAATATTTTATATATAGAAATAAAATTTTGACAAAATTTAATTTCTATAGAAAATTTTGTCAATATTTTATTTCTATAGAAAATTTTGCTAAAATTATTATTATTTATTATATTTATTTCTACAGAAAATTTTGTCAAAATGTTATTTGTATAGAACATTTGGTCAACATTTTACTTCTATAGAAAATTTTGTCATAATTTTATTTCTATAGAAAATTTTGTCAAAATTTTATTTCTATAGAAAATTTTGTCAAAATTTTATTTCTATAGAAAATTTTGTCAAAACTTTATTTCTATGGAAAATTTTGTCAAAATTTTATTTCTATAGAAAATTTTGTTAAAATTTCATTTCTATAGAAAATTTTGTCAAAATTTTATTTCTATAGAAAATTTTGTCAAAATTTTATTTCTATAGAAAATTTTGTCAAAATTTTATTTCTATAGAAAATTTTGTCAAAATTTCATTTCTATAGAAAATTTTGTCAAAATTTTATTTCTATAGAAAATTTTGTCAAAATTTTATTTATTTCTATAGAAAATTTTGTCAAAATTTTATTTCTATAGAAAATTTTGTCAAAATTTTATTTCTATAGAAAATTTTGTCAAAATTTTATTTCTATAGAAAATTTTGTCAAAATTTTATTTCTATAGAAAATTTTGTCAAAATTTTATTTCTATAGAAAATTTTGTCAAAATTTTATTTCTATAGAAAATTTTGTCAAAATTTTATTTCTATAGAATTTTTTTGTCCAAATTTTATTTCTATGCAAAATTTTGTCAAGATTTTACTTCTATAGACAATTTTGTCAAAATTTTATTTCTATAAAAAATTTTGTCATAATTTTATTTCTATAGAAAATTTTGTCAAAATTTATAAAAATTTTGTCAAAATTATATTTCTTTATAAAATTTTATCAAAATTTTATTTCTATAGAAAATTTTGTCATAATTTTATTACTAATGAAAATTTTGTCATAATTTTATTTCTATAGAAAATTTTGTCAAAATTTTATTTCAATAGACAATTTTGTCAAAATTTTATTTCTATAGCAAATTTTATTTCTATAGAAAATTTTGTCAAAATGTTATTTCTATAGAAAATTTTGTCAATATTTTATTTCTACAGAAAATTTTGTTAAAGTTGTATTTCTATAGAAAATTTTATTTCTACAGAAAATTTTGTCAAAATGTTATTTGTATAGAAAATTTTGTCAAAATGTTATTTGTATAGAAATTTTTTTCAAATTTTTATTTCTATAGAAAATTTTGTCAAAAATTTATGTCTATAGAAAATTTTGTCCAAATTTTATTTCCAGGGAAAATTTTGTCATAATTTTATTTCTATGGAAAATTTTGTCATAATTTTATTTCTATGGAAAATTTTGTCAAAATTTGATTTCTATAGAAAATTTTGTCAAAATTTTATTTCTATAGAAAATTTTGTCAAAATTTTATTTCTATCGAAAATTTTGTCAAAATTTTATTTCTATAGAAAATTTTGTCCAAATTTTATTTCCAGGGAAAATTTTGTCATAATTTTATTTCTATGCAAAATTTTGTCAAGATTTTATTTCTATAGACAATTTTGTCAAAATTTTATTACTATAAAAAATTTTGTCATAATTTTATTTCTATAGAAAATTTGTCAAAATTTATAAAAATTTTGTCAAAATTATATTTCTTTATAAAATTTTATCAAAATTTTATTTCCATGGAAAATTTTGTCAAAATTTTATTTCTATAGAAAATTTTGTCAACATTTTAATTCTATAGAAAATGTTGTCCAAATTTTATTACTAATGAAAATTTTGTCATAATTTTATTTCTATAGACAATTTTGTCAAAATTTTATTTCAATAGACAATTTTGTCAAAATTTTATTTCTATAGAAAATTTTGTCAAAATGTTATTTCTATAGAAAATTTTGTCAATATTTTATTTCTACAGAAAATTTTGTCAAAATTTTATTTCTATGGAAAATTTTGTCAACATTTTATTTCTATAGAAAATTTTGTCAATATTTTATTTCTATAGAAAATTTTGCTAAAATTTTATTTCTATAGAAAATTTTGCTAACATTTTATTTCTATAGAAAATTTTGTCAAAATTTTATTTCTATAGAAAATGTTGTCAAAATTTGATTTCTATGGAAAATTTTGTCAAAATTTTATTTCTATAGAAAAGTTTTTCAAACTTTTACTTCTATAGAAAATCTTGTCATTATTTTAGTTTTATAGAAAATTTTGTCAAAATTTTATTTCTATAGAAAATGTTGTCATAATTTTATTTCTATAGAAAATTTTGTCAAAATTTAATTTCTATAGAAAATTTTGTCAAAATTTAATTTCTATGGAAAACTTTGTCGAAATTTTATTTCTATAGAAAATTTTGTCATAATTTTATATCTATAGAAAATTTTGTCAAAATTTTATTTTCGTGGAAAATTTTGTCATAATTTTATTTCTATAGAAAATGTTGTCATAATTTTATTTCTATAGAAAATTTTGTCCAAATTTTATTTCTATAAAAAACTTTGTCAAAATTGTATTTCTATAGAAATTTTTGTCAAAATTTTATTTCTATAGAAAATTTTGTCAAAATTTTATTTCTATAGAAAATTTTGCTAAAATTTTACATCTATAGAAAATTTTGCTAAAATTTTATTTCTATAGAAAATTTTGCTAAAATTTTATTTCTATATAAAATTTTATCAAAATTTTATTTCTATTGAAAATTTTGTCAACATTTTATTTCTATAGAAAATTTTGTCAATATTTTATTTCTATAGAAAATTTTGCTAAAATTTTATTTCTATAGAAAATTTTGCTAACATTTTATTTCTATAGAAAATTTTGTCAAAATTTTATGTCTATAGAAAATGTTGTCAAAATTTGATTTCTATGGAAAATTTTGTCAAAATTTTATTTCTATAGAAAATTTTTTCAAAATTTTACTTCTATAGAAAATCTTGTCATTATTTTAGTTTTATAGAAAATTTTGTCAAAATTTTATTTCTATAGAAAATGTTGTCATAATTTTATTTCTATAGAAAATTTTGTCCAAATTTTATTCCTATAGAAAATATTGTCAAAATTTTATTTCTATAAAAAACTTTGTCAAAATTTTATTTCTATAGAAATTTTTGTTAACATTTTATTTCTATAGAAATTTTTTTCAAAATTTTATTTCTATGTTAATGGGGAATATTTTGAAAAAAGAAAATAACAATAAAACGATTTTCCATTAATTTTACACATCACTTTTTTTTTATTTTACAAGTTTTTATTTTTTTCTATATGCACTTTTTCTTTTAGTGTATTGTTATTTTCATCATGTTATTATGCATCATATCATAAAAATACTTTAAGCTTAAATGCGTTGATATTCGCATATCCCATGATGGAACTATTCTGTGGGAAAATACGAATATCAAAGCCTCGCGTAACATGCAATGCTATTTCATTGAATTGAGCTGTATGCTAATGGTGAGTAATGGTTATAGAGACCTAATAATAGAACCACAACAAATTATTTTTAATTTCCCTGCAACAGTGTCAAACGAAAGTGATATTGTGTCAATCTTTGGGGATAGTGTCCATTTATATAAAATAACATGTTAGCCTGCCAATTTCATTCATATCTACCGCAGATATATACCAAGTAAAAAAAGTACTCAATTTTATAGTTTTTGTCAAGATTAGACAACAAATATGCTACTAACACATACTTTGTCACATGCAGACAAATGATGATTATCTTTGTCAAAAAAAAAAAAAAAAAAAAAAAACTCTTCAAACTACCTCAATTTACTTTAAATTAGGAAATAAACAACAAAAAGCATTTTTTTTTAAATTTCACGAAAATTTGTCACTTGACAATAGCAATAATACCTACTCACATTGATTATTTAAAAAAAAAAATAAAAAAAGAAATCATCCAATTAAAAATAAATTACCACTTGAAAATGTCATCAAAGAATTCCATATACGTACGTATGTGCCTTAAAGAGTAAGTGTGTGTCACATTATTATTTATTAATGTCTAAATTTATTTATTACATAATAAAAATATTATCGGCCAATGTGGCAAATGTCACTGTATGCCATAGTAGATTACGAAAAAAAAACAAACGACTTAGATAAAATGCAAAATTAATAAAGTTTATGTAGATAAAACTGCAATGCCATAAATCCTGTTATTATAATTTTATTTGTAATTATTATAAATTGATATTTGATTTATGATTGCAAGGTCAGACATTGGCTGCCTTGGGATATACTTCATTGTAATATGATTCTATTTCATATTTTAAATACACTTAAAAAATGCTCAATCATGCTAAAGACAATTTTTGGGTAATACAAATTTATAAGGAAGTGAGAAGTGGAGACGTAGCTAAATCGACATTAACTATTTAGTGATACAAAAATCGAAAGTCGACTTTTCGTATAAACGGCTCAACTCGATTATTCGTTATTTTTAAATTTAATTTTAGCAAGTATATACGGCCGTAAGTTCGGCCAGGCCGAATCTTATGTACCCTCCACCATGGATTGCGTTGACACTTCTACGAAAGACTGTCATCCACAATCGAATTACTTGGGTTGTGGTACCGGTGACCTTGCCATCTTAAAACTTCTTAACATCGTCTTCTAAATTGTAAGTTAGCCCATACGTGGTATATATTAGACAAAAAAGGTATGTATAGGTAAGTCTCCAAATAATTACGAAATGGACTTTTGCACGGTACTTAGATAGCCAGAATTGCAATATGGGGGTCGTTTATATGGGGGCTATATACAATTATGAACTTGACCATATACTTACACCATGTACCAAATTTCAGCCGGAACGGAAATTTGGTGGAGGGTATAAAAAGTTACATGAACGAAATCTAATTCCTTAATTTAAAGACGATTAGTCGACACATATTGCATTTTTTACTTCCCTGGAAATAAAATTTTGATAAAATTTTATATAGAAATATAATTTTGACAAAATTTTCCATAGAAATAAAATTATAACAAAATTTTCCATGCAAATAAAATTTTGATAAAATTTTATATAGAAATATAATTTTAACAAAATTTTCTGTACAAATAAAATTTTGAAAAAATTGTCGATAGAAATAAAATTTTGACAAAATTTTCTATAGAAATAAAATTATGACAATATTTTCTATAGAAATAAAATTTTGACAAAATTTTCTATAGAAATAAAATTTTGACAAAATTTTCTATAGAAATAAAATTTTGATAAAATTTTTTATAGAAATAAAATTTTAGCAAAATTTTCTATAGAAATAAAATTTTGAAAAAATTGTCGATAGAAATAAAATTTGGACAAAATTTTCTATAGAAATAAAATTTGGACAAAATTTTCTATAGAAATAAAATTTTGACAAAATTTTCTATAGAAATAAAATTTTGAAAAAATTTTCTATAGAAATAAAATGTTGACAAAATTTTCTTTAGAAATAAAATTTTAGCAAAATTTTCTATAGAAATAAAATTTTAGCAAAATTTTCTATAGAAATAAAAGTTTAGCAAAATTTTTTATAGAAATAAAATATTGACAAAATTTTCTATAGAAATTAAATTTTGACAAAATTTTCTATAGATATAAAATATTGACAAAATTTTTTATAGAAATAAAATTTTGAAAACATTTTATATAGAAATAAAATTTTGACAAAATTTTCTATAGAAATACAATTTTTACAAAATTTTCTATAGAAATAAAATTTTTACAAAATTTTCTATAGAAATAAAATTTTGACAAAGTTTTCTATAGAAATTTTGACAAAATTTTCTATAGAAATAAAATTTTGACAAAATTTTCTATAGAAATAAAATATTGACAAAATTGTCTATAAAAATACAATTTTTACAAAATTTTCTGTAGAAATAAAATGTTGACAAAATTTTTATAGAAATAAAATTTTGACAAAATTTTCTATAGAAATTAAATTTTGACAAAATTTTCTATAGAAATAAAATTTTGACAAAATTTTCTATAGAAATAAAATTTTGACAAAATTTTCTATAGAAGTAAAATTTTGTCAACATTTTCTATAGAAACCAAAATTTGACAAGATTTTCTATAAAATAACATTTTGACAAAATTGTCTATAGAAATAAATTTTTGTATTCTTACTACACCAAAAAAACATAGCTAGTTAAATTAACGCTAAATGTAACTAATTTTTATTGCAAACAAATTATTTGTCTATAGCTAAATTTAATTTTTTTTTTTCGAAATTTTCCACTGCCCAATAAGATTTACCTTTTCTAAATATATATTTTATATTAAATAAACCAAAATTAAAAATACAGACCTTGAGCTCGTTTTTATCAACAATAATAAATTGGAAAAGTCGAAATACAGGTCGAATATAATAAAAAACATTCATAATATAAATAATACAATTTTGACAAAATTTACCGTAGAAATAAAATTTTTCCATAATTTTCAATAGAAATAAAATGTTGACAAAATTCTCTATAGATTTTTTTTTAATTATCTAAAAATTGACAAAATTTACCGTAGAAATAAAATTTTTCCATAATTTTCAATAGAAATAAAATGTTGACAAAATTCTCTATAGATTTTTTTTAATTATCTAAAAGATAAAATTTTGACAAAATTTTCTATAGAAATGAAGTTTTGACAAAATTTTCTATAAAATTAAAATTTTGACAAACATTTTCTACAACAATAAAATTTTGACAAAATTTTCTACAGAAATAAAATTTTGACTAAATTTTGCTATATAAATAAAATTTTGACTAAATTTTCTATAGAAATAAAATTTTGACAAAATTTTATATAGAAATAACATTTTTACAAAATTTTCTATAGAAATAAAATTTTTTATAGAAATAAAATTTCGACAAAATTTTCTTTAGAAATAAAATTGTGACAAAATTTTCTATAAAAATAAAATTTTGAAAAAATTTTCTACAACGATAAAATTGTGAAAAAAATTTCAACAGAATTAAAATTTTGACTAAATTTTCTGTAGAAATAAAATTTTGACAAAATTTTATATAGAAATAAAATTTTTACAAAATTTTCTATAGAAATAAAATTTTTTATAGAAATACAAATTTGACAAAATTTTCTATAAAAATAAAATGTTGACAAAATTTTCTATAGAAATAAAATTTTGATAAAATTCTTTATAGAAAAAAAATTTTTGACAAAATATTCTATAGAAATAAAATTTTGACAAAATTTTCTATAGAAAACAAATCTTGACAAAATTTTCTATAGAAAAGAACATTCGCAAATTTTTCTAAAGAAAAGAAAATTTGCAAAATTTTCTGTAGTAATAAAATTTGACAAATATATAAAATAAAATTTGATAAAATGTTGACAAAATTTTTCAATAGAAATAAAATGTTGACAAAATTTTCTATAAAAACAAAATTTTGACAACATTTTCAATGACAATAAAATTCTTACTTTTCCTCTGTCAGTTAAGCTACACTTGTAGGTTAGTCAATGCATTGTTTTAAGCTGAAATCAAAAACAACAATAATAATTGTCTATAGAAATAAAAGTTTCTGTAGAAAAAATGACAATATTTTCTATAGAAAAGAAAATTTGCAATAAAATTTTGACAAAATTTTCTATAGAAATAAAATTATGACAAAAGTTTCCATGCAAATAAAATTTTGATAAAATTTTATATAGAATTATAATTTTGACAAAATTTTCTATAGAAATAAAATTTTGACAACATTTTCTATAGAAATAAAATTTTGACAACATTTTCTATAGAAATCAAATTTTGACAAAATTTTGTATAGAAATAAAATTTTAACAAAATTTTATATAGAAATAAAATTTTGACAAAATTTTCTATAGAAATAAAATTTGACAAAAATTTCTGTAGAAAACAAAATTTGACAAAAATTTCTGTAGAAGACAAAATTTGACAAAAATTTCTATAGAAAACAAAATTTTCTATAGAAACAAATTCGCAAAATTTTCTATAGAATTAAAATTTTGACAGAAATTTCTATAGAAAACAAATTTTATAGAAATAAAATTTTGACAAAATCTTCTATAGAAATAAAATTTTGACAAATTTTTCTACAGAAATAAAATGTTGACAAAATTTTCTATAGAAATAAAATTTTGACAAAATCTTCTATAGAAATAAAATTTTGACAAATTTTTCTACAGAAATAAAATTTTGACAAAATTTTCTATAGAAATAAAATGTTGACAAAATTTTCTATAGAAATAAAATTTTGACAGAATTTTGTATAGAAAACAAATCTTGACAAAATTTTCTATAGAAAAGAAAATTCGAAAAATTTTCTATAGAAAAGAAAATTCCCAAAATTTTCTATAGAAAAGAAAATTCGCAAAATTTTCTGTAGAAAAGAAAATTCGCAAAATTTTCTGTAGAAATAAAATTTGACAAATATATAAAATAAAAGTTGATAAAATGTTGACAAAATTTTTCAATAGAAATAAAATGTTGACAAAATTTTGA
The DNA here is from genome assembly GCF_050003625.1 of Haematobia irritans. Taxonomy (NCBI): domain Eukaryota; kingdom Metazoa; phylum Arthropoda; class Insecta; order Diptera; family Muscidae; genus Haematobia; species Haematobia irritans. Next base: position 246,287,023 of record NC_134397.1, on the reverse strand, counting down.
CAACATTTTCTATGGCAATAAAATTCTTACTTTTCCCCTGTTGGTTAAGCTACACTTGTAGTTTAGTCAATGCATGATTTTAAGCTGAAATCAAAAACAACATTAATAATTGTCTATAGAAATAAAAGTTTAACAAAATTTTCTGTAGAAAAAAATTACAATATTTTCTATAGAAAAGAAAATTCGCAAAACTTTCTATAGAAAGGAAAATTTGCAAAACTTTCTATAGAAATAAAATATTGAAAAAAATTTTTCTATAGAAATAAAATTATAACAAAATTTTCCATGCAAATAAAATTTTGATAAAATTTTATATAGAAATATAATTTTGACAACATTTTCTACAGAAATAAAACTTTGACAAAATTTTCTATAGAAATAAAAATGTTGACAAAATTTTCTACAGAAATAAAATTTTGACAAAATTTTCTATAGAAACCAAATTTTGACATAATTTTTTATAAAAGTAAAATTTCAACAAAATTTTCTATAGATATAAAATTTTAACAAAATTTTCTATAGAAATAAAATTTTAACAAAATTTTCTGTAGAAATAAAATTTGACAAAAATTTCTGTAGAAAACAAAATTTGACAAAAATTTCTGTAGAAAACAAAATTTTCTATAGAAAAACAAATTCGCAAGATTTTCTATAGAATTAAAATTTTGACAAACATTTCTATAGAAAACAAATTTTATAGAAATAAAATTTTGACAAAATCTTCTACAGAAATAAAATTTTGACAAAATCTTCTATAGAAATAAAATTTTGACAAAATCTTCTATAAAAATAAAATGTTGACAAAATTTTCTATAGAAATAAAATTTTGACAAAATTTTCTTTAGAAATAAAATTTTGAGAAATAAAAATTTTTAGAAAATTGTGGAAATCTCAAAATGTGGAGTTTAGTTTAGTTCAATTTTCCCACGAAGCAGTTCATTCTTTCTATAAAACAGTTCACTTTTTTTCTGAATGTACAATGTGAGATAATTGATGAACATAAATATTGTATCTCATTTCAATATCATCTCTTCACATTTCGATTCTAATTGATTTTACCTCGTTGTAATTTAGGTCAATCACCTACACTGTAAAACGAAATTATAGAACTTTTATCGAGATATTTACATTCATTATTTATTTATTTTGTTTTTTTTTTTTCAATATTTCTTGTCTCCTGGTTGTATGGTGTTAAATGTTAAGTATAGAAACATTGATGAATAACACGTCTCAAATTATCGAAACAACAAATAGAAAAAAAACGATAACACAAAACAAAATGAGAATTGTTTGATTTCTCCAAATGTGTTTTATTTGATTTTTCTATTTGCTTCAATTAGACCCTTTGATAAAGTGATCTGATCTGATTGCAATTCAAACAAAGACATGAGAGTATATTCTAAGTGGTCATGACATCATACATCAGACAAAGGGTAGTAATTATATTCAGACGTATATCTCTTTGGTAAATGCTCATGGAAAATAATCAAGTTTTTTGTATACACGTAGAGAAAAATCACGACTCAGTGATGTAGACAAAAGTTTATAATATTACGATTAAAAATAATGCAATGGCGTGTACTCATAGGGACCCCTTAGAGGGGTGAGATAGCACAAATAGCAAAATGTCCGTCATTTGGGAATTGCTCTTTGAAATTTGGTATGGTTAGAGCCGAGATATTGATCAAATAGTTAGCGAGACCCTATGTGAACCGGTACCGTACTGACAGGCCTCTACACCTGGTCCCCTCGGATATGCGAAAAGTTTATTAACTTTTCATATTTTTTTTTACAATTTTGACTCGTTTTGTTAAATAAATTTAATTATATTTGTTGATAGGTTTAAAAATAAAATAATGCAAATTTTGAAAAAGCAGCATAATTTTTTTAAAAAGAAATGAAACTCAGTGATATATTTTTTTGTTACATGTCCTCAAAGTACTACCAAGATGGTCACATACAAACTTTTGCAAAAATTACGCAAATTTTTCAAAATTAGCAAAATTTAATTTTTTGAATGGACAACTCACAACAATTATAAAACAAAAACAACAAAAGAAATGAAATTGAAACGTAATAAAATTAGCATAAAACGCAATATATGATAAAAACTCGTTCATCCAAAAAACCTTAGTTAGTATAAATTGTTTGGTTGTTGGTTTTTTAACGAATATATACTCCAAAAGTAAAAATATTTCTAATAAAAAATAGCAGAATTCATTCATTTCATCTCATTTCACTTTATTTATAATTATAATCAGAAGCTCAAATAAGGCCAAAGTTGATTACAAAAGTTTTACATTGGTTTGACACTTAATTATAAAATATAATTTAAGCTCATTAATATTAATATTTTATTATTTTATTCAATAATATACTCTATAATCAAACCAAAAAGTAGTGTGAGAACAAAATTGAAAGTTATAACTTTTTGGCGTCCTTTGTAAATTATCCTTTTTGAGTAGAAAAATCCCAAATATAGAAAAAAAAATTCAAAATTTTAATTTACTAAATTTTTTGTTGTTTTACTTCAAAAACCATCACAAATACCCCAATTTTCGACCAAAAAAAAAACTTAAAATTCAAATATTTTTTAAAATAGTTCTAGTCAATTATAGCAAAATTTTATATTTGCGTTTGAAACTCGATATCATAGACTATTAAAAACATAAATTAGAATAAAAATTGGAGCTTATATTTTTTGCCGCTTTCGAAGCACTGTGCGGTGTATCTACTATAGAAAATTTTCCATGCATACTTTTAGGCGGTAAAAGTAAACACTGGATATTATGGTTAGGTGAGGTGATAGTTAGTTATAGTGGCAGCCCGATATTTCAGGCTCACTTAGACTATTCCAGAGAGACAAAAAAGACAAGAGGACGGAACAGTGAAGCGAAACTGGGGCAGTAGGTGGCAGTCATAAGGAATATTTCTCTAATATGATGCAGTTTTTGTCGGCACTTCTCTCAAATATCGTACAGTTTGCGTCGGCGTCACCCAGTTCAGTTCTCTGTCGGCTTTACGTTAGGAAAATACGATTTAGAACCAACACGCAGAGAAGGAATATGATCACCTCAAACATGTTTCAAGAGCAAAATGTTATTTTTGTATGGAGCGGAGCGGGAGCGATATTTTTAAAACCTGGAGCGGAGCGTTTTCCAAAAGAAAAACCGCTCCGCTCTGTAATACAAATATTAGTTTTAATCGAATGCTATGATATTTTCTTTTTATTTCGCTTGCTCTGGTATACATTTTGCATAAAGAGTACGGTTGAAATCCGTTCAGATTTAGATACAGCTCCCATATAACATATATCTTTCGCCCGATTTACACCCATATTACCACAAAGAACAAAGTTGTACTCCGATTTACATGAAGTGTAAAATTTGGTTGCATGTCAAATTTGGTTGACATCGGTTCAGATTTATATATAGCTCGATTTAAATTCATATGGCCACGGAGACCATGGGAGCCACCGTGGTGCAATGGTTAGCATGCCCGCCTTACATACGCAAGGTCGTGGGTTAGATTCCTGCTTCGACCGAACACCAAAAAGTTTTTCAGCGGTGGATTATCCCACCTTAGCAATGCTGGTGACATTTCTGAGGGTTTCAACGCCGTTCGGACTCGGCTATAAAAAGGAGGTCCCTAGTAGTCATTGAGCTTAACACAGAATCGGGCAGCACTCAGTGATAAGAGAGAGTTCACCAATGTGGTATCACAATGGACTGAATAGTCTAAGTGAGCCTGATACATTGGGCTGCCACCTAACCTAACGGAGACCAAATATTCACTCCAAATATTTTGAAATTGTGCATTGAGAGTACAATTAATATTATAGCAAAGTTGGTCAAAATCGGTTTAGATTGAGACAATTCCCCCATATAAAGGGTGATACGGTCAAAATTTGGTCAAGGAAAAACGCGTGTAAATCGGTGAAATCGTTTATTTAAAAAATCAAATTAAATTTCTGTTTCAAGTTCAATTAGTATAAAATTTAGGAAAAATATTCAGTTAGGCTTTCGCTTTTCCAAATCCGAATTGCCGGGCCTCACGCTTGACACCTGCCATCAAATTTTGTACAGCCACCTTGTCCACCTTCTTCGCCGCAGAAAGCCAGTTTGCCTTGAACTGCTGCTCGTCCTTAGCAGTTTTTTTGGTCTTTAGGTTCCGCTTGACAATAGCCCAGTATTTCTCAATTGGGCGGAGCTCTGTCGTGTTGGGAGGGTTCTTGTCCTTGGGAACCACCTGCACGTTGTTGGCGGCGTACCACTCCATGGCCTTTTTACCGTAATGGCAAGATGCCAAATCCGGCCAAAACAGTACGGAACAACCGTGTTTCTTCAGGAAAGGCAGCAGACGTTTATTCAAACACTCTTTCACGTAAATTTCTTGGTTGACAGTCCCGGAAGCTATGAAAATACTGCTTTTCAAGCCACAGGTACAGATGGCTTGCCAAACCAGATATTTCTTTGCGAACTTTGACAGTTTTATGTGCTTGAAAATATCTGCTACCTTTCCCCTTCCTTTTGCCGTATAAAACTCCTGTCCCGGAAGCTGCTTGTAGTCGGCTTTGACGTAGGTTTCGTCGTCCATTACCACGCAGTCAAACTTCGTCAGCATCGTCGTGTACAGCCTTCGGTATCGCGCTTTGGCCGTCGTATTTTGTTTATCATCGCGAGTTGGAGTCACTACCGTCTTGTAAGTCGATAATCCGGCTCGTTTTTTGGCTCGATGCACGGCTGTAGATGATACACCCAGCTTATTTGCGGCATCTCGGAGAGAGAGGTTAGGGTTTCGCTTGAAACTACCGGCAACTCTCTTTGTCGTCTCAGCGGCTTCCGGTTTTCTATTTCTCCCCGATCCAGACTTCCTGGCTGTTGACAAACGTTCCCCAAACACTTTAATTACATTTGTAATGGTTGATTTGGCAACTTTTAGCGATTTTGCCAGCTTTGCGTGCGAGTAGCAAAATTTTGATACGCTGCTCTTCTTGCTTGGACGGCATTTTGACAACTGAAGAGTGAATTCCAAAATCAAAATAGGAGCAACATTATACACACACACACCTTCAAAATGCAAAATTGAAAGAAATACGTCAAGTTATTTTGACCGTATCACCCTTTACTTAAACATTTTTGCTGATTATTTCAAATATATTTTTCTCTGTGCGTTTTTGGTGAAGAAACTTCTGCCCAACATCTTCAAAATTCTATCAATGAAATCCTAATAAAAATCCATGACGCATAATCTTAACAATCTTAATGTCGAAAATGTAATAAAAAAAACACAACTCTAAAATAAAACCAACGAACCATAGCAAAAAATTCTGTTAGATTATTTACCCAAGACCACTTGAGTGAAATTTTCCATTTGACACTCATGCAGTGAAAGTATAATGTTTACATTTGAGTTTGTCCAGAGATGACGAATGACGTCTGCCATCCTCCATCCATCTATATCATCATCCACATAATCTACAGGCCCATTTATCCTTGCGTATGTATGACACACATATGCCATTTGTGTTAATACCTCTGAGGTATGAATTTATTTTTTTTAATCCCACTTAACAAACAATTATCTAATTAAGTTACTATGAAAAACAAGATGGCAAATATTATGAATCATCGGTAATTTTTAAAAATTCTTGAGGTTTTTGTTAATTCTGGTTTTGTATAAAGTAGAAATTTTATGCGTTTCGTCATCACCATCTAATTTAAGAGAAATATTTTTATATTTAAAAAAGGTTGGGAAATTCCGTCGCGCTTCAATAGACCTCCGTAAATGGAACAAAATGAAATAAGATAAAGCTGGAATAAGAACAAATAACTGTAAAGACTAACTTAATCAAAATGTTTTAAAGTGAATAAAATAAAAACAGACAAATTAAAGAAATAATTAAATTTCCCTAACACTCTCACTTCCTTCACAGAAAAAAATTTCACGAAAATTTTTTCCAATTAAAGTCTTAATTGAGTTTTAAAAAATATTCAGTTAAAAATTTTATTGATTCAACAATTTTTTTAATTGAAACAAAAATCAATCAGAAAAATTAATAGTATAAATTATTTTTTTAATTGGATCAATTAATTTTTTAATTGTATCAATTAATTTTTTAATTGATACTATCATTTCTGTGATTAAAGACATTTCAATTAAAAATTTTATTGGATCAATTAATTTGGTGACTGCATCAGAAATTTTTTTTTGTGTGTTCCTACCAGGGAAGGAAAATACAATTTTTAAGAAAGTACAAAAAAGGTATTTTTTTGGGCGAAAAGGTACTTTTTACTAAATTTCAACACTGGAAGATGATTATTGTCAAGAGCTCCTTTAGACTAAATTTTAAAGAAAAATTTTCTATAGAAATAAAATTTTCACAAAATTTTCTGTAGAAATAAAATTTTCACAAAATTTTCTATAGAAATAAAATTTTGAAAAAAAATTCTGTAAAACTAAAATTTTGAGAAAATTTTCTATATAAATAAGATTTTGACAAAATATTCTATATAAATAAAATTTTGAAAAAAAAATGTATAGAAATAAAATTTTGCATTTTTTTTCTTGCAAAAATTTCCTATAGAAATAAAATATTTACAAAATTTTCAATTGAAATAAAATTTTGCAAAAATTTCCTTTAGAAATAAAATTTTGCAAAAATTTTATATAGAAATAAAATATTGACAAAATTTTCTACCGAAATAAAAAATCGATAATATAGATTCGCATGCTTTTTTCGACTAAAACATTCGTGAAATTCAATGAAATCGTGTTTTTGACTATGGCTTTTAAAAAATCGAGATTTTCTTCTCGGATGAACTTTGCCATATTTGTAAAAGATTATTAGCAAATTAGGTTGATAAAGACATTCTCACAATATTAAAATATTTTGTCAAAGCTATTGTACCATAAATCTGATATCGACTCAAAAATGTCTACACAAAAGGTACTAAATCATTCGCGGGGGTACTACGGTACTGACCGGTTTGAAAAAGTATTGAAAAAAGTATTGAAAAGTGCCATCAAGAGTACAGAAGACTACTAAGTACCATCCAACAATTCACGCACAATCACCGCCTAAAGTGGAACAGAAAATAAGGATTGCCGATACAAATAGCTTCAATGTCGGCTATATCGCCATTGAAGTTGTTTCCCTCATTCGAAATTTACAACCGCCATTCCCGCAGTCGAAATCACAACCGACCAAATCACAACACCAAAAGCAATAACAGCCAGTGTTGCCAGTATTCGGGATTTTTACTCAAATCGGCGATATTTTTTTTGTGGATGGGGACAACATTTATGAGTTGGGGACTTGGGGATTTGGTGGGCAATTTCCACATATTCGGGGATTTTTGTTTTGTGGAATTTTGGAAATCTGGTCACTATAATAAATCATGTTTTGAGTTATGGTTTATTTGAAATTATTTACTTCTACATGCTTAAAGGGGGCTTAAAGAGAATCTTCAAAATAAAAAAATATCTATTCCAAGATCGACTTTACAATTTACTTTGTTTTCTAAGCAATTTTGTACTATTGTGAAATTATTTCGTAAGGACTTAGGTCGAAGTGTGGGCCCGTCATCTGGGTACATCACTGATTTGTAAAATATATACCATAAAGGGTGATACGGTCAAAATTTGGTCAAGGGAAAACGCGTGTAAATCGGTGAAATCGTTTATTTAAAAATTCAAATTAAATTTCTTTTTCAAGTTCAATTAGTACAAAATTCAGGAAAAATATTCAGTTAGGCTTTCGCTTTTCCAAATACGAATTGCCGGGCCTCACGCTTGACACCAGCCATCAGATTTTGTACAGCCACCTTGTCCACCTTCTTCGCCGCAGAAAGCCAGTTTGCCTTGAACTGCTGCTCGTAAGTATGCATATACGAAAATAGAATTTAGAAAGCACATTTAAATATGTTTTTGTTTTCTCTTGGGTTAAAAAACTCTATAGCCAATATTTTTCAAATTTGCATATTGCGATCATTGCCAATTTGATTCTAACCTCCTCTTCTTGATCGGGAAATTTATAGCTAACTGCCTGCACAGTTGGGGAACCAGGATTCGAATTTGCTTGTGTACCAACCATATCATCAATGCGCACACTCGACATTACAGTCGGCATGGCGGCAGTCTTTGAAACTTCAATTTTGGCTGTTGAAGGTTCGGGATGTTCTTCACGGAATCGCTCAGAGGCTATAGTATAGGGTAACTCATTGGGGAACACTTCATCCCAGTATTGATCTTTAAGCAAAGCCGGATGTTCGTGATGCATTTCATCCACAATTAAATAGGAAACTTGAAGATTACGATCTACCATCCAATTGACCTGAAAATCAAAAGAAGGGATTATGAAGAGAACACATTCAGAGTAAGAATATGATCAACTCAAATAGGTTTCAAGGATTTAATGGAATTTTTAGACGAGGAACATGTTACATATTTGTCGGAGGCAATGTTATTTTTTGTGATTTCGGCAGATAAAATAACATGAACGACGTGCACCTTTCTAAACGATCCGTTCATGAAAATAAAACATATGGTGTGAAACGAAGATCAGACGGTGTCAATCAGACAACGATAAAGCGTCTATGATCTGAAAACATTATGGTTACGAATTTATATAAAAAATCCGCTACCGACGGATTTGCCATAAGAGCCTCTAACGAATATTTTTAGACGTAGAATGGATACGAAAGGGTGATACGGTCAAAATTTGGTCAAGGGAAAACGCGTGTAAATCGGTGAACTCGTTTATTTAAAAAATCAAATTAAATTTCTTTTTCAAGTTCAATTAGTATAAAATTTAGGAAAAATATTCAGTTAGGCTTTCGCTTTTCCAATTCCGAATTGCCGGGCCTCACGCTTGACACCTGCCATCAGATTTTGTACAGCCACCTTGTCCACCTTCTTCGCCGCAGAAAGCCAGTTTGCCTTGAACTGCTGCTCGTCCTTAGCAGTTTTTTTGGTCTTCTTTAGGTTCCGCTTGACAATAACCAAGTATTTCTCAATCTGGCGTGTTGGGAGGGTTCTTGTCCTTGGGAACCACCTGCACGTTGTTGGCGGCGTACCACTCCATGGCCTTTTTACCGTAATGGCAAGATGCCAAATCCGGCCAAAACAGTACGGAACAACCGTGTCTCTTCAGGAAAGGCAGCAGACGTTTATTCAAACACTCTTTCACGTAAATTTCTTGGTTGACAGTCCCGGAAGCTATGAAAATGCTGCCACATGTACAGATGGCTTGCCAAACCAGATATTTCTTTGCGAACTTTGACAGTTTTATGTGCTTGAAAATATCTGCTACCTTTCCCCTTCCTTTTGCCGTATAAAACTCCTGTCCCGGAAGCTGCTTGTAGTCGGCTTTGACGTAGGTTTCGTCATCCATTACCACGCAGTCAAACTTCGTCAGCATCGTTGTGTACAGCCTCCGGGATAGCGCTTTGGCCGTCGTATTTTGTTTATCATCGCGATTTGGAGTCACTGCCTTCTTGTAAGTCGATAGTCCGGCTCGTTTTTTGGCTCGATGCACGGTTGTAGACGATACACCCAGCTTATTTGCGGCATCTCGGAGAGAGAGGTTAGGGTTTCGCTTGAAACTACCGACAACTCTCTTTGTCGTCTCAGCGGCTTCCGGTTTTCGATTTCCCCCCGATCCAGACTTCCTGGCTGTCGACAAACGCTCCCCAAACACTTTAATTACATTTGTAACGGTTGATTTGGCAACTTTTAGCGATTTGGCCAGGTTTGCGTGCGAGTAGCTCGGATTTTCGCGATGCGCGAGCAAAATTTTGATACACTGCTCTTCTTGCTTGGACGGCATTTTGACAACTGAAGAGTGAATTCCAAAATCAAAATAGGAACAACATTCTACACACACACACCTTCAAAATGAGGGATGTTCAGGTTTTTTAAATGCAAAATTGAAAGAAATACGTCAAGTTTATATTGACCAAATTTTGACCGTATCACCCAAGGAAAAATAAAATGTTAATTTTGTAATAGCAAAGCAGCAAGCACCAACATAATTAAATATCGCTCCCTGTTAAATAGCGCTCTCTGTTACCTAAATAAACACCGCTTTCTGTGTGCGAAATAATGGTTTCTATAAAAATTTTTCGCAAGAATGAACATAGTACCTGCCTTTACTCACAGGTCCCCAAAGTCTGCTACCCTTATACCCATATTCGATTGATAACGTTAGAGGGAATCATATCACCCAATTGCATATCTATTGAATTTGTTAGTATACAAATCAGTTACGCTAGCGTCTTATATGGATTGCACAACCGAACAGCCCATTAATCCTATGTACCCAAAGTTTGCTTACGCCTTATTGGCCGAACAGCCCATTACTCATGTGTCCCCAAAGTCTACTTACACTTTATGAGCCGTTCAGACTATAAGTGAATTCGGTCAATAATGCCCGTGTCCAACATTTCGAGACGTATCCATGATGTTGACCACACTATAAGTTATGCTCGACAGCATAATCGGTACTGCTGCTTGTTAATGTGATCGATTATTTAGTCATCGCCGACAATTCGTAGCGATTGGTCTCACTGTGTGATTCTTTACAAACACAGACATTCCGTCAGGATAAACTTATAGTCTGAACGGCGCATTATGAGCTATTCAGAGGTACAAAGCTTAAAGCGCCGTTTAAAATTTCAATTTATCTGTGTTTATCTTATTGCGAGATAACCCAGATGTTGACCGCGCCATAATTTATATTCGACGACATAATTCACACTGCAGCTTATTAACGCAATCGATTACATATTTTTACTTATCGCCAACCATTCTTAGCGTTTGACCAGACTGTAAGATTTTTTCCCAGACACAGACATTTCGTACGGATAGTATGCATGACGCATATGAGGGAATCCTGTAAATCAACGGCATCCCTTTTGGGATGATTAGTAGCCAAAACAGCGAAGTCATCTTTTGACAGGGAATACCAAGAAGTTGTGTGATGTTCGAACATCCCACTAACATATGTGTGTCCGAACAGCAGGGAACTAATCCCCGGGAGAAGGATTAAATCTTAATACTATAAACTGTTCGGTTAGAGTTGTCACAGAAAAGAAGATTTTAATTTCTTGTTTAACTATAATTTTTTTAATATGTGGAAACCCTATTTTGTATTTTAGATAAGATGGTATTTTCCAGTAATAAGCTGTTGTCAGATGATTGTAATACACTACCTTTAATAATTTCATTAGGTTAACAATATGTTTGAGGACATGTCCTAATAACATATCACCGCTTTTCTATTTCAGGTGGCGTGGTAGTATATACAAGCTAGTATGGTTGGACCTGTTAGCTTTTCTTTTTCTTTATTACTTGCTAAGTATAGTATATCGATATGCACTGAATGACCAGCAAAGAGTGTAAGTACTACGGCTAACATCCCTAAAGAATTCAAATAATTTGGTTCGTTTATTTTCAGGACATTCGAAATTGTAGTACAGTATTGTTACAATTACAGTGATCTCATACCCTTGTCATTTGTCTTGGGTTTCTATGTATCCATAGTGATGACAAGATGGTGGAATCAATACACTAGTATACCATGGCCAGATCCCATAGCGGTGTTCGTTAGTGCCAATATACATGGCCAAGATGAACGTGGACGTATGGTACGTCGTACCATAATGCGTTATGTATGCCTTTGTTTGACCATGGTCATGACAAATATATCGCCTCGCGTCAAAAAACGTTTCCCAAACCTATCGAATTTTGTGGAAGCTGGTCTCTTGAATGAGAACGAAAAAGATATTATAGAGAGTATGAATAAGGGATTTCCACGTCATTCAAAACATTGGCTACCCATTGTATGGGCAGCGAGTATTGTGACCAGGGCTCGCAAAGAGGGTCGCATAAGAGATGATTTTGCCGTGAAAACCATTATTGATGAATTGAATAAATTTCGAGGACAATGTGGTTTACTAATTTCATACGATACTATCAGTGTTCCTTTGGTTTATACACAAGTGGTAACCCTGGCTGTATATTCATATTTTCTGTGTTCAGTAATGGGTCAACAATGGACCGATAATAAAGTTGTACCCAATACCAATGCTCCAAATAAGGTGGATTTATATTTTCCCGTATTCACTACATTGCAATTCTTTTTCTATATGGGTTGGTTGAAAGTGGCCGAGTCACTGATAAATCCTTTTGGTGAAGATGATGATGATTTTGAGGTAAGTAAATGAGGAAATTTCCATGCAGAAAACGAATATGATCACCTTAGAGATGTTTCAGGAGCATAATGATAAAGGGGAGCATGGAACATGTTTGTCGCCAAAATATTATTTTCTTTCCACTAATAGAAACAATTATGTTCCAAAATCGTGAACGGATGGTAACAAATTAAACAGAAACGTTCATGAAGAATTATGTTCATGGAATGTTTACGGTCTCGTCGACGGACGTTAACGATTTCAAGGACGGTTTCCGTTTTTCTTTGGTCCTGAAAAGTCAGAAAATATACGTTAGACGCTCTTATGGCGAATACGTCGGAGTTGTAGTGTGCTAAGGCGACTGTTAACGCGTATGGAGCAGACAAACTAGGTTCGAGTCACGGTAGCGGATTTTTTTTTTTAAATTCGTATCCATTCTACGTCTAAAAATATTCGTTAGAAGCTTTTATGGCAAATCCGTATGGGGCATACAATCTAGGTTCGATGTGCTAAGGCGACTGTTAACGCGTATGGAGCAGACAAACTAGGTTCGAGTCACGGTAGCGGATTTTTTTTTTTTTAAATTCGTATCCATTCTACGTCTAAAAATATTCGTTAGACGCAAATCCGTCGGTGGTGCAATGTGCTAAGGCGACTGTTAACGCGTGTGGAGCAGACAATGTGATAAGGCGACTGTTAACGCGTGGGGAGCAGACAACCCAGGTTCGAGTCACGACAGCGTTTTTTTTTTTTTTTTTTTAATTCGTTTAAATTCGTCTAAAAATATTCGTTAGACGCTCTTATGGTAAATCCGTCTGTGGTGCAATGTTCTAAGGCGACTGTTGACGCGTATGGAGCAGACAATCTAGGTTCGGTGTGCTAAGGCGACTGTTAACGCTTATGGAGCAGACAATCTAGGTTCGAGTCACGGTAGCGGATTTTTTTATAAATTCATATCCATTCTACGTCTAAAAATATTCGTTAGACGCTCTTAAATCCGTCGGTGGTGCAAGGTTCGAGTCACGGTAGGGGATTTTTTTTTTATAAATTCGTATCCATTCTACGTCTAAAAATATTCGTTAGACGCAAATCCGTCGGTGGTGCAATGTGTGACTGTTAACGCGTGTGGAGCAGACAATCTGCTAAGGCGACTGTTAACACGTGGGGAGCAGAGAATCCAGGTTCGAGTCACGGCACCGGATTTTTTTTATAAATTCGTATCCATTCTACGTCTAAAAATATTCGTTAGACGCTCTTATGGTAACTCCGTCGGTGGTGCAATGTTCTAAGGTGACTGTCGACGCGTATGGAGCACACAATCTAGGTTCGGTGTGCTAAGGCGACTGTTAACATGTATGGAGCAGACATTCTAGGTTCGAGCCACGGTAGGGAATTTTTTTTATAAAGGGTGATACGGTCAAAATTTGGTCAATATAAACTTGACATATTTCTTTCAATTTTGCATTTAAAAAAACCTGAACACCCCTCATTTTGAAGGTGTGTATGTGTAGAATGTTGCTCCTATTTTGATTTTGGAATTCACTCTTCAGTTGTCAAAATGCCGTCCAAGCAAGAACAGCAGCGTATCAAAATTTTGCTCGCGCATCGCGAAAATCCGAGCTACTCGCACGCAAAGCTAGCAAAATCGCTAAAAGTTGCCAAATCAACCGTTACAAATGTAATTAAAGTGTTTGGGGAACGTTTGTCGACAGCCAGGAAGTCTGGATCGGGGGGAAATCGAAAACCGGAAGCCGCTGAGACGACAAAGAGAGTTGCCGGTAGTTTCAAGCGAAACTCTAACCTCTCCGAGATGCCGCAAATAAGCTGGGTGTATCGTCTACAACCGTGCATCGAGCCAAAAAACGAGCCGAACTATCGACTTACAAGAAGGTAGTGACTCCAAATCGCGATGATAAACAAAATACGACGACCAAAGCGCGATCCCGGAGGCTGTACACGACGATGCTGACGAAGTTTGACTGCATGGTAATGGACGACGAAATCTACGTCAAAGCCGACTACAAGCAGCTTCCGGGACAGGAGTTTTATACAGCAAAAGGAAGGGGAAAGGTAGCAGATATTTTCAAGCACATAAAACTGTCAAAGTTCGCAAAGAAATATCTGGTTTGGCAAGCCATCTGTACCTGTGGCTTGAAAAGCAGCATTTTCATAGCTTCCGGGACTGTCAACCAAGAAATTTACGTGAAAGAGTGTTTGAATAAACGTCTGCTGCCTTTCCTGAAGAAACACGGTTGTTCAGTACTGTTTTGGCCGGATTTGGCATCTTGCCATTACGGTAAAAAGGCCATGGAGTGGTACGCCGCCAACAACGAGCAGGTGGTTCCCAAGGACAAGAACACTCCCAACACGCCAGAGCTCCGCCCAATTGAGAAATACTGGCCTATTATCAAGCGGAACCTAAAGAAGACCAAAAAAACTGCTGAGGACGAGCAGCAGTTCAAGGCAAACTGGCTTTCTGCGGCGAAGAAGGTGAACAAGGTGGCTGTACAAAATCTGATGGCAGGTGTCAAGCGTGAGGCCCGGCAATTCGGATTTGGAAAAGCGAAAGCCTAACTGAATATTTTTCCTGAATTTTATACTAATTGAACTTGAAAAAGAAATTTAATTTGATTTTTTAAATAAACGAGTTCACCGATTTACACGCGTTTTCCCTTGACCAAATTTTGACCATATCACCCTTTAAATTCGTATCCATTCTACGTCTAAAAATATTCGTTAGACGCTCTTATGGCAAATCCGTCGGTAGCGGATTTTTTATATAAGTTCGTAACCATAATGTTTTCAGATCATGGACGCTTTATCGTTGTCTGATTGACACCGTCTGATCTTCGTTTCATACCATATGTTTCACTTTCATGAACGGATCGTTTAGAAAGGTGCACGTCGTTCATGTTATTTTATCTGCCGAAATCACAAAAAATAACATTGCCTCCGACAAATATGTAACATGTTCCTCGTCTAAAAATTCCATTAAATCCTTGAAACCTATTTGAGTTGATCATATTCTTACTCTGAATGTGTTCTCTTCATAATCCCTTCTTTTGATTTTCAGGTCAATTGGATGGTAGATCGTAATCTTCAAGTTTCCTATTTAATTGTGGATGAAATGCATCACGAACATCCGGCTTTGCTTAAAGATCAATACTGGGATGAAGTGTTCCCCAATGAGTTACCCTATACTATAGCCTCTGAGCGATTCCGTGAAGAACATCCCGAACCTTCAACAGCCAAAATTGAAGTTTCAAAGACTGCCGCCATGCCGACTGTAATGTCGAGTGTGCGCATTGATGATATGGTTGGTACACAAGCAAATTCGAATCCTGGTTCCCCAACTGTGCAGGCAGTTAGCTATAAATTTCCCGATCAAGAAGAGGAGGTTAGAATCAAATTGGCAATGATCGCAATATGCAAATTTGAAAAATATTGGCTATAGAGTTTTTTAACCCAAGAGAAAACAAAAACATATTTAAATGTGCTTTCCAAATTCTATTTACGTATATGCATACTTAATCTTCCTGATTTACATATAGTATAGTCGTACCTACCTACCCTCAGTCTACTTGTCTACTGTACACCTTAGCTATTCTAAATTCATATATGTTTGCTACAATGGATGAATGAATGAAATGAAATGAATGGCTGGTGGGTGGGTACCTCACAAAAACTAACCATTTGGGTAAAATGTATGGAGCTGGGAAATGAAATTTATATACTCTATGTTCTATATGTAGGAGATCTCTTCTGCATTTTCAATATTGAAACAATAACTAACATTTGATTCTAATTATTTCTTCTTTAAGAAAACAAAAAAGGCTTTAATTTCTATGAATTGCACGCTGCTGTTTCCATCCTATTATCTTTTCATCCAGGCACGGTGTTTCTAACCACCACAACCACCATCTATACTGCACAGTACAATTGTAACCACCCTGTATATTATTTATTGATGTTTATTTTCACGTGTCACTATATTACAAACCAATCCAATCCCGGTCTCGTCGTTTTGGGCGACAGAAGAAAAAACATGCAATTTTAAATTTTCCTAATAGTCACGCAAACGAATCATTCATTCACTTTTTAAAAGCATATCAATTCCATATTAAAATCGTACATATTTGTTCATCGTTATCATATAAAACAAAACTATTCATTAATAATAATACTAACAATACTCATGAAATTAAATATGACGGATGATTTATTATCCACACATAAGATTAATTAATAAAGGGTCATAGTTGAATTAGCTTTGGATTCCAAATATTGAAAATTAAAGCACCATAAGCCATTTTTTTTAGTTGATTTCCGACCAAATAAAAATAAAAACCTTTCAGCAAATGGAATTGTCATAATGCATTTACCACCGAAAAGTTTTCAATTAAAGATAACCGGAGGAAAAATATCCGCAATTTATTTCTTGTTAAATGACCGGCAAAGCCTAACGGCTATTATGAATGAACGTCAGCCTTACAATTCCACGAAGGCTGAACCGGATTATGCCGATGGGTCCAGCTCATTGGCTAAAGGCTGCCACATCAGTGTACGCGTTGTTTCGTCCGTCTTTTTGTGTTGGATGAAGTGCATCCCTGGGAGGAGCATCCGTGGTCTCCGAGCAAGAGACATACCCAAATTTGCCCAATCCAATCTCATCAACAGCGCAAAACCTCCAAGGCGCCCGACCAAATTTCTATGCTAATGCTGAAGCATCTGGGAATACTGGGAGTTATTGATCAGACTCGTAAATTTGTTCATGGAATCTGGAAAATGGACTGGGTGATTTCAATACTGAAGCAAGGTAAACTCACGATCAAGGCTGATTCGTACAGACCTATCTCCCTTCTCTCGCCAGTAATCAAGACACTTGTGCCTCTACTCTATACCAGCCTTATGCAGAATTTTCCAGCTGCCAACCATCTACATGGAGTCCGTAAAATACATAGCACAACAACAGCTTTGAATGCGGCGGCGGGTTCTTTGCACCGGCCAGAACCAGATGGGCCCATGTCATTGACCGCCACATCCGTGTACGTGTTGTTTCCTCCGTCTTTTTGTATTGGAGGAGGTGCATTCCGTGGAGCCATCGTCGTTTGCTTTTGGTTCGAGCCGGGATAGCGAGATATCCCTGACAATGGTGCTGTTCAGTCTGCCGAAACCAGATTCACCAACGTTCGGTTTCGGTGAAGTGTAGCCAATGTCTCGAGTGGCTGAATTTCTGGAACTGTCCCGACCTAACATCGCTACGGGAGTGTAGTCACTATCACTATGTGGGAGAATACAGTACCAAAGACAGCAGCAGTACATCATCATACTACAACACCCCACCGACTTCTCCCACTCAACAATATTCCCGCCACAGCATCTGACACCGATTATCTTGTCACAAGTTCCGGAAAGTGCATAATTTTTTCGTTATTTATTTGCCACGAACTCCCAGGTAAGATCAGTGAAATTGTAGATTTTAAGAATCGGAGGAGAGTCACAGGTTGTACAGGTTGTAGAGGGTGACATCAATGTTTTATATTGTTGCCCACTTAGACCAGTATAGGTCCATTGTGAGGAGGAGAGTCACAGTGGTGACGATCCAAATTCCATCTGCAGCTTACCCATTGTGATGGATACAATGGACTACGAAAGAATCTGACAAGGAATGGAGGTGAAGGCCTGGATTTCATATTGTTTCACTGTTCCGTGCAGTATAGACCTATCTTTCGCTGTAGCAGACACTAGTACTACAGGAATGTGTGGAGGTAGCAATCAAGTCTGGGGCTACTCTGAACGCCGACTGGAGCGGCTTCAGAGAAAACATAGATGGCCGCTTCTGTGAGCTCCCGTCCTCCTCCCATGTTCATATTGTCCAAATGGTGTTCCGGGATATCATCAACGCAGCAGCCGCTCATTCATACACGCTGGTGGAGTTGCCCACGTGAGGCCCAACTCCCCATGAGAATCGACAGGACTCGCAGACAAGCGTGTCTGCGATCCTCCGATTTCATAACCTCTGAACGCCGACTGGGGCGGCTTCAGAGAAAACATAGATGACCGCTTCTGTGAGCTCCTGTCCTCCTCCCATGTTCATATTGTCCAGAGGGTGTTCCGGGATATCATCAACGCAGCAACCGCTCATTCATACACGCTGGTCGAGTTGCCCACGTGAGGCCCAACTCCCCAGGAGAAGCGGCAGGACTCGCAGACAAGCGTGTCTGGGAGAGGGATAGAGCAAAAAGGGGAAGCACAATTTACCCCAGCTGAACTTACCAATGCCATCAACGGCGCAAAACCATCCAACGCTCTCAGCTCCAACGGAATTTCTATGCTAATCATCAATACTGAGAGTGGACTATTTGATCAGACTCAATTTTTCCTTGGACTCACTTATTATACCCAATGTATAATAAGAGATTGATGCAATGGTTAGCATGGCCGCCTTGCATACATAAGGTCGGGGGTTCAATTCCTACTTCGACCGAACACCAAAATGTTTTTCAGCGGTGGATTATCCCACCTCAGTTATGCTGGTGACATTTCTGCGAGTTTCAAAGCTTCTCTAAGTGGTTTCACTGTAATGTGGAACGCCGTTCGGACTCGGCTATAAAAAGGAGGTCCCTTGTCATTGAGATTAACATCGGGAATCGGGCAGCACTCAGTGATAAGAGAGAAGTTCACCAATGTGGTATCACAATGGACTGAATAGTCTAAGTGAGCCTGATACATCGGGCTGCCATCTATCCTAACCTAACCTAACCATACCCAATTTCTGGAAAATGGGATTCCACTACTAAAGCCAGGCAAAGACTAGAGCAAGGGTGAATCGCTTCTCTCGCCACAGCCTTGTGAAGATTTTTCCAGTAGTCAACCCTCTACATGGATTCCGTAAAGTACATAGCACAACATTGCATGCCATTTCAAACTCAACCAATGGAATTCAGGAGATTCCCAAGGCCCTCAAGTCGCTTGGCAGCAGCACTTAATGTGCGCACAAAAAACATTTTTAACTACATGCACAATTGGCCGTTTAGTGTTAAACTGTGCAGCACCAGTGTGGACACCTCAGACAATTCATTCGCATTGGAATAACATATATGACGCTTTCCGTGGGACTGTACACACCTGGATCATCTTTATGTGAAGACCTAGAACTTCTCTGTGCATAGACTCAATTACATCTTGTCAAAACAGTATCACCTGGATTGTGGATAGGCACCTCCATCCAGGAATGCAAGGACTAGTATTACTCTTCTAGAGCGCGAAATCCAGCGTTACAAAAAGAGCGCCACTAGATCAGACAGCATACAAGGCAGATGTGAACAGGATTCATGGGAGTACTGTAGCTGAAGTGGTGAGAGTTATAATGTTAATCATGCTTTCGGAGTTCGGCCACCACTCATTGCACCGGAGGAAAGACACCTTTCACGGCAGATCCGGGTAATTTTGGCCCAAGAGCAGGCAAGTGCAATCGTCTCAATTCCTTTCTATAGCAGCGTAGCTGACGTGTGTCCCATCTGCAACCTAGGGCTACATGATACGCACCTCATTTTCGTTTTCCCAACCAAATCTACGCGAATTACAACCAGATCACTCTGGACGCCTCCCATCGTAGTCGCACAACTCCTTGATACGAATACAAGCTGATTTACCAAAGCACTGAAATGGATGGTAACACAACACATTGTTACAACAACAGCATGCGAGAATAAAAGAGCATTTAAAACGCCTTCCCCTCACCTTGAACTACATACATATCCTCTGAGCATAGACTCAATTACATCTTGTCAAAACAGTATCACCTGGATTGTGGATAAGCACCTCCATCCAGGAATGCAAGGACTAGTATTGCTCTTCTAGAGCGCGAGATTCAGCGTTACAAAAGAGTGCCTCTAGATCACACAACATACAAGGCAGATGTGAACGGGATTCATGGGGATACTGTAGCTGAAGTGGTGAGAGTTATAATGTTAATCATGCTTTCGGAGTTCGGCCACCACTCATTGCACCGGAGGAAAGAGACCTTTCACGGCAGATCCGTGTAATTTTGGCCCAAGATCAGGCAAGTGAAATTGTCTCAATTCCTATCTATAGCAGCGTAGCTGGCGTGTGTCCCATCTGCAACCAAGGGCTACATGATACGCGCCATATTTTCGTTTTCCCAGCCAAATCTACGCTAATCACAACCAGATCACTCTGGACGCCTCCCATCGTAGTCGCAGAATTCCTTGATACGAATACAAGCTGATTTACCAAAGCACTGAAATGGATGGTAACACAACACATTGTTACAACAACAGCATGCGAGAATAAAAGAGCATTTTAAACGCCTTACTCTCACCTTGATCTGCATACATATCCTTTGAGTTTCAAAGCTCCCGATTTTTTTTTAGATACCTAAGAATCATACTCATCATCCCTCATGTCTAAATTTTGTCTAATATCAATTTTCCATACTAGGACAATGTGGGCGAATCAGCTGGCTCTCTGGAACTGATACGAGCAACCGGAACCTTGACCAGGGAAATTCAGGTTATAAACTAAATATTTAGGTTGATGACAATGAATCGTAAACGTCTTTTTTGTATAAACTTATAAGGAATACACATATCCATATCATTGCATTTCATGCATCATTAGATTAAGCTTAGCATCCTAACAATATATATCACTATATATTTTTTTAATTAATAAGATTTCGCTGAAGGGAGTCATGCTTTTTTTTTAACACAGTACCATAAAAACTGTACTTCTTTGGTTGAAATATGCATCCGGAAATTAACCATTCTGCACATTCTTCTGAACCCATAGGGCATCTCTGGAACGGTTGTAATATAGTGTACCAAAAAAAACTCTAAACTAATAAATCCCTTTGTTTTGTAATATCACATAGGCCGATGATGCTAGTGGTATACACTTCACCGCTGGTAATGGTAAGACACGACCCGGATCTTCACCCAGCTTAGTAAGTCTTAGTGGCACATTGTCACGCGTTAATACCGTCGCATCGGCTCTTAAACGTTTTCTCAGTCGAGATGATGGCCGTCCGGGCTCGGTCACACCCAATGATGAAACACAAAAATATAAATTTCCTGGTAGTGTTAGTTCGGCCAGTCTGGCGCCCAACGCTAATAAAGCAGGTGGTGGCAGTATGCGTATTACCGATCAAGTAATTGAAGAAGTCGACGAACAGACAACCATAACTTCACATCGTGGAACCGATCATAATCGACCAAATGTGCGTGATATATTCTATCAGGGATCAGATTCTGTCGCCCACTCAGACCCCATGGACATTCCATTGAAGAATAATAAGATTTTCATGCGCACACAATCTTCGGCAGAACCCCATCTATTTCCACCAGGTGGTGTAGAAGCCCTTCTAAGTACATCAGCGCCCACAGCAGATAGTCCCAGTATGGCTCACACTGTGCCAAGTTCACCGGTTGGTGAAAGCTCAAAATCCTTACATGATCAACTCCATCCAAGGGAAAGAGGCAGTCGTGAAACAGGTAAATACTCTAGGCGGGGGTATCTAATCATAGCATCCAAGAATGGCAACTTTTTAACGACAATGACTACAAAATTAAAACGCGGAGATGATGTTTAGATGCCCCCAACCTCCTGTACCATATATATATAACGATCATCACACTTCGTACTGTATGATGCATATGATATGACATGACATTCGATGAACACTTTTCAATATTTTCTAAAGCACAAATGATAGGACGTAATGATGGTGCTGCACCCCAGTTCAGATGGTTTTTGACAACCGGTAATATTTGATTTTGGTTACTTATACAAAGAACAAAACCAACAAATTTTTGTTCAATGTACTTTGTTGCATACGTTTGTTTTGTATTGTTGTTGTATTGTTTGAAATATTGTTGTTGGCATGATGTTAAATTGTTTAATACTAGTGAACTCTTATTACAGCGTACATACATACAGATGTTCCAATAACCAACCAAACAAACATAGATACTTACATTGCATAGATGTGAAAATTTTAGTGTCGTTTCTCTCTAGATTTCTTAACTCTGTAGATGTTCTATGGTGTCTACTATAACCATAAACAAAATCAATTTGTTTCAAATTTTTGTCTAGAGCACATATTTTTTTAGTTATGTCTAGATTTTAATTTTGAAAATCTTCTTTCTAGTTGATGTCCTGTAATATTTCCGTGACGTAATCATAGATAATTATAGTGATAGATCGAGCATATGATTTGACAAACTTGGCAACTCTAAATCTTTGCATAACTTCGATTATGTCAAGTTGAAGTTTAAATAATAACGGTCAATTGGATTAGTTATTATTGTTTTTATTTTTTTTTAAAGCGAGTTATTGTTCACAGCCACATTAAGAATTAGAAAATTAATCACCTTTTAAATCAAACCTTATTTTAAATACGTTTGATGACTACTATCCTAGGACATGACATGTATAGACGTCTCAAGTCCATTCACAGCGCTGTAGTATATCTGCACACCGTAGATGGCACTTTTTCTTCAGCAACGGAAGTTGTACCCCAAACATCTCTTTTTAAGCCCCATCAATTTTTCTCCACTTCCTCTTGGACACATCCAGAGAAGGAATACGATCACCTCAAACCTGTTTCAAAAGCAAAATATTATTTTTGGATGGGAACCATGTAACATGTTCACTGCAACCATATAATTTTCTCGGAAATTAACAGGTTGGCTGATAAGTCCCCGGTCTAACAAAGAAAAACACATTTTTTTTGTCAAAATTCGGTTTTATTATTCAACATAGTTCTCTTCAAGAGCGATACAACGATTATAACGACCTTCCAATTTTTTGATACCATTTTTGTAGTGCTCCTTCGGTTTTGCCTCAAAATAGGCCTCAGTTTCGGCGATCACCTCTTCATTGTAGCCAAATTTTTTCCCTGCGAGCATCCTTTTGAGGTATTCTCCAGATCTGGGGGCCAGATCTGGAGAATACGGTGGGTGGGGAACAATTCGAAGCCCAATTCATGAACTTTTGCCATCGTTCTCAATGACTTGTGGCACGGTGCGTTGTCTTGGTGGAACAACACTTTTTTCTTCTTCATATGGGGCCGTTTTGCCGTGATTTCGACCTTCAAACGCTCCAATAACGCCATATAATAGTCACTGTTGATGGTTTTTCCCTTCTCAAGATAATCGATAAAAATTATTCCATGCGCATCCCAAAAAACAGAGGCCATTACTTTGCCAGCGGACTTTTGAGTCTATACACGCTTCGGAGACGGTTCACCGGTCGCTGTCCACTCAGCCGACTGTCGATTGGACTCAGGAGTGTAGTGATGGAGCCATGTTTCATCCATTGTCACATATCGACGGAAAAACTCGGGTGTATTACGAGTTAACAGCTGCAAACACTGCGTTCACCGTCTTCCGTGCTCATTTCACCACGCTTGAATTTTGCATACCAATCAATTATTGTTGATTTCCCTGGGGCAGAGTCCGGAAACACATTATCAAGCCAAGTTTTTGCTTCCACCGTATTTTTTCCCCTTCAGAAAACAGTATTTTATCAAAACACGAAATTCCTTTTTTTTTTTAATTTTTTTCACAATAACAAAAGTTGTTTCACAAAAGACGCTCTATCTCACAAACTAATTGACTTACAGACGTCAAATTTTGACACGAACCATTTGAAGGTTGGTACTATATAAAAATAATATGCATTTAATACTAGCGACGTCATCTATGTGTCAGACCGGGGACTTATCAGCCAACCTGGGAGCCACCGTGGTGCAATGGTTAGCATGCCCGCCTTGCATATACAAGGTTGTGGGTTCGATTCCTGCTACGACCAAACACCAAAAAGTTTTTCAGCGGTGGATTATCCCACCTCAGTAATGCTGGTGACGTTTCTGAGGGTTTCAAAGCTTCTCTAAGTGGTTTCACTGCAATGTGGAACGCCGTTCGGACTCGGCTATAAAAAGGAGGTCCCTTGTCATTGAGCTTAACATGGAATCGGGCAGCACTCAGTGATAAGTGAGAAGTTCACCAATGTGGTATCACAATGGACTGAATAGTCTAAGCGAGCCTGATACATCGGGCTGCCACCTAACCTAACCTAACCTATCAGCCAACCTGTTATGTATCTGTTTTCGGAAAGCATGTTATGTTTGGGTAGAAAATAAAATTTTTGCGACAAACATGTTACATGGTAACCATCCAAAAATAACATTTTGCTCTTGAAACATGTTTGAGGTGATTATATTCCTTCTCTGTCAAATCAATAAAAAACGGCTCTGGAAAATCAATAAAAAAAATGTTAAAACATAAAAGTAACAAAAATAAAAAAATTAATTTTATCCCCGCTAGGAATTGAACCTGTGCCCTTTGATTTTTGCAATTCCATGGAAGTTTTTTTGAGAAGGTTTCGCAAATTACAATAACTTTTATTTTTATTTTTTTTTTTTTGATTTTTAATGAAAAAAAAAAAAATTATACAAAAAATATATGCCGAAAATAACCAAATAACAAGTATATACAGCAGTAAGTTCGGTCGGGCCGAATCTTAAATACCCACCACCATGAATCAAATATAATATTTTGAAAACTCTTCGTCGTAGCGGCTTACTTGATAATATATAGAAGTACAGGGTGTTTGATGACAGATATTCTCCCAAACAGATCAGTTCAACACAAACTATTTAGGAAATTATTGTAATTTTATTTTATTATGATTACTCCATTATGTATGGAAAAAAATATCGGCTAAATGGGCGCCGCGACCTCGTTGACACACCTTCATCCGATGGTCCAAATTTTCGATGACGCTGAGGCATAATCGAGGTTCTATGCCGTTAATGTGCCGAATTATCTCATCCTTTAGCTCTTGAATTGTTGCTGGCTTATCGATGTACACCTTTTCTTTCAAATAACCCCAAAGAAAAAAGTCCAACGGTGTCAAATCACATGATCTTGGCGGCCAATTGACATCGCCATTACGTGAGATAACACGGTCATTGAATTTGTTGCTCAATAGAGCCATTGTTTCGTTAGCTGTGTGGCAAGTGGCACCGTCCTGCTGAAACCACATATCGTCCACATCCATATCTTCCAATTCGGGCCATAAAAAGTTCGTTATCATCTCACGATAGCCAACACCATTCACAGTAACTGCCTGACCGGCCTCATTTTGGAAAAAATACGGCCCGATGATTCCGCCAGCCAATAAACCGCACCAAACAGTCAATCTTTGTGGGTGCATTTGTTTTTCGACAATCACTCTTGAATTCTCATTCGCCCAAATGCGGCAATTCTGTTTATTGACGAATCCACTGAGGTGAAAATGTGCCTCATCACTGAAGATGATTTTCTTCGAAAATTGATCATCCACTGTTGCCATTTCTTGGAACCATTCTGCCCATTCACGACGTCCATGGTTCAAATTGAGTAAGTCTGAAATAGAGAAATGTCAAATAAAATTCGGAAAAAAAACTTGGCGTTTATGTGTGGTTCACATTCAACATCGGCCCTTGAAATTTAACCACCCTTTACATTTAAAGATTCTGCCTATGACCCTAGGTCAGATTCTGGATTTATAAGAACCAATTTTGTTTGAGTTTTAGAGAATTCATAAACATATCGTGTAATTGATGAAATAAAGCCTTGATTTGAAATCTTAAATCTGTAGATTTTGACCTCCATTATTTAAAAGATTAAGACCGGTACTATGTTCATTCTTGCGAAAAAAATTTTTATAGAAACCATTATTTCGCACATAGAAAGCGGTGTTTATTTAGGTAACAGGGAGCGCTATTTTACAGGGAGCGATATTGAATTAAGTTGATGCTTGCTGCTCGCTATTACAAAAATAACATTTAATTTTTCCTTTGGCAATTAATCTGCTACTCCTTTGATCCTTTGTGTATTTTCGGAACAAAAACATGATCCATGTTTGCGTTATCAACCCACAAAAATAGTTTTAATAAATAAATTATTTCTTAATTCACATTGCAAATGGCGCCATGCTGTAAACGTCAGTTTTCAACTCGAAAAAAACCAAGTACCACAAATGGAAAAAATTTCGCTAGTTTTTTGCAGTTTTTGGTTTTGTATGGAGTTTCAACGCGAAAGCCGAACAGAGTACCGGCCTTTAGGATTAAAATCTGGAAATTTTACTCTCAGTTTCAAGCAATTTTTATGATCAGTGCGCCTGCTATACCCTCAAGAAGTGAAATCGGGCTATATCGATGCCTTACCAAAGGGACCGGTAAACATAAATGCGATACGGATTTTTGAGGGTTGAAATTGCCCGAAAAGGTATATTTACATTTTCGAGCAATTTCGGATAAAAACTTCGGTTTCTAGAAGCCCAAGAAATAAAATCGGGAGATCGGTCTATATGGGGGGGCTATAACAAATCATGGACCAATACGGCCCATTTTCGACACGCCTCTTCATGGTCCTAAAATACCTCTAGATTTTCAATTTCAGGCAAATCGGATAGTAAATACAGTTTCTAGAAGCCCAAGAAGTAAAATCGGGAGATCGGTCTACCAAAACATGGACCGATACACCCCATTTGCGACACACCTCTTTATGGTCCCAAAATACCTCTTGATTTCCAATTTCAGGCAAATCGGATAGTAAATAAAGTTTCTAGAAGCCCAAGAAGTAAAATCGGGAGATCGGTCTATATGGAGGCTATACCAAAACATGGACCGATAGACCCCATTTGCGACACACCTCTTTATGGTCCAAAAATAGCTTCAGATTTTCAATTTCAGGCAAATCGGATAAAAAATACAGTTTCTAGACGCCCAAGAAGCAAAATCGGGAGATCGGTCTATATGGGGGCTATACCAATACATTGACCGATGGGCACAATTTTCGACACACCTTTTTATGGTCCTCAAGTACCTCTATATTTCCAATTTTAGGAAAATTGGATAAAAACTACGGATTCTAAAAGCCCAAGAAATTAAGTCGGGAGATCGGTCTATATGGGGGCTATACCAAAACATGGACCGGTAGGCACAATTTTCGACACACCCATTTGTGATCTTAAAATACCTTTAGATTTTCAATTTCAGGCAAATCGGATATAAAATACAGTTTCTAGACGCCCAAAAAGCAAAATCGGGAGATCGGTCTATATGGAGGCTATACCAAGACATAGACCGATGGGCACAATTTTCGGCACACCTTTTTATGGTCCTCAAGGCAAATTCCAATTTAAGGCAAATTTGATAAAAAAAAACTACGGTTTTTATAAGCCCAAGATCCCAAATCATCGGTTTATATGGGGGCTATATCAAAACTTTGTCCGATATAGCCCATCTTCGAACTTGACCTGCCTGCAAACCAAAAAACGAATTTATGCAAAATTTCAGTACAATAACGCCATTATTGAAGGCTGTAGCGTGCTTACAACAGACAGACAGACGGACATGCTTATATCGTCTTAGAATTTCTCCCTGATCAAGAATATATCACCATTCTATGGTGGTGAGAATACAAATTATCGTAATTTGCAGAACTTTCTCGAAAGAACATCCATGGAAGTTAGAAAATTCAAACGGTTCAAATCGCAGCGGCGATGAAATTTACTTTTTTTATTATGTTTAATTTTTAATAGATTTTTATACCCTCCACCATAGGATGGGGGTATATTAACTTTGTCATTCCGTTTGTAACACATCGAAATATTGCTCTAAGACCCCATAAAGTATATATATTCTGGGTCGTGGTGAAATTCTGAGTCGATCTGAGCATGTCCGTCCGTCTGTTGAAATCACGCTAACTTCCGAACGAAACAAGCTATCGACTTGAAACTTGGCACAAGTAGTTGTTATTGATGTAGGTCGGATGGTATTGCCAATGGGCCATATCGGTCCACTTTTATGTATAGCCCCCATATAAACGGACCCCCAAATTTGGCTTGCGATTGCTCTAAGAGAAGCAAATTTCATCCGATCCGGCTGAAATTCGGTACATGGTGTTAGTATATGGTCTCTAACAACCACGCAAAAATTAGTCCATATCGGTCCACTTTTACGTATAGCCACCATATAAACGGACCCCCAAATTTGGCTTGCGATTGCTCTAAGGGAAGAAAATTTCATCCGATCCGGCTGAAATTTGGTACATGGTGTTAGTATATGGTCTCTAATGACCATGCAAAAATTGGTCCATATCGGTCCATAATTATATATAGCCCCCATATCAACCGATCCCCCGATTTGGCTTGAGAAACAAATTTCATCCGATCCGGCTGAAATTTGATACATGATGTCTCTAATGACCATGCAAAAATTGGTCCATATCGGTCCATAATTATATATAGCCCCCATATAAACCAATCACCAGATTTGACCTCCGGAGCCTCTTGGAAGACCAAAATTTATCTGATTCAGTTGAAATTTGGTACGTGATGTTAATATATGGCCTCAAACACCCATGAAAAAATTGGTCGATATCGGTGCATAATTATATATAGGCCCCATATAAACCGATACCCAGATTTGACCTCCGGAGCATCTTGGAAGAGCAAAATTCTTCCCATTCGGTTGAAATTTGGTACGTGATGTTAGTATATGGTATTCAACAACCATGCAGGAATTGGTTCCTATCAGTCCATAATTATATATAGCTCCCATATAAACCGTTCGCCAGATTTGACCTCCGGTGCCTTTTGGAGAAGCAGAATTCATCCGATCTGGTTGAAATTTGGTACGTGGTGGTAGTATATGATATTTAACAACCATGCCAAAAGTGGTCCATATCAGTCCATAATCATTTATAGCCCCCATATAAACCGATCCCGAGATTTGGTTTTGGAGCCTCTTGGAGGAGCAAATTTCATCCGAGTGAGTTGAAATTTGTGGATGACAGTCTTTCGTAGAAGTTTCTACGCAATCCATAGTGGAGGGTACATAAGATTCGGCCTGGCCGAACTTACGGCCGTATATACTGATTGACTCCAAAGAATTTTGTGGGCCCACGTTGTGCGCCATTTTAATTTCGTAACGACCTGCCAATGGCCATACCAAAGAAAAAATTGTTTGAGCCTCTTCGCAAATTTTTATATATATAACATAGACTCCATATGGCGTAATATATACAAATTAAAAGAAAATGTTTAAGGTTTAAGATACCTTTTCATCGACAACTGTTACCACAACCAAAGAAAAATTCATATAAAATATATGGCAATTTTCGTCACGGAAAATTTTTCGCCTATAGTCCTGCGACATGGTTGTGTTCTCATTAACTTCCAATGTTGAACTCTCAGAGCTACCAAGTTTTAATACAAAATCCCTACATTTTGTACTAAGTTCGTGTTTAAAATTCGGTACTATGTTCGCTTGAAATTTTCGTGGTTACTTTATTAAAATAGTTTCATTTGAAGCAGAGAATTTTATTTATTTGGAGCGCACGTTATTTGTTATCTAGATTTCGTCAAGTTTTAGCAGAAATATGTGTGTTTTCATTTACAATTTTGAATATTATAGAGAAAGTAGTCGCAAAAATAAAGTGATGTTCAACTCGAAAACCGAACATAGTACCCACCACAACAGGTTTAAGGAAGGAAATCTTATTCAATTGATAATTTCGATTATTCCCTCCAAGTTATGTTCGATTTTGCAAATAAACCCCGTATGTTTATTGTTTTTTTTTTAAGCCCGAAAACCCGTATAGTATGAAAGACACCTAAGGCACACTGATAAAAGATGATTAATATCGCCTGACATCTAGAGTTGAAAACAGAGCATTTATTACAAAGTGCTGGCTGAAAATTGGGAAAGCCGGCGTTAATGCAGCGTTAGATTTCATAATCGGCCTCATAACCCATTTTCCCTGCGACATAATTCGATGAATGAGACATCTGATCCATGAGCATGTTTTTTTTTGTTTTTCTTTGGCTGCAGAGTGGTATACCCAAGCCTTGGCGTCATCTGCAAATGACAGCAATACTTAAAATTTTCTTTCTGATATCCTTTGTATTTCACAGTAATATCTTTCCCAGTTTTTGAAAAGAAGAACACGCTTCAACCAAAAAGAAGAAAAACGTTATGAAAACAGCACATTCCCATTAAAATTATCACACTTTAATGGACTTCGGGATGCTTAACAAGTTTTATTGTAATTCAACGGCTGTCTTCACTGAAATTAGTTCAACTATATATTTTTCGCAATGTACTCATCAAATATTGGCAATATTTTTAAAGCACTAATTCATATCATTTTCTATCTCTTCAACTTTACACTCAGGTACAAAATCTCTTGTTTTTACACACAGGAGAAGAAATTTAACAGGTAGTTTGATTTTATGCTTTATGCCCATACAATATACGTTTTATCGCTAAAATCGTATGTTTTCCTTGCTAGAATTTGCAGTATTTCAAATATGTTCTTTTCAAATTATATTGATTTCCCAATTGAAAATTCCATTGATGTAGTTGCATTAAGAAAATTCGCATGCATTATATTTTTACAATTAGAAAAATGGGTTATAAACGGGCATGATTTGTTTTACAGCTTTTATTGAATACATGTCAACATTACCAGAGAATGAAGCCGCCAGTTTTTGGCAGTCGATGCTGCCGCCGAATATGTCGACTCATCTCGATTCAAATTTAACCGCCAATTATTCAAAATTGTTGATTTAAATCAGAAAAATTTATTAATAATTGTTATATTCTTTGCCAAAATTATGAACTTTCCACCTACAATCAATTAGTTTCAAGTTGCTATACTAGTCTTACAAAAATTTACCTCAGAAAATTTTAGTGAAAAGTAAATTTGATTGCAAGTGTGGTTGAACAACTAATCTCATTATAATTCGGAAAACTTCAAATTAATTTTATAATGGATAATTGTGCGCCTCCGAATAGACAATTTTATATCGGCAGCCGTAAAGCCGCTGCCGTCGGATCCAAAAATTTAGTGTCAGCCGCCGCCGAAAAAAATGGGTCGACTTCATTCTCTGATCATTACTAGTTCTACAACTAATTTGCTCTTCACATTGTTCTTTTATTTTACAGCCTGTTTCTGTATGTCGATCGAGATCTATTGATCGACTGGAATGCATAGAAACAGCTGATTTCTAAAGGGTGATACGGTCAAAATTTGGTCAATATAAACTTGACGTATTTCAATTTTGCATTTAAAAAACCTGAACATCCCTCATTTTGAAGGTGTGTGTGTAGAATGTTGCTCCTATTTTGATGTTGGAATTCACTCTTCAGTTGTCAAAATGCCGTCCAAGCAAGAAGAGCAGCGTATCAAAATTTTGCTCGCGCATCGCGAAAATTCGAGCTACTCGCACGCAAAGCTGGCAAAATCGCTAAAAGTTGCCAAATCAACCGTTACAAATGTAATTAAAGTGTTTGGGGAACGATTGTCGACAGCCAGGAAGTCTGGATCGGGGGAAATCGAAAACCGGAAGCCGCTGAGACGACAAAGAGAGTTGCCGGTAGTTTCAAGCGAAACCCTAATCTCTCTCTCCGAGATGACGCAAATAAGCAGGGTTTTTCGTCTACAACCGTGCATCGTGCCAAAAAATGAGCCGGACTATCGACTTACAAGAAGGTAGTGACTCCAAATCGCGATGATAAACAAAATACGACGGCCAAAGCCCGATCCCGGAGGCTGTACAGTACGATGCTGACGAAGTTTGACTGCATGGTAATGGACGACGAAGCCCACGTCAAAGCCGACTACAAGCAGCTTCCGGGACAGGAGTTTTATACGGCAAAAGGAAGGGGGAAGGTAGCAGATATTTTCAAGCACATAAAACTGTCAAAGTTGGCAAAGAAATATCTGGTTTGGCAAGCCATCTGTACCTGTGGCTTGAAAAGCAGCATTTTCATAGCTTCCGGGACTGTCAACCAAGAAATTTACGTGAAAGAGTGTTTGAATAAACGTCTGCTGCCTTTCCTGAAGAAACACGGTTGTTCCGTACTGTTTTGGCCGGATTTGGCATCTTGCCATTGCGGTAAAAAGGCCATGGAGTGGTACGCCGCCAACAACGTGCAGGTGGTTCCCAAGGACAAGAACCCTCCCAACATGCCAGAGCTCCGCCCAATTGAGAAATAGTGGGCTATTGTCAAGCGGAACCTAAAGAAGACCAAAAAAACTGCTAAGGACGAGCAGCAGTTCAAGGCAAACTGGCTTTCTGCGGCGAAGAAGGTGGACAAGGTGGCTGTACAAAATCTGATGGCAGGTGTCAAGCGTGAGGCCCGGCAATTCGGATTTGGAAAAGCGAAAGCCTAACTGAATATTTTTCCTGAATTTTATACTAATTGAACTTGAAAAAGAAATTTAATTTGATTTTTTAAATAAACGATTTCACCGATTTACACGCGTTTTCCCTTGACCAAATTTTGACCGTATCACCCTTTAAGGTAGGTACTATGTTCGGTTTCCGAAGCGAAATCCCATACAAAACCAAAAATGCGAAAAACTACCGAAATATTTTTTCATTTGTGGTACTTTGTTTTTTTTTCGAGTTGAAAAACTGACATAAAGTGCATAGTCCCTAATTAGGTCGGCTTTAAATCCTTCCATATGTTGAGATTAGTTAGTTTCAAAACATGGCGCCATTTGTAATGTGAATTAAGAAATAATTGATTTATTCAAATGATTTGTGTTAAATTAGAATACAAAAGTGGTTCGCGTTGTTATTTAGAAATGCAATTAGATTGACGAAATAAAAATAACGGAGTGCTATATGTATATAACATATATAACAGCATCTGGTTCTGTAGCCGTTTCTGCCACAGTAGCATCTGCCCTCACATCCCTGACACCCACAATTGCAGCCACTACATCAGCTACAGTGAACAACTCCAACATAGCACCCTCAACACCTGCCACGACCACAGTGGCTGTGACCGCAAATATTGTATTGCAACAACCAAATACAACGGCCGCCCAAGTAGTGAGTGGTCCCATTGGGGTGGCAGCAAATACTACTCCAATATTAGCCACTATTACTAATTCTTCAAATGCAGTATCGACTGTTGCTGCCGTTAGTAATACAAATGCAATACTAATGCAATGGTGGTTTCACAATCATCCACAATAGTATCACCAGCAGCTGGATCGAATGTTGTTGTTCCCACCACTACAATGGCTTTAGCAGGAGCTACCGTGGGACTTAAGTCTGGTCCAGATATTACAATGACATTGAACCGTATAAATACGGCAGAGAATGAAGTTGATGTGGAGGAATGTTTACCAGGTGATGTTGTTAAATTGGATTTTGCTGGCGAAGAAGTGGCCGGGTGAAATTTTACCCCTAAGGAATGTCTTCTAGGAGTTTCCAATCGGCGACCGGTGCCCTTTGGAAACTCCGCCTATTACAACAGTACCATCATCGCTTCAGCCATCAGCAACAATAGCATTCCATCAGCGTCATATTCAAGGCATATTAATTAAAGGTAAAGTCACGAGCAAACGTGTGTACCCCCCATGATAATTATAATGTCATACTAAAATGGCAGATGACTTAAGTTAACATTTTGTGTATGTGTAGTGTTGTTTTCAGCCAACAATTGTTT
Organism: Haematobia irritans; assembly: GCF_050003625.1. Lineage (NCBI taxonomy): Eukaryota > Metazoa > Arthropoda > Insecta > Diptera > Muscidae > Haematobia > Haematobia irritans. Next base: position 246,253,285 of record NC_134397.1, on the reverse strand, counting down.
ATTACAAAGAACAAAAAGTCATTTGAAGTTAAATATATGCCTATGGCAGACATCAATACAAAACAACAACAAAAAATGGGGCGAAATTTTTCCGCTACATAAGCGAACGGTATCCTTGTCTCAGTGAATTGGCCTGGGAACAATGCGTAAGTGTGGAGTGACATGTAACAAGTTGGAGGAAATAATTATGAGCTTCTTGTGTATTCTATTTAGGTTCCCGATTTTGATAATCTTTATTTGGATATGAATGGCATTATTCACAATTGCTCCCATTCCGATGATACAAACATCCATCTCAACATAACAGGAGGATATGTTGAAGGACATATTCAACTATATTGACAAGATGTTTTTTTCTAATTAAACCACAAAAATTATTCTTTATGGCCATTGACGGCGTGGCCCCTCGTGCAAAAATGAATCAACAGCGTAGTAGGCGTTTTCGTTCAGCCAAGGAAGCTGAACTTTGGAACGATTAGCGCAGAGCCTAGGTGAAGTGAAAGAACACAAACGATTCGGTAGCAATTGTATTACACCAGGAACAGAATTTAGGGATCGTTTGCATGAGGGATTGCGCTATTTCATAAAAAATTATTGCTGATCCTATGTGGCAGAAGTGCAGAGTTACCCATCAAAAAATTTGGAAGTTCTTCCAAAGGCACAACTTTAAAAGATCTTCCAGAAGATGTACTCCCAATGATGTTCTTCATTTTAACTACACAGGAAGTTCTTTTCATTCAATTTTTTATAACATGTTTTATTCATATTTTTAATTGGTAATGTTAAATTTTTTGTTTCAAATTGGTTAAAAACTGTTTAAGAATTCATAAAATGGTACAAATTATTTAAATTTTGTCGAAAAAATGCTAAATTCAATCTGAAAAAGTTATGAATTTTTGAAAATATTTGAGGTCAAACGTTTCAGGCAAGCGTTAGAATCCATTAAAAATTATACAAAATTATAAAAATTATTTATTATTTATCTTTCCGATATTATGAGGTATTGCTCAATTCAATTCTATTTGCTTTCCGTGCAGATGTGTCCAATAAATAGTTATAGGACATAAATACATTGTCTGCATCTTCAATCAATTCCTTGGCTCCATAATATGGACACATTTTGAGTTTTTACCTACTTTAACCAAGTCTTCAATGTCCATTAAATCCAGATCATCTTTGCGCGATTCCACACGATGATGAAAGGCACAAGTTCTTTTTTGGACTCGCAATCGACAAATCGATCTGTGTTTTATTTGAATTGCCCTGTTCTCGCAACACCTCGGGATATCTACACAATTGATCTCTGGATCCCAAAACCACCGCTCTCGTAAATGAGCAAGATGTCCGCTTTAATTCTTACATAGCTTGCGTTAGTTGTAAATGGGTACCTCAAGTACCCATTATATATATATTATTTTAGGAAGACCCCAGCTACCACCCTTTGGCTTTGCACGAGCAATCATTTACAGGTGCTCCGCCTAAATAGGATTGTTTTTAAAATAATTTGTGGCGGTGCTATTTGTTGTATTTGCATCTTCATTTCCTCTTTTCGGAATTGCAGCCATTCCAAAGATGAACATAAGGTTTTACCGGTTCCTATGAGAAAGTTTTTGTTTTATTGGTGGTTACATTGTTGTACATTATTTTATACCCGTTGGGGATTCCAGAAAACCATTTGATCCATCTCGTAGACATATGATGACCTTTTCCATATAAGCTCTTTGAACTTCATAGGAATCCCATGATTTATTGCTATTGCATCTCTTAGACTCCTTAATGCCTCAATTCGTACACTCGAACCATAGTGTTTCAGTTTAATGTAAATAAAAGCAATATATGTAAACAAAGAATGTAAACAAATCTACTAAACGTAAACAAAGCCTTTGACAAGATGAATGTCGATATTAGTCACCTGATTGCATGACTTTACCTGGATTAATATGCCTTGCGTCATATTGTAGAGATACAACCAGGCCACCATTTATCATCATCCCCTGCTAATTTAGAATTGACTAATGTTATGCTACATAATGTTTCAACACCCATTTTTTACAAAGAAATGAATTGTATTTTTTTTTATTATTTTACCGCTCCTCGTAATTGCTCCCTTTTCTATTTGTTAAGCGAGCTCGTTTTTTGTGTGTAAGAGGCGTAAATGAATGAGAACTGAACAAAAGAAATGTTAATGCAATTTTAATTTTTAATGGAAACTACATGAAAGCTAAATATGAGAAATGATAATTAAAAATTTTTAAATATAACAATATTAATGAAAGAAAGCTGATAATCCAGAAAAGAAAACATTGTGTTCTAGGGTCTTTAATTAGTGTATAAATGTACAAATTAATAAAAAATCATAATAAAATTATAATCGAACTTGTTTTATTTTTATATACCGGGGTATAAGTAATTGGGTTGTCTTATACGTTTTATACTTTTTAATATAAAATTAGTAAATTTTTCTGAACAAAGTTATATCCAAAATAAATGTTTATAGCAAATAATTAAATAATTTTTATTTAAATAGCAAAATAATTTTCTTGTATTCATCATTTGTCCAAAATGATTGCGATAGGCTGGAATGAAACGATTTAATTTCGTTGTGGCTTTTAAATTTCAGTTAGCGGCATTCTTGCATTTTATCAATTCAAAACACTGGTTGAATTTCATAACGTGACTGAAATAGTTATTGGAACTTATACATTGGGAGAGTATAACATCCTTCAGTAAACCAGCCAATTGCTTCTCAATGTATTAATTTCAGTCAACGAAGAGTCTGGTATAGAACACTAACATCCCTTTGTGACGAAATATAAGTCGGGAACAGTGACTTTGGCTTAGGGACTACCCTTGAACTTGAGTTATGGGCTTAAGTTGGTTGTTCCCCCCGATGTAACAACATTGGCAAATGAAATGGCGTTATTATCCTTTGTGGGAACCGTGGTGGTGACCACTGGATTTGAAATTGCTAGTGAGGCGGCAACAGCATGGTATTGCAATGCGATTGTGTAGATATTGTGGAGACCAACGAATTAAGTTTGTTGATGAATGAGTCCATTGCTGCGCATGATGTAAAAGTTAGCATAACACCGGAATTATATGTTTTTTTTGATGTGCGTTACAAATTGACGGTATCCATTTGGAAAAGCTGAAGAAGACAATGTACCACATGTTGTAAAAGCTGTTGCAGAATGTGGTAAGACACCAGGAGTAGAGCGGCTGGAGCTTTATTCTTAACAATTATTAGTGTCCAGTGCTGTATGAGATTTTTTTGCAAAACAATCCAAAAACTGGTAGAAAAACACTTTTCAAAACAATTATCATGAATGCGTGTATGTAAACAATCAGCTGCTGCGTATGTATAAGTAAAAATAGTATGACATTTGGCGATGTTGTCAATTAAATTGCGGAGAAATAAACGCGGAATAGCTCCAAAATAGCTGTTTTCTTCGTTCGAAATGTATTGTCAATACTCTCATTTTTCAATGCGAAAGAATGGTTAAGTGAAGTTTTTTTCGTGCCAACAAACATAGTACCCACCTTTAGTTATAAATTCAGCTGTTTGTTTCGATTTCAGTCGATCGATTGAGATCGTTCGACATACAGAAACAGGCTGTTAATGATATTTTGCGATTCTGGTTTAAATAGAAGTAATTAGCAATCTGATCAGCGTTTTAGTGTGTTTTATATAAAATCCTCAAAAAATCATCAGTGTTTTAGTGTGTGTTATAAAAAATCCACAAAAAAATCATAAAGACACCTTGAAAATGGCACATAAAAAATACGATGGCAGATTAGCTCCCGACTATAAGTTGATCCGAATGACAGTACTCGTGTCGAACATATCGCAGATATTGGCCACACTATAATATAATCGATACTGCAGCTTGTTAATGGGATCGATAATTCATTTATTGATATTTCGCTTACCTCCGACAAGTCTTAGCGTTCGACCACACTTTAAGATTCTTTACAAACACAGACATATCGTTCGGATAAACTTATAATCTGGACGGCGCATAATGTGTCGCTCATATTTTAAGTTTATCCGGACGATAGTGCCCGTATCTGACTTTTCTAGACATATACCAGATATTGGCTACACTTTTGCTCCGTCCAGACTACAAGTTTTTCGATACGACAATGGTCGTGTCCAACTATTCGAGATATATCGTGGGCATTGACCACTATAAGTTATTTTCAAATCGATACTGCAGCTTGCCAATGTGATCGATAACAGATTTATCGATATTTTTGCCATCGCCGACAATTCGTAGTGATTGGGCAAATGTAAGATTCTTTACAAACATGCATTATGCGCTTTACAGACTATCAGTTATTCCGGACGACAGTGCTCGCGTCGAACATATCCCATATATTGTGCACATTATAAGTTAAGTCCGAAGGCATAATCGATACTGCTGCATGTTTATGGGATCGATAACACATTTAACGATTATTTAGTCATCGCAGACAAGTCGTATCGATCCCACACAATATAAGATTCTTCACAAACACCGACATTCCGTCCGGAATAACTGATAGTCTGTAAAGAGCATTATGCGCCATCAAGACTATAATGGTGAAAAAAGTGCTTTGCTTTCATTTTATCTGTGCAGAAAGCGCATTTTTAAAATGTTGCCAGCAACCTAAAAACATGCTATCATTTCAACGGCAGAAAAGAATTCAAAGGACCAAACAGGGCAATCGCAGCGCTCTCGCATGGCTGAACAAGAAGGTTAAATCATGGGCCCATATGATTACAATTTTTTTATTTCGACAAAATTTTAAGATGTCAAAATCATATGTTTATGGTGATTGCAGCTCTCCAAATGACACTGCATAGCAAATGCATCTCAAACAAACTCGCGCATTCATAGCTGGAGAATTGTTCAAAGATGACTTGAGTATCTTGATAAAATATTCCAGACCCAAAATACCACTCACATCAGTTTTTAAACTGCATCATAAACTGTTATTGTTAATAAATGGCGAAGATCCATTTGACTGACTTCCATTTTTAACTTTGGTGGGTATTATAGTCTTATTTATCTCATATCGGCGTTCCTCGGATGAATTATCCACTTCACAATCACTCATAGGTGACACAATTAAATTTGAACCTTTATTTTTCTCTGGATTTTAATTATTTTTTCAGGACAATTGAAAGAATAAGTAATTGCCACTTTTACCAATGCCATACGATTCTTTTATCAGCTGATTTTGACTTCTTAAAATTGTAAACAACATATTGAAATTTGTTGTTTTTGTTATCGTGATTCAACCTCCTTATTCAGCCTTGCACTCTCGTTTGATGGCAGTGCTGAAAATGACCGCAATCTGCCTCTATGAGTGGCACTATTTTCACTACAGAATTCGAATACTTTTGCCTGTTTTTTGTAGAAAAGAACCTATAAAGTTAATTTTCCGGGCAAAATGCAAAAAAAAAGTGGGCATTTTTTACTAGAAAAGAAAACACCATAAGTTTATCCGGACGACAGTGTTCGTGTCAATCATATCCCAGATATTGGCCACACCATATGTAATGCTCGAAGACATAATCGATATTTCAGTTTTTTTTATGGGATCGATAACATATTTTTCGATCTTTACTTACCTACTTACCTTCTTAACGTTCGGCCACATTGTAAGATTCGTTACAAACACGGACATTTCGTCCGCATAAACTTATAATCTGAATGACACATTAAAAACATATTCCAGAGTTTAGACTCAGCATAATCTACATTCGACGACATAATCGACAGAGCACTTTATAAATGTAATCGATTACATATATATCAAATTTTTACTTATCGTCGACAATTCCTAGCGTATGATCACACTGTAAATTGGACATTTCGTACGAATGAACTGATATTATGAACGGAGCATTTTACGCCGCTCAATTCAAACGTTTGCGGATGTTTATACTGATACTTACTTATTTACACTCAGAGAAGAAAGTTGATCACCTCAAACATGTTTCCTGTTTGTCACAACTATGGTATTTTCTTGAAATTCTCATATCGGGTATGATGTCCAAAAAGAGCTGAATTAACAACGAAAAGTCAGCTGTGTTTGGCGTTTCAGTGGCTCTATGTATCTTATATAGGCAAGCATGTTTATGTTTGACGAGAAAACTAAATTTTTGCGATAAAATTGTTCCATGTTCGTCGCACAAAAATAACATTCTCCTCTTGAAACATCTTGAAGTGATCATATTCCTTCTCTGCGTGGGGAGCCACCGTGGTGCAATGGTTAGCATGCCCGCCTTGCATACACAAGGTCGTGGGTTCGATTCCTGCTTCGACCGAACACCAAAAAGTTTTTCAGCGGTGGATTATCCCACCTCAGTAATGCTGGTGACATGTCTGAGGGTTTCAAATCTTCTCTAAGTGGTTTCACTGCAATGTGGAACGCCGTTCGGACTCGGCTATAAAAAGGAGGTCCCTTGTCTTTGAGCTTAACATGGAATCGGGCAGCACTCAGTGATAAGAGAGAAGTTCACCAATGTGGTATCACAATGGACTGAATAGTCTAAGTGAGTCTGATACATCGGGCTGCCACCTAACCTAACCTTCTCTGCGTGTACAGATTTGGTTTATACCCATAAATTGAATTAGTAGTCATAAACGACTACTGTCGAATGTTAGCACGTCGGACTCATATTTATGTTTTTAGCAATTGCAGTGGCAATATTAGAGACTTCACATTAAAAAAATTTTAATATTTTTTTTTTTTTTTTTACATAAAGTTCCCAAGTTCAACAAAATTGCTTTGCTAGCTTTTGCATGGCAAATTGCTTAGGCTTTATATAAATCTGCAAAGCTGTCCTCATCATCGCGATATTACATTGCTCGAAATGGTCAAATTGTACTTAAGAGATAACCTGCCCTTAAGACAATTTTTTTTTTTCTAATTAAGTTTTGCTTACCCAATAAATGGCTATTGCGAATAGAAGAAACGTAAATTTATCAAAATTCGACATGGCAATAATGGCGAGACTTGCACTGATGGAATGTTCTGGTTAAAATGCTAGTGCAGAGATGTTCTGGATAGCTCATACAAATGTTGCACCCAGTACTAAAAGAAAACAGGCCTCATATCGAATTAGATCTCTCTATTTTTACTCGGGAAGAGATTTTTTTGTTGTACTCTTTCTACCCTGTTCACTAGACGCACTTAATGTTTAAATATAACCATAGCCATAGATATTTATAACCAGCGCCACACTGTGGGACAGGGTATTATAAGTTAGTGCATATGTTTGCGACACCCAGAAGGAGAAGAGATACACATATGATGTCAGGCAATATTGCTCAGGGCGGGTACCTGAGTCGATATAACCATGTCCGTTCGTCCGTCTGTCTGTGAACACATTTTCGTGATCAAAGTCTAGGTCGCAATTTAAGTCTAATCGACTTCAAATTTGGCACAAGTATGTGTTTTGGGCCAGAATAGAACCCTATTGATTTTGGAAGAAATCGGTGGAGATTTAGATAATGCTCCCATATATTTCTTTCACCCGATATGCACTTATACGACCCCAAAAGCCAGAGTTTAACCCTGATTACCTTGAAATTTTGCACAAGGAGTACAATTAGTCGTGTAGTCACGTGCATAGACTATAGACTTTAGATAGATGAGCCACGAGTGCCAAACTATTTTTGACAGTTCCGAAGATTAAGAATAAACGAGAAAAATAAGAGCACGCTTACAATCTCTTTCGTTTTCCTTTTTATAGTTTGCCAATTTTACACAAAATTAGAACGTTTATGATGCAACAGAGGATTTATAAATAAATTAATATATTAAAAGTTCATATTTGAACAAAAAATTGTGACCAAAATCGCGAAAATACGAAATTTAATTTTGAGCAGCATTGCTCTTTACGAACAACACAAAAGCAAATGCACGAAAATTAATGTTTGGGACTGACTCTTTACGAAAAAATCAAAACGAAATGTCAGAAAATTAATTTTTGGAACTGAAACATTTTTTTTAAGAGAATAGTGGATCATCTATGTATTAAAAGGTCTATGGTCACGTGTGCTAAATTTAATTGAAATTGTTTCAGTTTTAGATATAGCTCCCATATATACCTTTCGCCCAATTTAGACTAATATGACCACAGAGGCCAAAGTTGTACTCTGATTTACGTGAAATTTTTCACAGGGAGTAGAATTAAGGTTCTCGTTATGCATGATAATTTTGGTTGAAATCGGCTCTGATTTTGATATAGCTCCCATATATATCTTTCTCCCGATTTATACTCATATGGTCACACAGATAAAAATTGTACTCCTATTTACTTGAAACTTTGTACAGGGAGTAGAATTAAGGTTCTAGATATGCCTGCCTGGATCTACAAAGTGGTGCAGGGTATAATATACTCGGCCCCGCTCGATTTTAAACTTTTCTTACTTATTCAATATTTAATATTGGAAATGATTGAAACTATGAAATATCTTGTTTTGTGTTGAGTTATTTGAAGATAAATAACGAATCTCAGTGTGACCAGGCAACAAAAATGCCTAGCGGTGAATTAAAAAATTTGATATGCGATGGCAACACTATACCATTTTCCGCCAAGGAATTAGAATAGATTTTAATTTGGCGAAACGCCGATAGCCATCACGGTATTCTGTCGTGGGTTTTTGTCTTCCCATAATGGGCCGTCCAGACTATAAGTTTATCCGGACGACAGTGTTCGTGTCGCACATATCCCAAATGTAGGCTACACTATAAGTTATGTTCGAAGACATAGTCAATATTGTTGCTTGTTTATGGGATCGATAACACATTTGACGATTATTTAGTCATCGCCGACAATTCGTATCGATTGGCCACAATTTAAGATTCTTCTCAAAGACAGACATTCTGCCCGGAATAACTTATAGTCTGGACGGCGCATAAGAAATACACATATGGTTATATTTACGCATTAATGGATAGGCCGGCCAATCAGTGTTGCCAACGTTTCAATCGCAAAATGTAATAAGCTCTGCACATTATACTCAAGTAGATTTTGGAAGTGCAATGTGAATGACGTATAAGACTGAATGATTTTTTCGTGATTGCTGCATCACCCGTGTTTTTGTGTTTTTAACTTGATTTTTTGTATGGGGAAAACGAATCGTTTTGAAATGCTTATAAAGGGAAAACATTTCAAACCCCAAAACACGCTTGGTGAAAACGCCGTATAATACAGATGTTCGGTTATTCTTTACAGTAAATCAGTTTTCTAATTTCAGGCATATTTAAACAATTTAAATTTTGTATTTGCGCTTGGCAAGTTCTAAATTATATGCACAATAATGTATTGTTATTCCACTATTTTTTTCTATATTACATTTACAATTTATTCCACATATTTTACATAACATAAATACATAGATATATACTTAACATTTTTGTTCCCTTTTGTATACTAGAACATAATTGTAAATTTTACATTTAGCTATTACAATAGAACTTTTTGATCCTTTTATTCTAAATCATATTTATAAAATTTTTGTTCTTTTAATCGCTTGTTTTTTGTCGATATAGTGGAAGATATGGAGATGAAATCAACAGCTGATTTAATAGCTGCCGCCGATGCAGATGTGGAAACGGACGATTTTGAAAAATTAAAAGCAGAACGAGAAAAAGAACGACATGAAAGACAAAAACAAAAATTAGCTCGAACCATAAGTACGGCTCCTGGAGGTACGGAAATTGTGCCAGTTGTAGCTGCAGCATTAATACCACCACAAGCTGCAGCTGTAGCTGTCACAACTTCCACCACTCAGGCCACAAATACTAATGTGCCCAACACACCGGTGACCACAATGCCCCCCAATAGTTCGGTCATCGATTTGATGTCCATTGCGGAACCAGTACAACACTCCACGACCAATACCAATGATGATGAGGAGGAGAACAATGAATAACAGTTCATATGAGAATGGTTGAATGCCGGCTATTTCTATTAAAAAATTACCTAACTATTTATGTATCGATACATATAAAATATCTGGTTACGTATTTTGTTTATACGTACTTAAAAATTTGTATGGGTTTGTGTGAGAAATGTATATAAAGAATATACAAAAAAATATGAATATTTAGAAAATGGATATTTTACCTTTGGTTTCTCTATATGCAAATGAAAGCCTTAGATCAACTTGAGTGCTAAAAACAGCTGATTATCAGCTGGGTCTTGCATTATACAGGAACCAGAGATGAAATGTCATTTGGAAATTATATACTGTGAGCCTAAAAGATGCATGCATCAGACATTAAAAATTTAAAAGACAACTAATATTACAATAATGCAATTTTTTCTAATTTAAATTTATTAACTAAGCTTATAGCCTCTTCGAAAGACAAAATCAAACATATATATATATATATATATATATATATATATATATATATATATATATATATATTTTTTTTTTTTTTTCAAATATGCTCACTTAAATAATGCCTAATGATAGGAGTTCTAAAAAAATACTATACAGATTTTTATATTCAAACCCATTATAAATAACACAAGTATCAACATGATCCTTAAATGATGTGCTAGATTAAGTATTAAAATTCTCTAAATGATGTGATACACGAGAATATGTATTCTTGAACATATGATCGAGCGATCATGTTGTATAAGTGATATCTCGCTAAATACAGTAGATGATATATTTTCTCACAAATATTATGTTATGATATTTTTTACACTAACTAATTTTAAGTATACTAAGTAAAAATTCAAGTTAAAAAATAAAAAAAAAAACAACAACTAAATTAATTATTTGCTTTAATTTTTAATCTGAGCAGAGATTGAAGCAAATCCATTTTTGTCTGCAGCGAATGACCTTCAATTTCGCAGACGACCATGCGATGAGCACCGTTATGTTAACGGTACAATTGTATTAAATTTGGTACATTTCACATGCGGAAAGTACAATAGTACTATAACGAAATATTTGGTACAGTTTTAAACATTCATTTCCTTTATAACTCACAGCGTCCGGAAATACGAACCAATGTAAGGTAGAGAAGTTGTTTGTTTTAAATTTTTAGCGAGTATTACTAAAGTTGGTACAATTTGAAACCAAAAAGTACACTTTTTTGTATTCTTTAATATAATGTGGATCCTAGTTTCAAGGAATTAACACAAAAACCAAAAACAGCTGATTTGATATAAATTCCGTTATTTTGGACATCCTAGTCGAACGAAAGCATTCGTTTTAGGTATGTTAGGTTAGGTGGTTACTTAGACTATTCAGTCCATTGTGATACGACATTGGTGAACTTCTCTGTTATCACTGAGTGCTGCTCCGATTCCATGTTACAGGTAACAGAAGTTGGCTGTGAATTTAGAGATTAGTAAGACAATCGACCTGCTCAAGCGGAACCCATGATTAGATCACCGGAAGTAATGTAACCTAGGCACAGGTAAGTTGTGATGAGATCCACTCGAACATCGCAACAAGAGATGATGTGATCCCTCCTTTAGAGAAGTGACAGATACGAGGAGAAGCGCGAGGGTTTTCAACCTAAAGTTTGTTGAGTGTCACGGGAGTGCTAGAGCAAAAAGGCGAGTCATTCGTCGCATTCGTGGTCTCCGAGCGAGTGACACACCACAATTTATCACAGTTGAAGTTACTAGCATAAACAGCACAAAACCCTTAAAGACGCTGGACCCCGACGGAATTTCTATACTTATGCTAAAGCATCTGGGAATACTGGGATTTGAGTACTCGAACAGACTCCTCAGTTTGGCCTTACGGCGATTCTACTCCTGAAGCCTGGAAAATCGAGGTGAGTAGGTTAGGTTAGGTGGCAACCCGATGTATCAGGCTCACTTAGACTATTCAGTCCATTGTGATACCACATTGGTGAATTTCTTTCTTATCACTGAGTGTTGTCCGATTCCATGTTAAACGCAATGACAAGGACCTCCTTTTTATAGCCGAGTCCGAACGGCGTTCCACATTGCAATGAAACCACTTAGAGAAGCTTTGAAACACTCGGAAATTTCACCAGCATTATTGAGTTGAGATAATCGCTGATAAACTTTTTGGTGTTCGGTCGAAGCAGGAATCGAACTCACGACCTTGTGTATGCAAGGCAGGCATGCTAACAATTGGACCACGGTAGCTTCCATCGAGGTGAGAAGGATTGTTCCAAGCCTTCGGAAAAATTTTGAACTGCCACCCATCAATTTGTATTCCGTAAAGTACATAGCACAACAACAGCTTTGCCTGTCATTACAGCATACGTAAATAGTGAACACAGGAGCTCTCTCGAACTCCGCTGCAAGAGATGATGAGATCTCAATCACCTTTCGCGTGATGAATGCTAATACTGAAGCATCTGGGAACACTTGGAGTTGATTATATATGCCACAATTTGTAGTTGCAATCACTCATTAAATTCGATATCTGAAAAAAATGGATAGGGTGATTTCCTTCCCAGTTTTTTTGCCTGAAGGCAACCCTTTGCCGAGCATGGGTGTTAAGTACTAACCGATCACCCATCTCTCGCCTAAAGTCAAGACAGTCAAAGGCATTCGATACGGTCAACATGTTTAAAGACATAGATGGCAGGAACCAAACGTTGGGCACCAGTAGTACGTAGAATTTAGAGATTGAAAGTCAAGGCCATGTAGATGGAAACAGGGTGTTCCCCGAGGTGTTGTGATATCTTCGGCACTGTTCAACCTCTACCTATACTCTATTACACCACTTCCAGACCGCCTTAAGATTGTACACTTATATGTCATCTGCGATCGATTGACATCTAGATTGCTGATCTTACCAGTTATTTCACAGCTAGAATTTGCTAGAGTCGACGGAGAGATAATTCCGACTACCCTAGGGATGCCAGACGTGTTCTTTTAAAGAGCACATGTGCTCTTTTTTACAAAATGTGCTCTTAAAACAAGATGGGCAAAAAGAGCACGCAAAAGTGCTCTATTTTTAGTTAAGTACTATTTTTGTGCTCTTTGTATGCATCACAACAAATATTACTCCAACTCGATTTAATAAATGGTAAAAGTAAACTGAACATACGTGAATGTCACACTACGAGATTTTCCTACGCCATTATTTTCTAATTAAATAGTGTTTTACTTTATATATCGAAGAAGAGCACGCCGATGTTGCTTCTTCACTTTGTACTCTGTTCTAAATGTAAACAAACTTGTTTCAATAACATTTTTCACAAAAACACCAAACAAAAATTAGCTTGAGTTGAAAGTGGTTTATTTTACGTATTTGTTAATAACCTTTTTATGTTTAAATGAATTATTATGGAATTAAATGTTTTTATTTTATTTGAAAAAGTGTGCTCTTTTTTTTCGTATGTGCTCATTTTATAAACTGAATGTGCTCTTTTTGTCTCTTCAAAATCTGGCATCCCTAGACTACCCCAAGACTCTCGGGGTTATATTTGATAGCAATTTTAAGTGGTATGTCCATGCCACTGCAATACGCGATAGAAACAAGGTCTTCAAGTCGCTTGCCGATAGCACTTGGGAAAACCTATAAGATAATTGTAGCACCAATATTAACACCTCCGACAATTGACACGCAGTGAAATAACATAGAGACCAGTCATAACACTGACCTTAGAACTGCGGTAGGATGTTTCCCCAATACATCCGTGGATCATCTTTATATAGTGATCGATATCATCCCTGTGCGTAGACACAATTACATGTTGTCAAAGCAATATATCGATTTTGAGGACAGGCAATCACCACCAAGGAATGTAAGAGTTGATCTTTATTTTCTTGAGCGCGAAATCCAGCATAACAAAAGAGAGCTTCTATATCAGGCAGGTTTTATGAGAATACTGCAGCAGAAGCGGTGAGAAACTATAAGGTTAATCTTGTTCTTGGAGTTCGACCACCCTCCATAGCACCGCAGGAAAGTGACCTCCCACGGCAGACCGGCGTAGCTGATGTGTGTTCCATCCGCAACTAAAGCGCTTTACAGACTATCAGTTATTCCGGACGACAGTATCGAACATATCCCATATATTGTGCACATTATCAGTTAAGTCTGAAGGCCCCTGGCAAAAAGAGACAAAGTTCAAAAGCTCATAAAGAAAATGGCGTAGAGTGGTGTGACCGAGCCATCAACAAGTCCTTGGTGTTCCCCAGTTGTGCTGGTCAAAAAAAAGATGAAAGTACCCGATTATGTGTGGACCACAGAAAACTGAATGATGTCACCAAAAAGGACAGTTATCCGCTTCCACGCATTGATGACACGTTGGACACACTAGCCGGAACAACATGGTTTTCTACGCTTGATTTGTAGAGTGGATATTGGCAAGTAGAGATCGCCGAGAAAGACAAGGAAAAGACGGCTTTTGGCGTTAATGGCGGTCTCTGGCAATTCAATGTAATGCCGTTCGGGATCTGCAACGCTCCGGCTACCTTCGAAAGATTGATGGAGCGTGTACTGAAGGGGTTGCACTGGAAATCGTGCTTGATATACTTGGATGACATCATAGTGATGGACAAAACATTTGACGAGCACCTTGAGAACTTGAAATACTTTATCCAGCAATTGTCAGCCGCTGGTCTACGCCTTAACGCAAAGAAATACTCCATTTTCCAGCGGGAAGTTAAATACCTGGGTCATCATGTGACTGCAGAGGGCATATCCTCCGATGAAGACAAAATCCAAGCTGTCAGAGATTGATCACAACCCCGAAATCTCCACGAATTAAGAAATTTCCTTGGGATATGTACACGCAAAAAAAATAATTCTTTCCTCCCCAACGAAATTTTAGACAAACAAAGTTCGTTTCTCATTTGCTTTTCGCTGTAAGGAAGTGTATTTGGGAGAAAAGTATATACTTTTTGTGATAAACGTTTATTCTTTTCCAGGATGTAAAAACAATTTCATAAGGACAAACTCAAAAAAAAATTGCATTTCCCTCTAATTGCATTTTCCCTCAAATCTTTCTCACATCCACGATGTTTTGTAGTTCTTAACACCTTTTCCTGTAATACCAACAATGTAGAATAAATTATACGATTTTATAAATTTTTAAATTTTTTTTTACCTTTCGCCTGGACGGAGAATCGAACCGCGGACCATGCACTTTGTAAGCCAACACACTAACCACTGAGCCATGTACCTGTTATGGTCATCAATAGATAAATCAATCAATAGATAAATATCCATATAAGTTATATTTATATAGCATAGCTTGCGGCGCCCACGAACCGAATAAACAAAGTTTATTTAACAGAAACAAACATTTAGTTTGGCACCATGGTGCAGTGGTTGCTACGTCCGACTTGCATGCCAAGGGTCGTGGGTTCGATCCCTGCTTCGACCAAATTTTTTTTTGTTTTTTTTTTTTTTTTTTTACATATATTCCAGATATGTTCGGAAGATTCCGAAAAAAAATGTTCAACATTACATTGTAGTATATTAAATTTTGAACTGTAAAATGTGTCTTATTAAAGACCTAAAGTCAGAAAAGAACAGTGTTTGATATAAACGAAATGGACTGTGTTGTTGTTTCAAAAATAACTTTTTTTATTGAAAAAATAAAAATTTTGTAACAAACGAATTTTTTTGGTGATAAAAGTTTAAAATTTTCGAAGCAATTCAAAAAACTCTAGCAAAAGAAAAACGTTTTCGGTACACGTTTTCCAAACGTTTTTTTTCTTTGCGTGTACATATTAACGACGATTCGTCCCAAACTTCGCCAGCATCGCCGCTAGTCTCCATAATTTGACGCAAAAAGGTCAGGTCCGGGTGAAAAATTTGTTTTGGGTACAGATGCTAGCGCGCATGATATTGGAGGTGTGCTATCTCAACAGATAGACGGCAAGGAGAAGGTCATCGGAGCCCGAAAATAACTACTGTGTAACGCGACGAGAGCTGCTAGCCATCATAGAGAGTGTAAAACATCATAAATATTTGTATGGACACCACTTCTTGCTCAGGACTGGTCACTCAGATCTACGAGAATCCGGAAGCTCAACTGGCACGTTGGATCGAGCGGCTCCAAAGCTATGATTTCAGTATCGAGCATAGAAAAGGTGGAAAACACGGTAACGCTGACGCTTTATCACGTCGACCTTGCAGTATTGAATGCAAGCACTGCTCAAAAGCTGAACATATTCAAAGAGATGTGTGAATCCCTTGGTATCAAGAAAACGAGGACTACGCCATTACATCCACAATCCGATGGCATGGTAGAAAGGTTTAATCGCACTCTGGAGGAACGTCTTCGAAAAGTGGTGGACAGAGGGACTGGGACGAGCATATACCAAAGTTTTTTCTGTTCTATAGATCTGCCATTCATGATTCCACCTTTCGAACAACGGCCAATGTTCTATTCGGAACTGAGTTGAAGTTGCCTGGAGATCTGATATTCGGCGCTAAACCTAATGAGCTCGCCATGGAAGAAAACAGAAACGACATTCCAAACACGTGAAGTTCACGAATCAGTGCGCAACAAAATAAAAATGGTCAGCAACAGAATGAAGGCGAGATACGATCGTGCTGTAAATACTGAGGGCTTCAAAGAAGAAGAATTGGTTCTGCTATTTAACCCGCAACGAAGTGGGAATGCCCATACAAAGTCATCAAGAAGATCAAAGATGTTGTATACCAGATTCAGAAGGACGACAGCCCTAGATCAAAGATGCAAGATGTACATCTGGATATATTGGCTCCTTACGGAACAGGTTCTGTGCCTGGTCGGGACGAACAGGCTTAAGCGGGAGGCAGTGTTACGAATTTGATAATTATAGATTTAAGTTTATTTAAATTAGTTTCCGTTAATTTAAAATTTCAAATTGTAGCGATAAAATTTCGTTATCACTTGTTGGAATCATCTATTAATTTTCTGGTACTTTCCTAAATTTCTTTTATTATTTTATTGAAACGAACAGTATTTTAATTGACGGGTAATTAAAAACGCCTAAATATAAAAACGTAACAATAACTTATAAGCAAGATTTTTGCGAAATTATTATAGAAACTTGATATTGAATGATTGTGGATCGAAAGTTTACAATTCTGACAGAAAATACAACAATTCCCTGCCAACATTTTTTGAATTTGACGGCGCTTCTGAGAATCCCCATCACGTCGAAAACAATCGTATGCGACATCAAAAACTCGTCGCAAAAGGGCCGTCACTATTGAGAAGTTATACTACGCCAAGTTACTACAAAAAAGGATCGCATGAGTGCAATTATTAGGTGCCTTTTTTAATAAATTTAGAACGACGCCAATAAGAGCCCCTTCAAACAATCAGAAAAAGTGAATTTTAAGGTAGTTGTAAAATAATCATTGTGGTCAAGTAAAACACGATTGTTTAAATGTTTATTAATTAAACATTTATAAATTCTTATAAATATAACATTTATACCACTATCGCAACACATATAAAATATTTTTTTCATTAGTGATAGAATGATGTTGATTTACATGTGGCAAGTTACATGTTGCAGCGTCAATCAGTGTTTTTATTCTCGATGGAGGCAGCGTGTATGTAACATATCTGAAAAACAATCACTTTACTCCATTTGGAAAATCAAAAATTGTTCACCAATATACCTTTCACAATTTTAAGCGAAATAACTATGTTTTCAGCACTTCATCATCGTTTTTTGTTTTAAGTAAATTATAAGAAGCTAGTTGCGCTTGGTGTTTCACAAAATATAAAATGGCTCTTGTAATAAAAGTGATGGCAAAATACCCTGCCAGCATTTCAACGCTCCATTTCATCCTCATCGCTATCACAGACTCGTAAGTGACACTGCAACTATCGCCAACTGTGATGGGGTAAATATATCAAAAAGTACAAAATGTACATGGAAGTATTTTGCCATCACTATTGTTACAAGAGCCATTTTATATTTTGTGAAACACCAAGCACAACTAGCTTCTTATATTTTATTTAAATAAAAATGATAATGAAGTGCTAAAAACATAGTTATTTCGCTTAAAATTGTGAAAGGTATATTGGTGAACAATTTTTGACTTTCCAAATGGAATAAAGTGACAGTTTTTCAAATATTTTTCCAGACACGCTGCCTCCATTGGGAATAAAAGCACTGGCTGATAGACGCTACAACATGTAACTTGCAACTTGTAACTCAACATCAATCTTTTATTAATGCATAAAAATATGTTAAATGTGATGTGATAGTCGTATAAATGTTATATTTATGAGAATTTATAAATGTTTCATAAAATTAATAAACATCTAAACAATCGTGTTTTACTTGACCCCAATGATTCTTTTACAACTATCTTAAAATGCACTTTGTCTGATTGTTTGAAGGGGCTCTTATTGGCGTCCTTCTAAATGTATCCAGAAGGGCTCCTAATAATTGCACTCATGCGATACTTTTTTGTAGTAACTTGGCGTGGTACAACTTCTCAATAGTGACGGCGCTTTTCCGAGGAGTTTTGGATATTGCATACGACTGTTTTCGACGTAGTGGGGATTCTCAGAAGCGCCCCCAAATTCAAAAAATGTTGGCAGGGTACTTTCATGTACATTTCATACTTTTTCATACGCTTCCCCAATAAAGGTAGGTACTATGTTCGGTTTCCGCAGCGAAATCCCATACAAAACCAAAAATGCGAAAAACTACCGAAAATTTTTTTTTATTGGTGGTACTTTGTTTTTTTCAAGTTGAAAAACTGACGTAAAGCGCACAGTCCCTAATTAGCTCGTGTTAAATCCTTCCATATGTTGAGATTAGTTAGTTTCAAAACATGGCGCCATTTGCAATGTGAATTAAGAAATAATTTATTTATTCAAATGATTTGTGTGAAATTACAATACAAATGTGGTTCGCATTGTTATTTAAAAATGCAATAAGATCGATTGACAAAATAAAAATAACTTGGAGTGGTGTTTTCGTAATAAAGCCACCATCTAGCGGCTCCCTAATACATGATAGAATAGAAATAATGTACATAACATGAAATTTATGGAAAAGTGTTAGCAAAGTAAAGTTCTATTTAGTGAATTTCATTTTACAATCGTTTCTTTTTACTGGGTATAGGGATAATAAACACAAATGCTGGCCGTGCATCGTAATTATAAAGAAGGCAGTGCGATTGATGTTGCAGTACTATGGTAGCTACGAATGGAATCACAGGAATAAATTGTTATGTTCCAAAAATAAAATGCAAAAATTAATTATGCATGTATCTTGCATTTTATCGATTCAAAACCCTGGTTGAATTTTATAACTTGACTGAAATAGTTATAAAATTATACATTGGGAGAGTATAACAAGAAACATTCTTCAGTAAACCAGCCACTTTGCATCTCAATGTATTAATTTCAGTCAACGAAGTGTTCCTGGTATAGAACACTAACATCCCTTTGTGACGAATTATCTTGCGAAATATAAGTCGGGAACAGTGACTTTTGCTTAGGAACTACCCTTGAACGTGAGTTATAGGCTTATGTTGATTGAACAAAAAGTTTCACTTTGACTATAGCTATTGTATGGTGTACGTGTTTTAACTGGTCACCCTATGATGTTGTTCCCCCCGAGGTAACAACATTGGCAAATGAAATGGCGTTATTATCCTTTGTGGTGACCACTGGATTTGAAATTGCTAGTGAGGCGGCAACAGCATGGGCATGGGTATTGCAATGCGATTGTGTAGATATTGTGGACACCAACGAATTAAGTTTGTTGATGAATGAGTCCATTGCTGCGCATGATGTAAGAGTTAGCATAACACCGGAATTATATGTTTGTTAGATGGGCGTTACAAATTGACGGTATCCATTTGGAAAATCTGAAGAAGACGGCAATGTACCACATGTCGTTAAAGCTGTTGCCGAATGTGGTAAGACACCAGGAGTAGAGCGGCTGGCGTTTTATTCTTAACAATTATTAGTGTCCAGTGCTGTGTGAGGTTTGGTTGCAAAACAATTTAAAAGCTGGTAGAAAAAACTTTTCAAAACAATTATCATGAATGCGTGTGTGTAAACAATCTAATCAGCTGCTGCGTATACATATGTAATAATTTTATGACTTTTGGCGATATTGTCAATTAAATTTCGGAGAAATAAACGCGAAATATTTCCAAAATGGCTGTTTTCTTCCTTCTAAATCTATTGTCAACACTCTCATTTTTCAACGCGAAAGAATGATTTAGGGACTTTTTTTCGTGCCAATAAACATAGTACCTACCTTAACAGTTGGCGATTGTTGCAGTGTCACTTACAAGTCTGTGGAAGCGATGAGGATGAAATGGAACTTTGCAATGCTGGCAGGGTTATAAGTAAACTTGTCTGTTTTGAATAAATATTTTTGATAAATTGGCGGCTAAATTGGAGTCGGGAAAAGTCGACACATTCGGCGGCGGCGTCGACTGGCGAAAAAGTGTCGGTGGTGGCTAAAATCATTGGCGCGACTTGGCGGCTTCATTCTCTGACATGGATTATATAGTTATCGCCGACAATTCCTTACGTTACGTTATGAGATTCTCTACAAACATAGACATTCCGTACGAATAAAGAGTAAAGGCCGGTACTATGTTCATTCTTGTGAAAAAATTTTATAGAAACCATTATTTCGCACATAGAAAGCGGTGTTTATTTAGGTAACTTGGAGCGCTATTTTACAGGTAGCGATATTGAATTAAGTTGGTGGTGGCTGCTTGTTATTACAAAATTAACATTTTATTTTCCTTGGACAATTGATCTGCTGCTCCTTTGATCCTTTGTATAGTTTCGGAACAAAAATATAATCCGTGTTTGTGTTATAAACCCACACAAATAGTTTTAATAAATAAATTATTTCTTAATTCACATTGCAAATGGCGCCATGATATAAACGTCAGTTTTTCAACTCGAAAAAAATAAAGTACCACAAATGGAAAATTTTCGCTAGTTTTTCGCATTTTTTAATTTTGTACGGAGTTTCAACGCGAAAACCGAACAGAGTACCGGCCTTAATGTGGTGGCCCTGTTGGCTCCTTTGAATTCTTTTCTGTCCGCTGAAATGATAGCATTGCCTTAATGCGCTTTACAGACTATCAGTTATTCCGGACGGAATGTCGGTGTTCGTAAAGAATCTTACAGTGTGTCGGATCGATACGACTTGTCGGCGATGACTAAATAATCGGTAAATGCGTTATCGATGCCATAAACATGCAGCAGTATCGATTATGCCTTCGGACTTAATTGATAATGTGTACAATATATGGGATATGTTCGAAACGAGCACTGTCGTCCGGAATAACTGATAGTCTGTAAAGCGCATAAGTTGCTGGCAACATTTTAAAATTGCGCATTATGTGCACGCAAAATGAAGGCATAACACTTCCCAATAAACACAAACGTTTGAAAAATACTAAAATGCAATAATTTTTCAAACATTTTTTCAAAGGATTAGGGTAATATTCAAGTTGAGAAATTGTTGAGAAAATCGCGTTCTCAACAAAAAACAGACATTACCCTCAACAGTAAAATTCAACACAATAGCAATAATCTCTCAATTGTAATCCTCAAATTGAAATACATTGCTACTCAATAATTTCTCAAACAGTTTTCAATGTGGGACAAATTAAAAACTAATATTGCTGCGAATATTTTCTAACCACAATTTGCATGAAAGTCAATCCCAGTTCTTACTGAAAGTCAACACTAAATTTCTAGTGATTTTGTACATTTTATTAATTTTTTTCGTTAAAAATATAAGAATATTAAAAATAACATTAACAATATAAAAAATAATAATATGTTATAATACCAATCAAAACATAATTATCTTATTAAAGGTATTAATAACTAAAACTATCAATACAACTTTAAATAACTTAAACATTTTTCATGTATAATTTCCCCCATAATGTTGGTGTCACATAACTATTAATTAATTAATTATTAATGAATATGCTGACAATTTCAAATAATTACTATCGAGGAACTTGCTGGCCTGCGTGTTAGAATAGATTCCATCAAGAGGAATTCACAAAATATCAAACTGATGACGGAATGTAAATTTATGTTATGCACATTTTCATCCAGAAGTTCTTGATTTAGGAACTGTTGCACTTTGTTTTAATTGGTTGCACTTTGCAAGTTTTCTGGAATCTTTTCTTTGTTGTTTCCTTCATCATTTTTTCACCGGTCAACATCTTCCAAGAATATAATATCCAATGATTTTAGTTTTCTGCAAAACAATCGAGTTTTGTGATTTCCATTACGTTTTCATTTCATTTTTTATTTTGACTTACCAATTATAACTACCGTTTTGGATTAATTTCAGTTTTATGTCAATAAAAATAACTGACCACGTACTTCGTGGCACAAAATGTATTGAAACCCACAAATTCCTCAAGAACGTTGGTGTCACAAAATTCTTTTAAAACTCATTAAAATTCGGGAAATTAGCAAGGAACTTGATGACTAGAGAGTTAGAATAAATTTCCAGCAATTTCAATTCACAAAATATCAAATTAAACCGATGATGCGATGTAAATTAAACTATAGGCGTGATGCGAATTATCACCCAGTAGTTGATATGGAAAAGCATAAATACCAAGTTTAATTCATTGTACTTTGATTTATGGAAACTTTCTCTTTTCGATAAGCCACCATCATTTTTCATTGGTCAACCTCTTAATGTTTCCAAGAATGCAGCATCCAAATATTTTAGTTTTCTGCAATGAGATTTAAATTTAGTGACTTCTCTAAAGTGTTGATTTAATTTTTCATATTGACTTACCAATTATTATAAACTATTTGAAGCAGTTCCAGTTACTTGTCCAACATTTTTTCATCGGTCAGCTTTTTAATGTTTTAAAGAACGTAGAATCCATAATTTTAGTTTTCGGCAAAGAGATATAATTTAGTGTCTTCCTTAAAGTTTCATATCATGTTTTTATTTTCACTTACGTATTATTAGAAACTATTTGGAGTAAATTCAGTTTTTTGTCTAAAATGTTTTTTATTTCTTTCAATTGACCACGAACTTCGTTGCACAAACAAGTATTGAAAACCACATGGTTTTTTCGTTGCATTTTAGGGTAGTGTTTTGTCAAAGTTTTCTCATATTATCTTCAACCCCTTTTCAAAGATTTCGTCAACATTTTGGCAAATTGGAAGTAATTCGCAAACAATTTGAAGATGTATTGAATATGAGCTGTTTCAAGTCAAGTTGAATTTATGTTGATAATTATAGTTACCCTCAAACTGAAAAGTTGTTGCATTTGAAAAACGCTCATCCTGTGTTTATTGGGTTTTTTCAGAAACACCATAAATATGGTAGTTGTCGACTTGTTGCTATTACCTTAACATTTTTACAGTCCATGTCAAGCCTCTCTGAGTGTGAAGGGTCCTCATATACGAACAGCTGATTAGCAATGAGTAAATTGGCAATGGTTTTCTAATAAGAATCATAACAATTTGTCTAAAATAATAATTTCGGGGCGCACAAATAGCAACCGCAGCTCAAATAATCCAAAATGGGTGACGATGAAGGGTATTGGAACCGCTCTGGCCGTGCATTCAATTTTGACGATGACCACGAAGAAGATATAGACCTTAATACTTTGGATATTAATGCTGATGGAGGAATTTTAAATGACGACACCATATCTGAGGCTAGTTTTGATAACAGTTGCACGGCATCCAACTACAATCTCTCAATAAAGTCTCTCATATCCGAGGAAGAATTGAAATTGTTGTTGGACGAACAGAGTATGGATGACAATATGATACCGAAAGGTATGAAACAGGAAGATGAACTAAAGCTGTTGCGACGTCAACTACAAAATACCTTATACAGTCCGTCACCGGTGACAGTGGCTCGCAAGTTATTGTGTGGCAAAATGGTAGGATTTGAGGTATTCAAGTCGTTGAATGACAAAGAACAGCTTTTGGATGCAGTGCTGGACATGGGGGCAGGAGGAGATGCTGTGCTAAGTGTGGTATTGTTTTTGGAAAAGACTATAAATCGCAAAGATTTTCATGATCTACTAAAACAACGGCCCACAGCCTTACAACATTACTTGGCCTATTTGACGAAATATCGTGAGGATGAGGCTATTTGTCTACTAAAGGATCTGGGAAAATATAACGAAGCTATGCTTCTGGAATTTCAGAGAGTATTACGTTTGGATTCTTTGATGGAGCGTAAAACAAAGCTGACGGCCATGATGACTCATTGCGCCAACAATCGAGTGTGCACCATGTACCAACAAATATTACATGCCGCCCTAAAGCTTTGCACTTTAGTGGAAACTGAAAGAAAAAATTTTAATAATCGCGTTGATGGTAATTCTAGTCCCATCGAAGTACTTTATGCTTGTTGTGCCAAAAACACCAATTGGAAAGAGCCTGATTTTACACAAACACTCTCACCTCATCGCTTATGTACAGAACAACAAATTTCAGAAGGTCAATTCGAATGGACAGCCCTCAATGAACGTTGTCAATCTCAGGCCTACGCCGATCTCACACATATATTTGAGCATGTACCCACTTGGCATCCCATTAAACAAAAGCAATTTCATATAAATATATCATTAGAATTGGCTATTGTTCGTTTACACCAATTGGGAGCTCCTGCATCCGTTGTCTATATGTTTCTTTCAAATATGGGAAATGCTAGCGATAAACTGGAATTAGCCAAACGTGTTAAATGTACCAAAGCCATCATCGATGCTTTGGCATCATTAAAGGATGTGCCGCAATTATTATTGATACGAGATTCTTTGCAAAATCGATCAGAGGAACAATTTTATTGTGACAATGCAATCAAGAATTGTCAAAGTAAACGTTGGACTACGGATAGCATTAAGTTGAAACTATAAATCGCAATGATATGGATTAATCACCAAAATGTGGAAAATTAAACGCACAATTGTAGATGGTAGAAATTCCGTATATAGTTTCCGGTAGCTAGTAAAGTTCACATGTTTGCGACATGGAAACATTTCGAGGATCCTTCAAAGGCATTATTGGACCAATATTCTATGAATAAAATGCACAAACGAATGAATGAATGAAAATCTTCATTGAGTTGCAGAAATCTTGATGTGTAGACAAATAAAATCTTTTAAATACAATTTCTGATTTTTTAAGTAAATCTGATGGACCAAGTGTGTAAGTTATGAATATAAGAAATTAAAATGGACCTATTTTTGTGATAATAATCCAAGAAACTTTTGCCGGAAACAACACATATGCTCTCCAAATAAGAGGTACTTCACACATTTCCTATAGAAATAAATTTTTTGTATAAATTTTTCTATTAAAATGAAAAAATTCTATGAAATATTGACAAAATTTTCCATAGAAATAAAATTTCGACAACATTTTCTATAGAGATAAAATATTGACAGAATTTTTTTATTGCTATAAAAATTTTCTATAAAAATATAATTTTGACAAAATTTTCTATAGAAGTAAAATTTTGACCACATTTTCTAAAGAAACAAAATTTTGACAAAATAGTAATAAAATTTTGACAAAATTATCTTTGGAAATAAAATTTGGACAAAATTTTCTATAGAAATAAGATATGGACAAATTTTACTATAAAAATAAAATTTTGACAAAATTTTCTATAAAAATAAAATTTTGACAACATTTTCTAAAGAAATAAAATTTTGACAACATTTTCTAAAGAAATAAAATGTTGACAAAATTTTCTATAGTAATAAAATTTGAACAAAATTTTCTAAATAAATAAAATTAGGGCGAAATTTACTATAGAAATAAAATTTGACAAAATTTTCTATAGAAATAAAATTTGACAAAATTTTCTTTAGAAATAAAATTTTGACAAAATTTTTTATAGAAATAAAATTGTGACAATATTTTCTATAGTAATAAAATATGAACAAAATTTCCTATATAAATAAAATTAGGGCGAAATTTACTATAGAAATAAAATGTTGACAAAATTTTTTATAGAAATAAAATTTTGACAAAATTTTCTATAGTAATAGAATTTGGACAAAATTTTCTATATTAATAAAATTTTGACAAAATTTTCTATAGAAATAAAATTTTGACAAAATTTACTATAAAACTAAAATTTTGTCAAAATTTGTTATAGAAATAAAATTTTGACAAAATTTTCTATAGAAATAAACTTTTGAAAAATTTTCTATAGAAATAAAATGTTGACAAAATTTTTTATAGAAATGAAATTTTCTTTGGAAATAAAATTTGGACAAAATTTTCTATAGAAATAAAATTTTGACAAAATTTTCTATAGATATAAAATTTTGACCACATTTTCTAAAGAAATAAAATTTTGACAAAATTTTCTATAGTAATAAAATTTTGACAAAATTTTCTTTGGAAATAAAATTTGGACAAAATTTTCTTTAGAAATAAAATTTGGACAAAATTTACTATAAAAATAAAATTTTGACAAAATTTTCTATAGAAATAAAAGTTTGACAATATTTTCTATAGAAATAAAATGTTGACAAAATTATCTTTAGAAATACAATTTTGACAAAATTTTGTATAGAAACAAAATTTGGAAAAAATTTCCTATAGAAATAAAATTTTGACAAATTTTTCTATAGAAATTAAATTTTGTCAAAATTCTCTCTAGAAATAAAATTTTGTCAAAGTTTTTTATAGAAATAAAATTTTGTCAACATTTTCTATAGAAATAAAATTTTGACAAAATTTTCTTTAGAAATAAAATTTTGACAATATTTCTTATAGAAATAAAATTTTGACAATATTTTCTATAGTAATAAAATACGAACAAAATTTTCTATATAAATAAAATTAGGGCGAAATTTACTATAGAAATAAAATATTGACAAAATGTTCTATAGAAATAAAATTTTGACAAAATTTTCTTTAGAAATAAAATTTTGACAAAATTTTTTATAGAAATAAAATTTTGATAAAATTTTCTATAGTAATAACATTTGAATAAAATTTTCTAAATAAATCAAAATAGGGCGAAATTAACTATAGAAATAAAATGTTGGCAACATTTTCTATAGAAATACAATTTGACAAAATTTTCTATAGAAATAAAATTTGACAAAATTTTCTTTAGAAATAAAATTTTGACAAAATTTTTTATAGAAAAAATTGTGACAATATTTTCTATAGTAATAAAATATGAACAAAATTTTCTATATAAATAAAATTAGGGCGAAATTTACTATAGAAATAAAATATTGACAAAATTTTCTATAGAAATAAAATGTTGACAAAATTATCTTTAGAAATACAATTTTGACAAAATTTTACAAAATTTTGTATAGAAACAAAATTTGGAAAAAATTTCCTATAGAAATAAAATTTTGACAAATTTTTCTATAGAAATAAAATTTTGTCAAAATTCTCTCTAGAAATAAAATTTTGTCAAAGTTTTTTATAGAAATAAAATTTTGTCAACATTTTCTGTAGAAATAAAATTTTGACAAAATTTTCTTTGGAAATAAAATTTTGACAATATTTCTTATAGAAATAAAATTTTGACAATATTTTCTATAGTAATAAAATACGAACAAAATTTTCTATATAAATAAAATTAGGGCGAAATTTACTATAGAAATAAAATATTGACAAAATTTTCTATAGAAATAAAATTTTGACAAAATTTTCTTTAGAAATAAAATGTTGACAAAATTTTTTATAGAAATAAAATTTTGATAAAATTTTCTATAGTAATAACATTTGAATAAAATTTTCTAAATAAATCAAAATAGGGCGAAATTAACTATAGAAATAAAATGTTGGCAACATTTTCTATAGAAATACAATTTGACAAAATTTTCTATAGAAATAAAATTTGACAAAATTTTCTTTAGAAATAAAATTTTGACAAAATTTTTTATAGAAAAAATTGTGACAATATTTTCTATAGTAATAAAATATGAAAAAAATTTTCTATATAAATAAAATTAGGGCGAAATTTACTATAGAAATAAAATGTTGACAAAATTTTTTATAGAAATAAAATTTTGACAAAATTTTCTATAGTAATAGAATTTGAACAAAATTTTCTATATTAATAAAAATTTTACCAAATTTTCTATAGAAATAAAATTTTGACAAAATTTACTATAAAACTAAAATTTTGTCAAAACTTGTTATAGAAATAAAATTTTGACAAAAATTTTCTATAGAAATAAACTTTTGAAAAATTTTCTATAGAAATAAAATGTTGACAAAATTTTTTATAGAAATAAAATTTTGACAAAATTTTCTTTGCAAATAAAATTTGGACAAATTTTTCTTTGCAAATAAAATTTGGACAAATTTTTCTATAGAAATAAAATTTTGACAAAATTTTCTATGGATATAAAATTTTGACCACATTTACTAAAGAAATAAAATTTTGACAAAATTTTCTATAGTAATAAAATTTTGACAAAATTTTCTTTGCAAATAAAATTTGGACAAAATTTCCTATAGAAATAAAATTTGGACAAAATTTACTATAAAAATAAAATTTTGACAACATTTTCTATAGAAATAAAATTTTGACAATATTTTCTATAGAAATAAAATGTTGACAAAATTATCTTTAGAAATAAAATTTGGACAAAATTTTCTATAGAAATAAAATTTGGACAAAATTTTCTATAGAAATAAAATTTTGACAAAATTTACTATAGATATATAATTTTGACCACATTTACTAAAGAAATAAAATTTTGACAAAATTTTCTATAGTAATAAAATTTTGACAAAATTTTCTATAGTAATAAAATTTTGACAAAATTTGGACAAAATTTACTATAAAAATAAAATTTTGACAAAATTTTCCATAGAAATAAAATGTTGACAAAATTTTTTATAGAAATAAAATTTTGTCAACATTTTCTATAGAAATAAAATTTTTTCAAAATTTTCTGTATAAATAAAATTTTGACAAAATTTTTTATAGGAATAAAATGTTGACAAAATTTTATATAGAAACAAAATTTGGACAAAATTTCCTATTGAAATAAAATTTTGGCAAAATTTTCTATAGAAATAAAAAATGTTTTTTAGAGAAAAAAAATTTTTTTTTTGTTTTGTTATTGTTGGTTTTGTTCTTTAAGCATTGTTGTTGTTTTTTATTTCAGCTTAAAACCATACATTGACTAAACTACAAGAGTAGCTTAACCAACAGAGGAAAAGAATGTTTGTCAAATTTATTTGGGCAAAGCCCTATAGACTGCAAGATGGTTGGATGGACGCACATTTCGGAATTACCACATTCCTCATCAGCATCCTCTACTTGCAGCAAAACTATCAACCAATTATCAGAATAAATTCAGGCAGTTTATTAAACCCAACAAAAACCACACTTGAACCCTCCGAAAAAAGGTTTTACATTGATAGCCGGCTTTTGCCGAAATAAATTCGAAACAAACATATCTCTTTTCCTATGCCACTGTCAAATCATCGATTTGAATTCACATGGCTGGGTTTATTTTGAGCGTGCCTCCTCTTCTTTTTCCATTTGTTTTGTTTTGTTATTGTTGGTTTTGTTCTTTAAGCATTGTTGTTGTTTTTTATTTCAGCTTAAAACCATACATTGACTAAACTACAAGAGTAGCTTAACCAACAGAGGAAAAGAATGTTTGTCAAATTTATTTGGGCAAAGCCCTATAGACTGCAAGATGGTTGGCTTTGCCCAAATAAATTTGACAAACATTCTTTTCCTCTGTTGGTTAAGCTACTCTTGTAGTTTAGTCAATGTATGGTTTTAAGCTGAAATAAAAAAACAACAACAATGCTTAAAGAACAAAACCAACAATAACAAAACAAAACAAATGGAAAAAGAAGAGGAGGCACGCTCAAAATAAACCCAGCCATGTGAATTCAAATCGATGATTTGACAGTGGCATAGGAAAAGAGATATGTTTGTTTCGAATTTATTTCGGCAAAAGCCGGCTATCAATGTAAAACCTTTTTTCGGAGGGTTCAAGTGTGGTTTTTGTTGGGTTTAATAAACTGCCTGAATTTATTCTGATAATTGGTTGATAGTTTTGCTGCAAGTAGAGGATGCTGATGAGGAATGTGGTAATTCCGAAACGTGCGTCCATCCAACCATCTTGCAGTCTATAGGGCTTTGCCCAAATAAATTTGACAAACATTCTTTTCCTCTGTTGGTTAAGCTACTCTTGTAGTTTAGTCAATGTATGGTTTTAAGCTGAAATAAAAAACAACAACAATGAAAAAAAATTTTGTCAAAATTTTCTACAGAAATAAAATTTTGTCAAAATTTTCTATAGAAATAAAATTATGTCAAAATTTTCTATAGAAATAAAATTTTGACAAAAATTTCAATAGAAATAAAATTATGACAAAAATTTCTATAGAAATAAAACTTTGACAAAATTTTCTATAGAAATAAAATTTTGGCAAAATTTTCTATAAAAATAAAAATTTGAAAACCAAAAACAGTTTTTGTATAAATATCTCAGCCCTCTAATATTCTTAAAAGCTCAGATTCGCTTTTCTAGCTAACATAGCAAAGCAGTCTTGCTTTCCCTTTTTCAGACAACTGCTGCAATAACTTACTTATATTTTAATATAAAGGAACATAAAAGTGAACATATATTTTTTTGTTTTAGTTTAGAATATATAAAATTGAATTCCACTTTTTATTAT
Organism: Haematobia irritans; assembly: GCF_050003625.1. Lineage (NCBI taxonomy): Eukaryota > Metazoa > Arthropoda > Insecta > Diptera > Muscidae > Haematobia > Haematobia irritans. The sequence goes on along the minus strand of NC_134397.1, from coordinate 246,222,676 downwards.
CATTTGTTATTATGCGAAGACAAATAACATAATATCGTAAGATATACGTACAATTAATATAAATAATAGTTTAATAGTTTTTTTTTGTTTTGTAATATTATTGTGGATTTAATTTAATATTGTTTTTTTTGTTTATTAATATTAATTCATTTTGATATTTATAAACGGATTAGTGTAAAACATTTAAAGCATTCTTATTCATTAAGCCATCATTCTTTTGTTAGTCAAATTACAAATTAATCAAGCGCATTATAGAAAATTAATGTATAAGAAAACGTAAAAGATCTTAGACCTTCGACAATTGTAATTTAATTTCAAAAAAATTTTCACTATTTTTTTTGGTAATAATTTTTATCTGGCCCTATTTGTAATAGATATATCGTTTTCTTAAGTGTGCAATATCTGAAGAATTTATTTTACTATATATAGATAGCAGTGTGTTAATTTAAATAATTAGAAAAAAATTGCCAAAGTATTTTGCTAATAGCTGTTAACTTTTAAACCTTGCTCTTAACATAGTAAAGTTGCCTAGTTAAGGTGGTTTATAGTACAAATAGGGTTCATAGTATTTGTCTTTATTTATGAAATATTTTTATATGAAATATGGTGAAAGAAATGTTAATATGGAATATTAAAATAAAAGAAAACAAATAAATATAATTTTTTCATTTGAAAGAAATAAGAATAACACTAAGTTTGCATCAGAGAAACATTTAAATATTTTTTACTAATAACACACAACAAGAAGTCTGCTGATAAAAGGAAAGCTGTGTGCTAAACGGCCAAATTAAAAATATCATCAATGAGCTATACACTCATAGAAAAAAAGACTGCTGTTAATGGCAAACACTGACTGCTATTTTTCCACAGACAAAAAAAACACCGTTTTAATGGCGATTTTGCTAAAACAAAATATTATCATCGACTTTTCACCATAATTAATTTAAAGAGTGATATGCACTGCAAACAACTTCATATGGCTATCATTTCTAAACCGCTTGTCTGGCAGCTGACAGATTTATTCCAATGACAATTCATTTTATTGTTTACAAGCTTTTTTTTATTTATTTTTATCTATTGCATTCAGAAACAAAGTTATTCGTAATGGAATTCCGGCGTGATAGTCTGACTGCTTGGCCGTCAGCTGGACATATCGCGAGAACGCATCAAGGTTGCCACTCGATAATGTACCAAAATTTCAAGAAAATTTTACCACAATCAAATTAAATGTTATTTAGAAGTTTTTGATCAAATCTTTGTGGTTATTATGAAAATAATGTTTTTTCTTCGAATTAATGAATTATCTCTCCTACAATTTTTTGGGTGTATATTATCCTTGAATGCCAAATGTGTCGAATTTTATATGTTTTAACGTATGGAATAATAATAATTAAAATATTGAATTTAAAAAAAAATCTCAAAATTTTATTCCTTAACACATTTTTTGAATCCCTTAACACATTTTCTGAATACAAATAGTATCGAAGATTTTGTCAAAATTTTATTTATATAGAAAATTTTGTCAAAATTTTATTTGTATAGAAATTTTTCTCTAAATTTTATTTCTATAGAAAATTTTGTCAAAATTTTATTTCAATAAAAAATTTTGTCAAAACTTTATTTCTAGAGAAAATTTTGTCAAAACTTTATTTCTAGAGAAAATTTTGTCAAAATTTTATTTCTATAGAAAATTTTGTCAAAATTTTATTTCTATAGAAAATTTTGTCAAAATTTTATTTCAATAAAAAATTTTGTCAAAACTTTATTTCTAGAGAAAATTTTGTCAAAATTTTATTTCTATAGAAAATTTTGTCAAAATTTTATTTCTATAGAAAATTTTGTCAAAAATTTTATTTCTATAGAAAATTTTGTCAAAAATTTTATTTCTATAGAAAATTTTTGTCAAAATTTTATTTCTATAAAAATTTTTGGCAAAACTTTATTTCTATAGAAAATTTTGTCAAAATTTTATTTCTATAAAAAATTTTGTCAAAATTTTATTTCTTTAGAAAATTTTGTCAAAATTTTATTTCTACAGAAAATTTTCTCTAAATGTTATTTTTATAGAAATTTTTCTCAAAATTTTATTTTTATGGAAAATTTTATTTTTATAGAAAATTTTCTCAAAATTTTATTTCTATATGAATTTTTGTCAAAATTCTTTTTCTATAGAAAATATTTGTCAAAATTTCATTTCTATAGAAAATTTTGTCGAAATTTTATTTCTATAGAAAATTTTGTCAACATTTTATTTCTATGGGAAATTTTCTCAAAATTTCATTTCTATACGAAATTTTTCAAAATTTTATTTCTATGGGAAATTTTGCCAAAATTCTTTTTCTATAGAAAATTCTTTTTTGATAGAAAATTGTTGTCGAAATTTTATTTCTATCGAAAATTTTGTCAAAATATTATTATTGGGAAATTTTCTCAAAATTTCATTTCTATATGAAATTTTGTCAAAATTCTTTTTCTATAGAATTTCTTTGTCAAAATTCTTTTTCTATAGATTTTTTTTTTAAATTTTATTTCTATAGGAAATTTTGCCAAAATTTTATTTCTATAGAAAATTTTGTCAATTTTTTTTATAGAATTTTTTCTCTAAATTTTATTTTTATGGAAAATTTTCTCAAAATTTTATTTCTATGGGAAATTTTGTCAACATTTTATTTCTATGGGAAATTTTGTCAAAATTTTATTTCTATGGGAAATTTTCACAAAATTTCATTTCTATATGAAATTTTGTCAAAATTCTTTTTCTATAGAAATTTTTTGTCAAAATTTTATTTCTATAAAAAATTTTTGTCAAAATTTTATTTCTATAGAAAATTTTGTCAATTTTTGTTTTTTCTATAGAAAATTGTCAACATTTTTTTTCTATAGAAAATGTTGTCAAAATTTTATTTCTATAGAAAATTTTGTCAACATTTTATTTCTATGAGAAAGTTTCTCAAAATTTTATTTCTATGGGAAATTTTCTCAAAATTGTATTTCTATTAAAATTTTGGTCTAACTTCCATTTATATAGAAAATTGAAGTACCTCTTAGATGGAGAAAAATTGTTTGCAAAATCTTCCAAGAATTCTACCAATGGATTATGACGGGATCAGAAAATTTTCATTATATAGAAATTATATCAGTATACAAGAAAATGGGGGAAAAAGCAGTGTTTTTGAAATTTGTTCATTTCAAAGAAAGCTTCATTGTATAGAAGTTCACTGTAGAGAAGTTTGATTGCATTGCTTGTGTTATTTAGTCCGTGGGAGCCACTATGGTGCAATGGATTTACTATCCGCCTTGCATACAAATGATCATGGATTCAATCTCGGTTACGATCAAACACCAAAAAAGTGGTTAATAAGCACCTCTTAGTAATGCTGGTGCCTTTTCTGAATATTTAAAAGCTTCTCAAAGTGGTTATATATATATATATATATATATATATATATATATATATATATATATATATATATATATATATATATATATATATATATATATATATATATATATATACATATATATATATATATATATATATATATATATATATATATATATATATATATATATATATATATATATATATATATATATATATATATATATATATATATATATATATATATATATATATATATATATATATATATATATATATATATATATATATATATATATATATATATATATTATATATATATATATATATATATATATATATATATATATATATATATATATATATATATATATATATATATATATATATATATATATATATATATATATATATATATATATATATAATATATATATATATATATATATATATATATATATATATATATATATATATATATATATATATATATATATATATATATATATATATATATATATATATATATATATATATATACATATATATATATATATATATATATATATATATATATATATATATATATATATATATATATATATATATATATATATATATATATATATATATATATATATATATATATATATATATATATATATATATATATATATATATATATATATATATATATATATCTATACATATATATATATATATATATATATATATATATATATATATATATATATATATATATATATATATATATATATATATATATATATATATATATATATATATATATATATATATATATATATATATATATATATATATATATATATATATATATATATATATATATATATATATATATATATATATATATATATATATATATATATATATATATATATATATATATATATATATATATATATATATATATATATATATATATATATATATATATATATATATATATATATATATATATATATATATATATATATATATATATATATATATATATATATATATATATATATATATATATATATATATATATATATATATATATATATATATATATATATATATATATATATATATAATGATTTTTATTTTCCATTGTGCAACTTTAAATCCGTGTAAAAAAAAAAAGAGTTGAGTTACAAAAACGTATGAGTTATGATTCCTACTGTGTCCTTCTTCTATCAAATTTTCGTTTATTCCGTTAGGGGGTTTACGAAGTTTTAAGAACATTAGAAGGCAGAAATATAAAAACATTTTTTTGGTTCTTAAAAATCCTCAGGATAACATATGTAAAAAGAGTTGGGTGTATAAAATGTTATGGGTTATGATTCCTACTGTCCCATACTACTATCAAACTTTTGTTTGTTTATTTCGTTAGGATAATATAAAAAGTTATTTTTATGGATTCTCAAAATTAACATTTTATAATCTAAAAATTTGTTAGACCACGAATTGCAATAATATAACAACAAGTACCGTCTACTACATTCACCAAACTTTTTTCAATGAGTGTACGAATAATTCTGGAAACTGTTTATAAATATTTAAAAAAAAAACATCAAAACCTTAACTGTCGATTTGCCAAAAAAGTGTTTATTAAAAATGTTAAATTTTGAACGAATTTAAAATGATTTTCAACTGAAACGATTCCAACAAATCCTTTTATAAGAACTTGCTTTGATGAAATACCTGTGGAAATTTCTCCAAAGAAAAATTTGCCATATTTTCTTCATTACTAAAAAAGGATATTTTTCAACCGTGCTATTTTAAATCTGTTGGGAACATAAAATGTTATGAGTTATGGTTCCTACTGTCCCCTTCTACTATCAAACATTCGTTTGTTTATTGCGTTAGGGGGTTTACGAGGTTTTAAGAACATTAGAGGGCAGAAATATATAGAAACATTTTTTGGTTCTTAAAAATACTTAGGTTAAAATTTGTAAAAAATAAGTTGGGTGTATACAATTTTATGGGTTATGATTCCTACTGTCCCCAACTACTATCAAACTTTTGTTTGTTATGGGGATTTAGGGGGATTTATGAGATTTTAAGAATAAGGAGAATATAGAAAATAATTTTTTTGATTTTTAAAAATTAATATTTTATAATTCAAAAAATTTCTAAACCATCAATTGCAATAATATAATAACAAATACCGGCTACTGCTTTTAGCAGACTCTTTTCTATAAGTGTAGAGAATATGTCTGGAAACTGTTTATGAATACAAAAAATCAAAACCTTAATTTTCGATTTGCCAAAAACAAAAATATGGTTATTAAAAATATCAAACTTTAAACAAATTTAAAATAATTTTTAACGATTCCAACAAATCCTTTCATAAGAACTTGCTTTGATGAAATACATATGGAAAATTGTGCAAAGGAAAATTGTCCACCTTTCCTTCATGAACATATAAAGAATTAAAAACGAGTTTTTTTTTCAACCGTACAACTTTAAATACGTGTAGAAAAAAGAGTTGGCTATATAAAATAATATGAGTTATGATTCTTACTGTCCCCTTCTACTATCAAACTTTTGTTTGTTTATTTTGCCTTAGGAGGGTTTTGGAGGTTTTCAGAACATTAGAGGGCGGGAATATACAAAGATTTTCATTTTGGTTCTTAAAACTCTTCAGCTTAATATTTGAAAAAAAGAGTTGGGTGTATAAAATTGTATGAGTTATGATTCCTACTGTCCCCTATTACTATCAAACTTTTCTTTGTTTTGCCGTTAGGGGGATTTAGGAGATTTTAAGAATAAGGAGTACATAAAAATCATTTTTTTCAGCTGGATGTTTTCTGTGAGTGTTGAATATTTCTGGAAATTATTTATAAATATTAAAAAAAAATATCTATCAAAACCTTAACTGTCGATTTGCCAAAAAATATGGTTATTAAAAATATAAAACTTTAAACAAATTTAAAATGATTTTTAAATGAAACAATTCCAACAAATCCTTTCATAAGAACTTGTTTTGATGAAATACCTATGGAAATTTCCCCAAAGGAAATCATGTCCATCTTTATTTCATGATTATACAAAGAATTAAAAACGAGTTTTTAACCGTGTAACTGTAAATCGCTGTAGAAAAAACAGAATTGGGTATATACAAGTTTATGCCCCATGTTCCGATATTCGGAATCGCAAATCGAATTTATTTTCACTATAACGAAAAAATCGAGATAATCTCGGACTCCAATCAAATTGTAATTTGAACTGCTTATTAAAGAGAACTACGAGGGCGGTTCGGAAACTTCTTAGCCTATCAAAGATGCTATTTGAAATAAGAAATGTTCATTCTTATGCATTTTTGATCGACTGTTAACAAATGCGGCACCCATCTTGCAGAAAGCTTTTCCATCTGTAGTTCTTCATGCAAAATTAAATGGACTCGATCATTTGAGATGCCCATGATATTAGCAATTTCACGCACTTTTATTCGTCGATCATTTAATACCATATCATACACTTTGGCTACAATTTCTGTTGTTGTTGCTTGTACGACCACGTTTAAATTCAGCAACCCAATTTTTTACTGTTGCATATGAAGGAGCACTTTCACCTAACACATTCACCATATCATTATGAATTTCTTGTCCCGATAAACTTTTTTATGTAAATATTTAATGACAGCACGCATTTCTAATTTTTCCATTGTAAAAAAAATTGCGGATGCGTCTTTTTTGAACACCTGTTTCTATATGAAGGAGTTGCCAGATCGAAACCAAATTTAACATGTGTTCATAACAGAGATGGAAGTTTCCAAAACACTTAACTTTTTTTCTGTTTATACCGCGCTTTTTGTGCTGGGCTAAGAAGTTTCCGAACTGCCCTCGTATATTACAAAGATTTAAGTTTATACGTTTCAGGGCTAAGAAATTATAGTCAAACGAAACTTTTGCGATATGCGATTCCTAATATCTGGGGGTATTAGTTATGATTCCTACTGTCCCCTTCTACTATCAATCTTTTGTTTGTTTATTCCGTTAGGCGGGTATAAGAACATTAGAGGGCAGGAATATACAGAGTTTTATTTTGGTTCTTAAAACTCTTAAGCTTAATATTAAAAAAAAATAGTTGGGTGTATAAAATTGTATGAGTTATGATTCCTACTGTCCCCTACTACATTCAAATTTTTGTTTGTTTTGATGTTAGGGGGATTTAGGAGATTTTAAGAAGAAGAAGAATATAAAAAATATTTTTGATTTTTAAAATTAACATTTGCCGGCTACTGTTTTTAGCAGACTTCTTTCTATGAGTGTACAAAATATTTCTATGAGTGTAGAGAATATTAAACCAAAAAAAAAAATCAAAACCTTAACTGTCGATTTGCCAAAAAAATATGTTTATTAAAAATATTAAACTTTAAACAAATTTAAAATAATTTTTAATTGAAATTGATTCCAACAAATCCTTTCATAAGAACTTGCTTTGATGAAATGCCTATGGAAATTTCTCCAAAGGAAATCTTGTTCATCCATTTCTTCATGAATATTATATAAAGAATTAAAAACGAATACAACAAAATAACATTTTCTTTTTAAATAAATATATACATATGTATGTAAGTGTATATGCTTTTGTTTTTTTTTTTTTTTAAATAATGATTATGAGATTGAGCAAAAACACACAAAAAAAATGACAATCATAAAATTAATAAAAAAAAACACACACATTGTAAATTAAAATAATCAAAAATGAATACCAATAAAAGAAAAAAAAAACATCTATAATGAAATTTATATATAGCAACAAACAAAAAAAAAATAATAAAAACGAATGATAACATCATTTATGGAAAATTCTTGATCTCTTCTAGAGACGAATTGAATGGTGATGATTATTTTTTTTATGATGAAGGCAACGACGACGTGGTTCTCGTCGTTGTTTGGTAAACGATTATGTATTACAAAACTTTAACAGACGCTGACAAATGATGGTTTTAAATTTCACACTCAATAACTCAAATATCACATCGGTGTCCTGTAGTTTATGGGTGGCAAGATGATGCATTTCTTGATTTAGATGCTGCTGCTGTTGTTGCTGATTCAAATCATCGACGACATGCAATTGATATGGATCATCATTGCGGGCAATTAGATTTTTGAATTTCTCATTGAGATTTTGTTCCAATTCGGTATTGTTGTTATTGAAATACAAAACATAGGCCAACTCCAGTAAATAGTAATCCAAATCGGCCAAAAAGAAATTCTCACATTGTGTTAGATCATAATTGCGTTCCATAAAATGTTGCAGCAGATAATAGATAAGAAATCTTAGATCAGCTCTGCGCATGGGCACATAGCCGGTATCTTTGGAGAAATATTCAAATATTTTGAGGGCACAGCTGGCATTATTCACACTGCGCAAACACAGTTCAAAGGCATCGACAAATTTGAAATTCAACATTAGAGTTCGTATGCGATATTCCAAACGATCTTTGGAAAATTCACGTACTTTTTCGGGGCTATAGAGACCATGGAATACGTACAAGCAGTAGTGAATGTAATGGCCTAGCTGTTGTAATTCCTCACTTCCATCTTCCGAGTCATTTTTCAGTGAGCCTTCTTGAACTTTAAGATTTAGAATAGCCGAGCTCATACCATCACCCTCACCATTGCCATTATCTGTTATGCTAGATGCATTATAGACATTGGGTAAACGGGCATAGCTTTGTTCATCGGGTGAACATTCATATGAACTATTGGCGGTTAACTGATTTGGATCTAGAAGATTTTCTGTTGCCAGTAGCGGCATATTTGGTGACATTTGCAATGATGATCCCTCATTTTGGCTTATATTCTCCAATGAAGATATCATATCATCCGATTCTTGGCCGGATATTTGATTGGCCGAACTGGAAGCCATATCAGCTGGGCATTGTTCAAAATCTATTTCGGCTTCCTGAAGGAAATAACATTTGTATTTTGGTATGGTCTTCAGATAACGGACCGGTTCATAGTCCAAACGTATACGGGGTCTAGGTAAATTAATTTCCACAGGAACTTCCACACATTGGCTTTCGAAACGCATTAAACGTTTGGTAGTGGGCAAGCAAACCACACGCTGTTTCATTTTATTGTCAATACAGGCCCCCAAATCTCGACCACACTGAAATATTAGAGGATAGATCAATTACTGGTCAATTTTGTTAGTTGTTGCCTCCATACCTGACCATTTGAATTACCCCCAAAAGCTTTTACAACGAAATCCGTTGTCATGACTAGAGTGAAATCGGCTCCACAATCCACATACATGGGCCGATCAATACTATCGATAGGTGATGGTTTACCAACAGCCCTTCGTTCTTTATCCTCTGTACCCAATTGATGTTCCAGATTTTTTCCCCAAGTATAGAGGGTACACGAAGATGAAATCAAAGCAAAATGAAAAAGGCCACTAGAAACCTGGGGAAAAAAGGAATTTTTAAATGCTCTTAAAATAAAAAAAACAACAAAACTCACCTGTAATATTTGCCCTGCAACTTCTGATGTATCCACTAAATGTGGTGTCATATGTTCACAGGGATCCACATCTATTATTGTAGCTGCTGCTGCCACCTGAGGCATGGCTGATGATGTTGATGTACTTGCTGCTCCAGCATCATTTTCTGTTTCGATTTTCTCCTGAGTTGTTTGGGGTAAGGAGGCGGCTGCCGCCTTAACCACCGTTATATCCGAAACAATTTCATCTTCTATAATAATATCGGGTACTGGTGCGGGTGCCGCCATTACCACCACATTATCACTAATACTTGAAATTTCATCTTTGACAATACTCGTGGGGGCATCGTTTGTATTTGCCAAAGATGTTTCTGCCAAAGGTGTTGTAATGGTTAGTACAGGGACTGATGATGATGATGATGATGATGTTACTTCGGATAGATTAGCTGCTGTTGATGGCTCACACGCCGTCGACGAGGACGAGCTTAAATCAACTTCCACAGTGGTGACATCAATGTTATCATTTAAAGTCTCCTCAAAACGTTTACTCATTTCACGTCGCTGTTGTTCTTCGTTTTTTTGTTTGGCATTTGCCCTACGTTTGATTTGATTGGCCAAGCGAAGAGCTTGGGGTGACGATCCCCATGTATACATGCGTTCATTTTCGTCAACAGCCAACTGAAATTAAAAAAAATAAACAAAAATTTTAAATCAAATGGGGGTTTTCTTTACAGGTGTTTGATAAGAATGTTATGGGGAGACAAAAGTGGAAAATCAAGTTTTGGATGTTTTTGAAAAAAATAAATAAATAAATATCCATGTCGAGTAATCGACTATTGAATTTTTGGGATTTTTCACATGTCCATTTTTTATATTAAACTAATCAGCATTTGATTGCGGACTAGTCGTCTCTTAAAGACATAATCTAAAAACTATTTTTTTTAATTTAGAAAAGTTGAAACATTTCTATTCCAAATTAATAAAATTCATCTAAAAGACTGTTGAATTTTTAGAAATTAGAATAATCGATCATTTATATTGTTAAAATTTGATTAAACAACATTTGATTAATCGATTTTTAAACAAATAATCTAAAAGTTGATTTTTTCCAAAATTTGAATGAGTTGAAATATTGTCTTTTCATATTGGGAAAAGTAGAATTTTTCAACAACTCAAAAAATTAAAAATCGAAATGTTTACTTTCTCATTAGAATAAAAACTCTTAAAAATTTGTACTTACATTAGTGAAAAATTTCGTATGTATCAGTCTTATTCTGGAGGCACCAGCAATCTCCAACTTTTGAGGCAGCAAATATTTTACTTGATTACTATAAGTGGCACTGTCATTGCCCGCCATTGAAGAGCTCGTTTCTTCGCCTTCGGATTTGGATGCTGCCAAGCCAAGCTGTCCGAAATTATTAGATCCGAAGACATATAGTTCTGTATTATTATGACCAGAAGGTCCTTCACACAATACCAATGTATGAGCATGACCCAAAGAGACTTGCAAAATTTTCTGCAAATAAAAATTAAAGTTATATGTGTTAATTAAATTTTATTTTTTCAATAAAATGAACCACAAAGGTTTCAACATATCAGCTCAAAATTTGATGTTGCGAACGACATATTTTTAAATAGTATAATACACTCAAGTAAAAAAAGTTAGTAATAACCGCACACTCAAATTAAAAAGTTAGTAATAACAGCAACAAATCGTTTTCCGCAATTGCTGTTTGCTGAAAAAGAATTTTAACAAAATTTTCTATAGAAATAAAATTTTGACAAAATTGCCTATAGAAATAATATATTGACAAAATTGTCTATAGAAATAAAATATTGACAAAATTTTCTATAGAAATAAAATTTTAACAAAATTCTCCATAGAAATAAAATTTTGACAAAATTTTCTATAGAAATAACATTTTGACAACATTTTCTATAGGAATAAAATTTTGACAAAATTTTCTATAGAAAAAATATTTTGACAAAAATTTCTAAAGAAATAAAATTTTCAGAAAATTTTCTATAGAAATAATATTTTGACAAAATTTTCTATAGAAATAAAATTTTGACAAAATTTTCTTTAGAAATAACATTTTGACAACATTTTCTAAAGAAATAAAATTTTGACAAAATTTTCTTTAGGAATAAAATTTTGACAAAATTTTCTATAGAAATAAAATTTTGACAAAATTTTCTATAGAAATTAAATTTTGACAAAATTTTCTATAGAAATTAAATTTTGACAACATTTTCTATAGAAATAAAATTATGGCAAAATTTTCAATAGAAATAAAATTTTGACAAAATTGCCTATAGAAATAAAATTCTGACAAAATTTTCTATAGAAATAAAATTTTGACAAAATTCTCTATAGAAATAATATTTTGACAAATTTTTCTAAAGAAATAAAATTTTGACACAATTTTCTTTAGGAATAAAATTTTGACAAAATTTTCTAAAGAAATAAAATTTTGTCAAAATTTTCTATAGAAATAAAATTTTGTCAAAATTTTCTATAGAAATAAAATTTTGACAAAATTGTCTATAGAAATAAAATATTGAGAAAATTGCCTATAGAAATAAAATATTGAGAAAATTGCCTATAGAAATAAAATATAGACACAATTTTCAATAGAAATAAAATTTTGACAAAAATTTCTAAAGAAATAAAATTTTGACAAAATTTTCTATAGAAATAAAATTTTCACAAATTTTTCTAAAGAAATAAAATTTTGACAACATTTTCTAAAGAAATAAAATTTTGTCAAAATTTTCTATAGAAATTAAATTTTGACAAAATTTTCTATAGAAATTAAATTTTGACAAAATTGTCTATAGAAATAAAATATTGACAAAATTGCCTATAGAAATAAAATATTGACAAAATTGCCTATAGAAATAAAACATAGACAAAATTTTCTATAGAAATAAAATTTTGACAAAAATTTCTAAAGAAATAAAATTTTGACAAAATTTTTTATAGAAATAAAATTTTCACAAATTTTTCTAAAGAAATAAAATTTTGACAAAATTTTCTAAAGAAATAAAATTTTGTCGAAAATTTTGACAAAATTTTCTATAGAAATTAAATTTTGACAAAATTGTCTATAGAAATAAAATATTGACAAAATTGCCTATAGAAATAAAATATTGACAAAATTTTCTTTAGAAATAAAATTTTGACAAAAATTTCTAAAGAAATAAAATTTTGACAAAATTTTCTATAGAAAAAAAATTTTCACAAAATTTTCTATAGAAATAAAATATTGACAAAATTTTCTATAGAAATAAAATTTTGACAACATTTTCTACAGAAATAAAATTTTGACAACATTTTTATAGAAATAATATTTTGACAAAATATTCTATAGAAATAAAATTTTTTATAGAAATAAAATTTTGTCTCAATTTTCTATAGAAATAATATTTTGACAAAATTTTCTATAGAAATAAAATTTTGACAAAATTTTTTATAGAAATAAAATTTTGACACAATTTTCTATAGAAATAAAATTTTGACAAAATTTTCTATAGAAATAAAATTTTGAGAAAATTTTCTACAGAAATAAAATTTTGACAAAATTTTCTGCATAGAATAAAATTTTGACAAAATTTTCTGCATAGAAATAAAATTTTGACAACATTTTCTACAGAAATAAAATTTTGACCAAATTTTCTGCATAGCATAAAATTTTGACATTTTCTATGGAAGTAAAATTTTGACAAAATTCTCTATAGAAATAAATTTTTGACAAAATTTTCTATAGAAGTAAAAATTTTGACAAAATTTTCTATACAAGTAAAAGTATTTACAAAATTTTCTATAGAAGTAAAAATTTTGACAAAATTTTCTATAGAAGTAAAAATTTTGACAAAATTTTCTATAGAAATAAAATTTTGATAAAATTTTCTATAGAAATAAAATTTTGACAAAATTTTCTATAGAAATAAAATTTTGACAAAAATTTCTAAACAAAAATAATTTTTTGGCAAAATTTTCTATAGAAATAAAATTGTGACAAAATTTTCTATAGAAATAACATTTTGACAATATTTTCTATAGAAATACAATTTTGACAAAATTTTCTATAGAAATAAAATTTTGACAAAATATAGGAAATACATATAAATTATTAGTGATGAACGTATTTACTTTTGTCATGTTCTATATTTTTAATCAAATTCGGAATTTCTCGTTAAAGTTTCTTTTAAATCATAAAATCGTAATTTACCTTATATTTCAGATAAGAAACCATTTTGGGCTCTGCAGCATTTTCAGTATCACCATGACCCAATTGACCATAAACACCCCAACTGAAAATATATTAAAGGAAATTAGAATAACAAAAGCATATGCGAGTATTAAAGCCTCATTAAATTACCCCCATGTATAAAGTATGCCATCCGCAACTACAGCATTATGATATTGTCCAGCTTCTAAGATGGTTATATTTTTACCATCAAAAGTTTTTACCAACATAGGTTGCAATGTCATTTGCATATCTTTACCAATGCCCAATTGACATAAATTATTATTGCCCAAAGTGTATAGCTGTGAAGAGGCGGGGTGGGGAAAAAAGTGTAGAAATTATTTTAAAATTCAAAATGAAATCAGAAAAGAAAAACTTACACCATTGTTAGTGAGTATAAGAGTGTGTTGTCGGCCACATTTCACCGCATGGACATGTAAATTTAAATGAGCAAGCAAATCAAGACTTTTTACAGCATATGGAGGTTCAGGAGAATCTAAACGATAAAAACGAAGACGAATTACGAAGACTTTTATTTTAAGCTTGTTTCGCTTTTACCTGATAATTTGCTGGCACTATAATTGCAAGGCACACCATTTGAGCCCCAAAAATAGGCAACTCCATCCACAACACAAGCACAATGGGCACATCCTGCCGAAATGGGTTTGAAACGTGTAGCCTCAATGGCAAATTGATTGTCTTCGTATGTTAAACGGAAGGTATTTAAAGCATTCAAAACTCTATCATTTCTAGAACGTTGAGATTCCAAGTGAATGAGAACAGCCAAATAGGTTTCGATGAGATTTTTACAAAATTCCAGTAAATATGTATTATTGTCGTTCGAATGAGATATGGATGAAGTGTGTGAAACGATGGGTCGTAGAGTGGGTGAAAATGGATTGAGTTGTTGTTCCAAGCGCTAAGGGAAAGTTAAACAAATTTTTACATAGATCAAATTTATTCAAATTTCGCTTTACTTACTTTCAAAACACTTGGCCTAATGTGTTGGAGTTTTTCCTGTATGAAAGCAAAATAGCCCATGGTTACACTGGGCAAATAGGTAAGGGTTTCCGTAAACATGGTATCACTCAAATTATATAGACACACATTAACCTCTGAATACCAGCCTGCAATATACAGAGAACAGAGAGATGGATAAAGATATTTTCCAATGAATGGAATCCAGCTACTTTCACTTACCAAATTCTTGACCCACTACACTATTCAAGGCCAAAAATGTATCAATAAAAACTCCCCGAACTTTGGCCAAAAGTATAGCTGCCGAAAAAAGACCACTCTGGCAAAGAACAATACTGGTCATATTTGTATGATATTTTCCATTGGTTACCAAAAAATTCCTAAAAAAAAACACACACACACAAAATCATCATCGTCATCAACATACATAGCGATGACTAAATGCCTCAAAAAATTTCCACTTACCACAATGGTATGTAATTCTTATCATTTACTGCCTTTTCGGCCAATGTAATCAGCAACAAATTGGCCAAATGAAATTGCGATGAAGCTGACATTTGTAACTGACTCATAGGCTCATCTACACCATACGTATAGTCACTACATGGCAAACCCTCATTTACCTCCACCTTTCCATCGGCGGAATATGATGCTGGTGTGGGTGGCAAAATAGGCTGAACATCTTCGGAGTGACGATATGTTATGTCATGCAAAAGTGTTTTAACAATGGGATGACAAAAATATTTCGATTTTAGCACATGCGTCAGTTTAAGGGCCATAGCACAAAGATGCATTAGAGCATTTGTCTGTCCAAACATGGCTAACTTTAGGGCTGTACGTATTGGTTTTATGCGTGCCGTATTATAAGTAAGCAAAGCTTGTGTAACTTTTTTACGCCTTAGTAGATAATCGCCTGCAAATTCAATGCAAGCTTCATAGGTTAGATCGAAGGTATTGCAAAAATCTCGACATTGTGTCCATTCGCCGGCCAAAGCGGATTCCAGAAATATTGCAAATGGTTCTTTTCTGTAAAGGAGAAATTTAATTAATTCAGAGAAATTAAAAAAAAAAAAAAACAATTAGAGGAACTTCAAAATATATGTGACATTCAATATACCCAACAGAAAGGATATTTATTGGGGAATCACTGTCCAGATAAATCTACGAGGGTTGTCTTTTATATTTCGAGATTATGGAACAAAGATAAATATCATCAATCGAAAATAGCAAAATATTCCCCATTGAAATCTATTCATTTTTTTGAACTGGGATTGAGGAATCTCCAAAAATGCATTGTGTACGCAGAATTTCTTGCGATCAATCGACACGAGCCTTTTTTAAGCGATTAACAAATTGTGTGGGATCCAACGCGGACAATTGTTTTCGAAGATGAAATGTTCATGCAATAATGAATGTATTCTGGTATCACTAATGCATAAGGTTGTCTGAATCTCACGATAGGTCGTCACGATCAATATCAGTTGCAATATCAGTTGGCGCATACCATCATTCATTTTCGGAACAATAGTTGATTTTGGAAAACCTCCACGAAATTCGTCTTACGAGTAAAATACGACTTCGGTAATTATGGACTGATATGAACCAATTCCTACATGGTTGTTGGATACCATATACTAACATCACGTACCACATTTCAACCGAATCGGATGAATTTTGCTCTTCCAAGGGGCTCCGGAGATCAAATCTGGGGATCGGTTTATATGGGGGCTATATATAATTATGGAGTTTTGCATGGTCATTAAGAGACCAAATAACATACTAACACCATGTACCAAATTTCAGCCAGATCGGATGAAATTTGCTTCTCTTAGAGGCTCCGCAAGCCAAATCGGGGGATCGGTTAATATGGGGGCTATATATATAATTATGGACCGATGTGGACCAATTTCGACCTATTTTTGCATGTGTATTTGAGGTCATATATTAACACCACGTACCAAATTTCAACTGAATCAGATGAATTTTGGCCTTCCAAGAGCCTCCGGAGGTCAAATCTGGTGATCGGTTTATATGGGGGCTATATATAATTATGGACCGATGTGGACCAATTTTTGCATGGTTCTTTGAGATCATATGCTGACACCATGTACCAAATTTCAGCCAGATCGGATGAAATTTGCTTCTCTTAGAGGCTCCGCAAGCCAAATCGGGGGATCGGTTTATATGGGGCCTATATATAATTATGGACCGATGTAGACCAATTTTTGCATGGTTGTTAGAGATCATATGCTGACACCATGTACCAAATTTCAGCCGGATCGGATGAAATTTGCTTCTCTTAGAGGCTCCGCAAGCCAAATCGGGGGATCGGTTTATATGGGGGCTATATATAATTATGGACCGATGTGGACCAATTTTTGCATGGTTGTTAGATATCATATGCTGACACAATGTACCGAATTTCAGCCGGATCGGATGAAATTATCTTCTCTTAGAGGCTCCGCAAACCAAATCGGGGGATCGGTGTATATGGGGGCTATATATAATTATGGACCAATGTGGACCAATTTTTACATGGTTGTTAGAGACCATATACTAACACTACGTTCCAAATTTCTGCCGGATCGGATGAAATTTGCTTCTCTTAGAGGATTCGCAAGCCAAATTTTGGGGTCCGTTTATATGGTGGCTATACGTAAAAGTGGACCGATATGGACTAATTTTTGCGTGGTTGTTAGGGACCATATACTAACACCATGTACCGAATTTCAGCCGGATCGGATGAAATTTGCTTCTCTTAGAGCAATCGCAAGCCAAATTTGGGGGTCCGGTTATATGGGGGCTATACATAAAAGTGGACCGATATGGCCCATTGGCAATACCATCCGACCTACATCAATAACAACTACTTGTGCCAAGTTTCAAGTCGATAGCTTGTTCGTTCGGAAGTTAGAGTGATTTCAACAGACGGACGGACGGACGGACATTATCAGATCGACTCAGAATTTCACCACGACCCAGAATATATATACTTTATGGGGTCTTAGAGCAATATTTCGATGTGTTACAAACGGAATGACAAAGTTAATATACCCCCATTCTATGGTGGAGGGTATAAAAATATTAAATTCCCTTATCCCGATTTGAATTTGAATGACTAATGTTCGTTTGGATGGATTTTCCTACAATTTACTTTAACAGGACATACGGTTTGATTTTCTATCTAAATGTTTGATTTTCAATCTAAATGAAAACAAACAAGTATATACAGCACTAAGTTCGGCCGGGCCGAATCTTAAATACCCACCACCATGAACCAAATATTAGGGTTTCCTTTGAAATTTCAGGAGGACTTGAGGACACTTCCCGAAGATAAATTTAAAGATTTCACCTATGAGGACTATATCAGATTCTGGATTTATAAGAACTATTTTTGTTTGAGTTTTAGAGGAATCATTAACATCTCTTGTAAGTGTGCAAGAAAATTATAAAATAACGTCTTGATTTGAAATCTTAAATCTGTAGAAGTAAAATCTGGAAATTTTACATTGAGTTTCAAGCAATTTTCATGATCAGTGCGCCTTCTACACCCTCAAGAAGTGAATTCGGTCTATATGGAGGCATTACCAAATGGACCGATAAAAACTTAATCCGATACACGTTTTTGTGAGCCTAAATATTTACAGAATATTTACAATTTCAGGTAAATCAGATAAAAAATACGGTTTCTAGAAACCCAAGGAGTTAAATCGTAAGATCGTTCTTATGGGGGCTATACTAAAATATGGACCGATACTCACCGTTTTCGGCACAAAATACCTCTAGATTTCCAACTTCAGGCAAATAGGATAAAAACTTCGGATTCTAGAAGCCCAAGAAGTAAAATCGGGAAATCGGTCTGTATGGGGGCTATACCACAATATAGACCGATACTCACAATTTTTGGCACACGTATTTGTGGTCCTACAATACTTCTAGATTTCCATTTTCAGGCAAATAGGATAAAAACTTCGGATTCTAGAAGCCCAAGAAGTAAAATCGGGAAATCGGTCTATATGGGGGCTATACCAAAATATGGACCGATACTCATCGTTTTCGGCACACCTCTTTATGACCCGAAAATACCTCTAGATTTCCAATTTCAGGCAAATAGGATAAAAGCTTCGGATTCTAGAAGCCCAAGAAGTAAAATCGGGAAATGGATCTATATGGTGCTATACCAAAATATGGACCGATGCTCACCATTTTCGGCACACCTCTTTATGGTCCTAAAATACCTCTAGATTTCCAATTTCATACAAATTGGATAAAAACTACGGTTTCTATAAGCCCAAGACCTGAAATCGGGAGGTCGTTTTATATGGGGACCATACCAAAACATGGACCGATACTCACAATTTTTGGCACACGTATTTTTAGTCCTACAATACCTCTAGATTTCCAATTTCACGTAAATTGAATAAGAACTGCGGTTTCTATAAGCCCAAGAAGTAAAATCGGGAGATCGGTCTATATGGGGGCTATACCAAAACACGGACCGATACTCACAATTTTTGGCACACGTATTTTCAGTCCTACAATACCTCTAGATTTCCAATTTCAAGTAAAATAGGGAGATCGGTCTATATGGGGGCTATACCAAAATATGGACCGATACTCACAATTTTTGGCACACGTATTTGTGATCCTACAAT
This sequence comes from Haematobia irritans, assembly GCF_050003625.1. Lineage (NCBI taxonomy): Eukaryota > Metazoa > Arthropoda > Insecta > Diptera > Muscidae > Haematobia > Haematobia irritans. The sequence goes on along the minus strand of NC_134397.1, from coordinate 246,202,923 downwards.
ACCTCTAGATTTCCAATTTCAGGTAAATTGAATAAAAACTGCGGTTTCTATAAGCCCAAGAAGTAAAATCGGGAGATCGGTCTATATGGGGGCTATACCAAAACATGGACCGATACTCACCATTTTTGGCACACCTCTTTATGGTCATAAAATACCTCTAGATTTCAAATTTCAGGCAAATTGATTTTCTACAAGCCCAAGACCCCAAATCTGGAGGTCTGTTTATATGGGAACTAAATCAAAACCTGGACCGATATAGTCCATCTTCGAACTTGACCTGCCTGCAGACAAAAGACGAGTTTGTGCAAAATTTCAGCACGATTGCTTCATTATTGAAGACTGTAGCGTGATTACAACAGACAGACAGACAGACGGACATCGTTATATAGTCTTAGAATTTCTCCCTGATCAAGAATATATATACTATATAGTCGGAAATCGATATTTCGATGTGTTACAAACGGAATGACAAACTTATTATACCCCCGTCACCATTCTATGGTGGTGGGTATAAAAAAAAAATGTTACTTACTTCAATTGTATGTAATAGACATTCTTGTTGGTTACCACATAGCATGGATCGAAATTAATTTTGGGAAATTCATTTTGCATAATTTCCATTTGTCGCAACGAATACTCCTCCTTAACATCAGCCGTCTCATAGAACTTTACATAGTCCATGGGTGAACGGATTTCATTGGTTTCAAATACTTTGGTTTTATCATCTTTCGATATAGTTTCATTAGTCGTTGGTGGACGGAAAGTGGCCATTTGATATAGACTAAGAACAGTTTCATGCTCAAAACGGAACAATCCCAATTGGGAAAATCCATTGAATTTCTGGAAAAAATAACAAAAAAAAAAATATAAAACGATGGTATGTAAAAATATATTTATGGCACATTCAAATTACTTACATCTTCATCGCCTTTTCTCAACGAGGCCATAGCACTACTAATTACACCTACAGCATTTATAGAATTACTCGGTGTTAAACTATCCTGGCTATAATGCTCCGAAGTGCTTGATGCTGCACTTGTATCAGCTACACTATCTTCTTGGCTGGCCTCACGTTTCATGGTACTCGGTCTATGTGGACCCGAAGCTTCATCAATGGCTTTCATAACTTCGGCCATCACATCTGCATATTTTTCATGTTTTTCAACATCCATATCACGATTTTCTTTTTCGGTATTTTGATTAATTTGCTCTGGTTTCTGATTACTAGCTGTGGCTATTGTCGATGTTGCCGAAGTCCCCGAATAATAATCCACATATTGTATTGAATACAAAATATTGGAACTTATCAAGATATCCACACATTCTCTGGGTATTTTATAGAGAAACAAAGGCTTCAAATGGATATCAATGCTGTGCACCGTAAAACTATTGGACTGGCTATGTAAAGCACTTAGTAAATAAGTACTACGAAGATTTTGGATGGTATAAAATGAGCCAGCAGAGTTGGCTAGCAATTCCGGTGTTAGCGAGGGTGAGTCCACAATGGCAAATGAGGAACCCAAAGAGTTATCAGGCATATCTGAAATAGAAGAAGAGAAGATTTTAGCAATGCCATTACTCCTAATATTGGCTGAGAATTTTAAGCTTCTATGACATCTAAAGATATATGCTTGATGAACGTTTCCAGAACTAATGTAACAATCTATTGCTTAGAGAACAATTGTAGCGATTTTGTGATGTGTGGCGTTTTGTTGTTGTTTTTTTTTTTTATTTTCTGTGTGGGCGTCTCAATGCTCATTTGAGGGAGTATGATTGCAATGAAAACTCACCACGCTTTGTACTGAATCTATACATTAAAATCGTAATACATCGTAAGTCTAATAGCTCATAAAAAATAAATAAATGAAAAAGAAACAGAAATAAATGTAATTGTTACATCAGCATGGTTTGATTTTTAATGATGACGACGAAATCGACGATCCACAAAAAAAAATAGCAAACGGCTTTGTTGTAGAAAATCAGTAATACTTTTAAAGGAAACAATTTGTCAAATCCATCAAACTGCAATAGATAAAATATTGACAAAATTTTCTATAGAAATAAAATTTTGACAAAATTTTCTATAGAAATAAAATTTTGACAAAATTTTCCATAGAAATAAAATTTTGATAAAATTTTCTATAGAAATAAAATTTTTACAAAATTTTCTATAAAAATAAAATTTAGACAAAATTTTCTATAGAAATAAAATTTTGATAAAATTTTCTATAGAAATAAAATTTTAACAAAATTTTCTATAGAAAAAAAATTTTGACAACATTTTCTATAGAAATAAAATTTTAACAAAATTTTCTATAGAAATAAAATTTTGACAAAAATTTCTATAGAATAAAATTTTAACAAAATTTTCTATAGAAATAAAATTTTGCAAAATTTTCTATAGAAATAAAATGTTGACAAAATTTTCTATAGAAATACAAATTTTGACAAAATTTTCTATAGAAATAAAATTTTGACAAAATTTTCTATAGAAATAAAATTTTGACAAAATTTTCTATAGAATAAAATTTTAAAAAAAATTTTCTATAGAAACAAAATTTTGCAAAATTTTCTATAGAAATAAAATATTGACAAAATTTTCTATAGAAATAAAATTTTGACATTTTCCATAGAAATAAAATTTTGACAAAAATTTCTATAGAAATAAAATTTTGACAAAAATTTCTAAAGAAATAAAATTTTGGCAAAATTTTCTATAGAAATAAAATTTTGACAAAATTTTCTATAGAAATAAAATTTTCACAAAATTTTCTATAGAAATAAAATGTTCACAAAATTTTCTACAGAAATAAAATTTTCAGAAAATTTTTTATAAAAATAAATTTTTGACAAAATTGTCTATAGAAATAAACTTTTGACAAAATTTTCTATGGAAATAAAATTTTGATAAAATTTTCTATGGAAATAAAATTTTGACAAAATTTTCTATGGAAATAAAATTTTGACAAAATTTTCTATGGAAATAAAATTTTGACAAAATTTTCTATGGAAATAAAATTTTGACAAAATTTTCTATGGAAATAAAATTTTGACAAAATTTTCTAGGGAAATATAATTTTGACAAAATTTTCTAAAGAAATAAAAATTTTGACAAAATTTTCTATAGAAATAAAATTTTGACAAAATTTTCTATAGAATAACATTTTAACAAAATTTTCTATAGAAATACAATTTTGACAAAATTTTCTATAGAAATAAAAATTTTGACCAAATTGTCTATAGAAATAAAAATTTTGACAAAATTTTCTATAGAAATGAAATTTTGACAAAATTCTCTATAGAATAAAATTTTGACAAAATTTTCTATAGAAATACAATTTTGACAAAATTTTCTAAAGAAATAAAAATTTTGACAAAATTTTCTAAAGAAATAATATTTTAAAAAAATTTTCTGTAGAAATAAAATTGTGACAAAATTTTCTATAGAAATAAAAGTTTGACAAAATTTTCTATATAAAATAAAATTTGGCAAAATTTTCTATATAAATAAAATTTGGACAAAATTTTCTATAGAAATAAAATTTTGACTAAATTTTCTATAGAAATAAAATTTTGACAAAATTTTTTATAGAAATAAAATTTTGATGATAGTTTTCCATTCACGAAAAACTATCACCAATTTGGGGAAAAATCCTCAATACTGGCAACACTGGCGATAGGACAACATACTGTTACAACATCAAAAAGAGTATCGGATTAAATTTGATCCTCCAGGAGACACCAGGAGAAAAATCTGGGTATCTGTGTATATGGGGGCTATACCTAACAGTGGTCCGATAGGTCGCAATATCATCCGACCTACATCAATAGCATCTGCTTATCCCGAGTTTCAAACCGAAATTGTTTTATGATTTCAAAAGACAGACGAACGGACATCTCTAGATGTTGACTCAGAATTTCGCCAGAACTATATTCCATCCATTGCGTTTTATATTAAATACTAATTAAAAGATAGATTGAAAGAATCTTCATACTTACATTCTTCAATTTTTTGACGTTTATCGGAGAGACGCATTTTAATGGCATTTAATTTTTTGGAACCCAATGATTTTAGAGAAGCCAAACGTGCCCTTGCTGCCGGTATGTAGCCACCACGTATATTTTTATCAAATTCTGATTCATTGTCGATCTGCTGCTGCTGTTGTTGTTGTTGTTGATACATACGATCCGTTTGGTTGAGAGGACCCGTTGCCGGTGCTGCTGCTGCTGATGCAGCGTTAGTGGAAGTAGAATCCTTGTTTTCCAAATGACGTGAGATGGCCACTGAATAAGGTGGCGGTGGAGGTTGACTATTCTCTGTGGATCCAATCGATGATATAACTTCAGTTGATGTCTTCGAGGTTACTGTAGTTGCTGCTGCTATATTTTGTGCTGAATTTTGTGGCGGGTTTGTGTCTTTCGGCGGCGGTGTTTCTTCATTCATAAACACATCGTCATCATCAGTGGCGCCAGAGGTTGGTTTATTGGAAAATTCAGTACTGCTGTCTGTACTGCCGCCGATATTGATATTTTTCAAAGGCAAAACAATTTGCCAATCATTGTCTTTGGTTTGGGTTGTGGTGGGAGATATCTCACCCGGATAAATGTAATCAATTGCTTTTTGTTCCAATAGTAACTTGAATTGTTGTTTCAATGACGAGGTAATCTACATAAGACACATAGTGGAGGAAATCTAATTTTTATACTATTTAGGCTAGAGAAATTCACACAAACTTACCAATAGCATGACACTCTCAAAGGTATTGTCACGACATATGAGCAGTTTAACCACAGAACCACTTTCCACAGCTGTACTGGCCACAAAGGGACAATTAGGACTTAGACCCACAAAACATATGGATCCATCTGAATAGCCTATAACCGCCCGATTAACACCATCTAGGGTACGCCACCACACCACTGACAGTGGATAGGGACACGTATTGGAGGCCATAAAAGACATATTCATGGCTGGCAATTGGCTATTACCTGTCTTGTCATTTATGGCTAGATTCTGGGGTGCTGAGGATGCTAGCATTTCTGCAGGTACGTCGTGACTAAAAATATCCATATTACCCTCTACTGGATTAATTGGAGCGACCACTACCATTGAGTCTTCATCTTCGTTATTATCTTCCACCTGAAGGGCTTCCAATTGATCAGCTACATTATTTAGATGTCTACTTAGTTCAGCCTCTTCATTGCATGCGTCTGCTGCTCCTTCATGTGAGGGATTTTGTGGATCTTTAACACGCTCCCCACTCTTTGATGGTTGACCACCACTATTGCTTGCCAATCCCGAGTTACGTTTTGATGTTAATTTGTTGGGACATTTCTTTGAGTTTGGACACTCATGGGGGCCAACAAAGGGTATGATGTAAGATGTCACCTGCGTAGTACTGTATAGCGTATGGGGATAAATGGATTTTTTATTATTTGCCTCAAGTCCTGATTTGTCTACCACAGCCAGGGCGGGTACTATGTGCAAAGTATTGTCGAAACCTTTTGGCAAAAAAATGAAGAAGAAATTTTGATTAGGGGAAATTTTGAGCAATTTGTCCATTACTTACATAAGACCAATAACCATGTCCCCGAGGGATCAAAACATATGTCATGTATTACCCGGTTGGTGCGTCGAAACCATGATATCATCTTGATAACTTCTTGACCACCCTCACTATTGTAGCGCAACACAATATCATTGTCTTCGGAGACAAGACATAGCATCTGTTTGTGGCAATCATATTCGGTGATGGTTGATAATTTGCAATTGAAATTGGTGATCAATGGTCGCAGCTCAAATATGTCCAACTGATGTAAAGGCGAAGTCATAACGACCCTTCAAAGACTTCCTACCAAAACGGCGGCCGGAAGCAGATAAAGGGTGCGGTTTTTTAGGGGCCCTTTTGGCTGCTTGCTTTCATTCGCACATGCACCACACAATTGCCAATACCGGTCTCTTGATTAGACGAATCTCCAATTTGTTGTTCTTTTTTTCTCCTTTCTTCTACATGTAATTGAATGTGGCCAATGAACTGTCAACCTGTAATGTGGAAGAAAAAAAACAGAAGAGGAAATTAGTACATATTCCCATTGACAACGATACACACTTGAATTTGTCTCTAAATACCAATGGGCGATATATGCTTTTAGACCCCAATGTCCGTCTGCCCTGGCCCCTACAATTGTGTCATACCTTTCCCAATCAGGAAGTCATGATATTTTTCTCCAAAACAATAACTTCCTATTCTTGGGTCTTAATTTTGTATGTGCAAAATGATTTTTTTCGCTTTTATCTTGTGTCCGTATGTAAAGTAATTGCATATCACACAGAGTATATATACAGACCTTCTTCCCCATTGAATTCTTATTTGCTGCGCAGCACTCACGTAATTTTTTTGTGCTTTGTTGATTGCTAATTTACTCCTTCGAAAAACGGCTACCACTTTTTCTGGAGCTGAATATGCAGCGAGGAAAGAATTAAAAAAAACTCTGCTAATCCTTTGGTAGTTTTACAATATTCTTTTTTCGCAATTCCTCCCAGAAACTGCAAAGAATAGCCTAAATATTAGTTTTTACACACTCTTGGCTTTTGACTGTTTACCAATGACTGAAAATGTCAAGATGAAAAAACTGAAATTAAGGTATAGGTGATATACGTCACGTGGGGTCAAGAGAAAGTTCTCCGCTCAGTGTGCACTTATAGCGGAATTTTGTTAGAATGCCAACAATGCAGTTAATTATGATGAATATCAGCATAAGAATTGTCGACGATAACAAAATAATCGATTATACAGTGAAAATTCCTGTTGCATGTCAATAATACAGTTTTTCCATACATTTCTTAGGGGAGAAAAATGTAAACATTCGATAACAACGCCTCACGAAATTTTCGGTAGCAAAAATACTAATGCATTTCTTATGGGTAGCGGAAATTTCGTTGGAGATGTATACACGGTTGCCACTCGAGCCAAATAAAGGGTGGTTAAAATTTCAAGGGCCGATGTTGATTTTGAATAAAACACAAACTATCTAGGAAATTCTTGTAATTTTATTTTATTATGATATATTGGTATTACTCAATTATGCATGGAATAAAATATCGGCCAAATGGGCGCCGCGACCTCGGAGGCACATCTTCATCCGATGGTCCAAATTTTCGATGACGCTGAGGCATAATGGAGGTTCTATGCCGTTAATGTGCCGAATTATCTCATCCTTTAGCTCTTGAATTGTTGCTGGCTTATCGACGTACACCTTTTCTTTCAAATAACCCCAAAGAAAAAAGTCCAACGGTGTCAAATCACATGATCTTGGCGGTCAATTGACATCGCCATTACGTAAGATAACACGGCCATTGAATTTGTTGCGCAAAAGAGCCATTGTTTCGTTAGCTGTGTGGCAAGTGGCACCGTCCTGCTGAAACCACATATCGTCCACATCCATATCTTCCAATTCGGGCCATAAAAAGTTCGTTATCATCTCACGATAGCGAACACCATTCACAGTAACTGCCTGACCGGCCTCATTTTGGAAAAAATACGGCCCGATGATGCCGCCAGCCCATAAACCGTACCAAACAGTCACTCATTGTGTGTGCATTGGTTTTTCGACAATCACTCTTAGGTTAGGTTAGGTTATGTGGCAGCCCGATGTATCAGGCTCACTTATGGTGTTTTCTTTTCTGAAAAAAGTGCCTTGCCGTCATTTTGTCTGTACAGAATGCGCATTTTTAAATGTTACCAACAACCTAAAAAAATGCTATCATTTCAGCGGGCAGAAAAGAATTCAAAGAAGGAAACAGGGCAATCGCAGCACTCTCGTTTGTTGGCAGTGCTGAAAATGCCCGTAGTTTGCCTCTATGCGTGGCACTATTTTCACAACAGAATTCGAAGCCTTTTCACACTTTTGCTTGTTTTTTTTAGAAAAGAACCTAAAAAGTACATTTTCCGGGCAAAATGCAAAAAAAGTGCGCATTTTTTACAAGAAAAGAAAACGCCATTAGACTATTCAGTCCATTGTGATACCACAGTGGTGAACTTCTCTCTTATCACTGAGTGCTGCCCGATTCCATGTTAAGCTGAATGACAAGGGACCTCCTTTTTATAGCCGAGTCCGAACGGCGTTTCACATTGCAGTGAAACCACTTAGAGAAGCTTTGAAACCCTCAGAAATGTCACCAGCATTACTGAGGTGGGATAATCCACCGCTGAACAACTTTTTGGTGTTCGGTCGTAGCAGGAATCGAACCCACGACCTTGTGTATGCAAGTCGGGCATGCTAACCATTGCACCACGGTGGCTCCTGACAATCACTCTTGGATTCTCATTCGCCCAAATGCGGCAATTCTGTTTATTGACGAATCCACTGGGTGAAAATGTGCCCCATCACTGAAGATGATTTTCTTCGAAAATTGATCATCCACTGTTACCATTTCTTGGAACCATTTAACCGTTGTTGGATTGTGTATCTCTCCATGGTTCAAATTGATTAAGTCTGAAATAGAGAAATGTCAAATAAAATTCGGAAAAAAACTTGACGTTTAGGTGTGGTTCACACTCAATATCGGCCCTTACAATTTAACCAACCTTTATAATCTACCAAAATTTGGAAAATATTTACCAAAAAACTACCAAATAAAATATTTTGTCAAAATTTTATTTCTATAGATAATTTTGCCAATAATTTTATATCTATAAAAAATTTTGCAAAAATGTTATCTCTATAGAAAATTTTTCCAACCATTTTATCTTTATAGAAAATTTTGCAAAAATGTTATCTCTATAGAACATTTTGCAAAAATTTTGCCAAAATTGTATCTCTAGTGAAAATTTTCCCAAAATTTTATCTCTATAAAAAAATTTTTGGCACAATTTTACTTCTATAGAAAGTTTTCTCAAAATTTTGACAAAATCGTATTTCTATAGAAAATTTTGTCAAATTTTATTTCTATGGAAAATTTTGTCAAAAGTTTATTTCTATAGAAATATTTGTAAAATTTTGTTTCTATGGAAAATTTTGTTTTTTTTAGAACATTTTGTCAAAATTTTAGAACATATAGAACATTTTGTCAAAATTTTATTTCTATAGAAAATTTTGTCAAAATTGTATTCCTACAAAAAATGTTGTCAAAATTTAATTTCTACAAAAAATTTTGTCACAATTTTACTTCTATAGAAAGTTTACTCAAAATTTAAAAAAATTTAATTTTATTGAAAATTTTGTCAAAATTTTATTTCTATAGAAAATTTTGTCAAAAATTTATTTCTATAGAAATTTTTGTGGAAATTTTATTTCTATAGAAAATTTTGTGGAAATTTTATTTCTATAGAAAATTTTGTCAAAATTTTATTTCTATAGAAAATTTTGTCAAAATTTTATTTCTGTAGAAATTTTTGTCAAAATTTTATTTATATAGAAAATTTTGTCAAAATTTTTATTTCTATAGAAAATTTTGTCAAACTTTTATTTATGTAGATTATTTTGTTAAAAGTTTATTTCTATAGAAAAAAATTTGTCGAATTTCTATAGAAAATGTTTATTTCTATATATTTTGCAAAATCTACCAAAAAGTCCAAAATTCTACCAATCTACCAAACAATAAAAAATATACCATTTTTGGTAGAATTCTATCAATTGTGGCAACCGTGGGTGTATACCAACCTTTAATGCATCTTCCAGATAGAGGTGTGCACGTGAGTAATATTTTGCTCACGCACACTCACGGTGGAGAAATATTATTCATGTTTTTTGGTAGCACTCACGCTCACGCATGTTCACGAAAAGAAAATTTGTTCTCACGCACGAAAATCTTTTAAATGTCGTGACTCACGAAAAATGCCGTGACTCACGAATAGTTTTATGAGTAATTTACCTATATGAAGTGACTAGAAACATGAGTATGATTAAAATCGAGAGCGTTATAAAACTCTTAACATCTAGGAAGTCACTAAAATTATAAATAAATCCAACTCGTAGGCATTTTATGTTCGTAAGCGGGATTATTTTCGTGAGCGTGTTTTATCGAAATTCGTTACTCACGCGCACTAACAACGATATTATTTTCGTGACTCTCGCTTACGCACGAAATTTGATTGGTTAATCACGCACACTCACGTCGTTGCCGTCAGCGTGACACACGCGTGAGTCACGAACATTTCGTGTCACGTGCACACCTCTACTTCCAGACTATAAGTTTTTCCGGACGGAATATTTGTGTTTCTAAAAAAGTGTGGCAGGGATTCCAACATTTTTTGAATTTGTCAAAAGAAAAGGTGTACGGCGATAAGCCAGCAACAATTCAAGAGCTAAAGGATGAGATAATTCGGTACATTAACGGCATAGAACCTCCATTATGCCTCAGCGTCATCGAAAATTTGGACCATCGGATGAAGGTGTGGCACCGAGGTCGCGGCGCCCATTTGGCCGATATTTTCTTCCATACATAATTGTGTAATACTACGTTCGCACTAGACACGAAATCCTCGTAAACAAGGATTTTGGCCAAAATCCTCCTAGATCTCAGTAGATTTGCAATAGGCAAATATCAGCTGGCTCCTAGAGGATTTCAACAAAATCTCTCTCAAAATCCTCTATACTGTCATGTACAACTGTGGTTTTAGTACTAAAAATGCGCTTTTTGCAACCCTGCCCCAATTTTCCTTGTAGATGAATGTGTGTGTCGTGTGCACATACGGGTTTGTATTTGTATTGATATATTTACAAACAGCTGCTAAATCCTCAAATCAACAAAATCTCGTTATTTTGCCAGTCCGAACACTTGAGATTTGTAAAGAGATTTGAGTACTAAATAGCGAGATTTCGTGCCTAGTGCGAACGTAGTATAATACCAATATATCATAATAAAATAAAATTACAATAATTTCCTAAATAGTTTGTGTTTTATTCAAAATCACCATCGGCCCTTGAAATTTTCACCACCCTCTATAAAATGGCTCTTGTAACAATAGTGATGGCAAAATACTTTCATGTACATTTCATACTTTTTCATACGCTTCCCCCATCACAGTTGGCGATTGTTGCAGTGTCACTTACGAGTCTGTGGTAGCGATGAGGATGTAATGGAACTTTGAAATCTTGGCAGGGAAATGGAAAAACACTCATTTCATACAGGTAAACCTGATGAAGGTGGGTACTATGTTCGGTTTTCAAACCGAAAACGATTCCACGATTACTTTTTTGAACCAAATTATTTTAAAAGCTGAAATTGTACACTGTGAATGCTTTAACCCTCTAATGCCCCAATACATTTTCAATGTTAACGACACAAAAGCAAGAGAACTAAGCAAGAAAAATGTTTACGGTAAAATTCAGCATATGCTGCAAAGCCTCTTAAATAGTTTCAAATAAGTTTTCTTCTTATTTTGCCCATTTTTGTTGTCTTAAGGTGTGTTTTACTAAAAGCTTTCTTATTAAAAGAAGCCCGCCTAAAGGCGGGCTTGGGCATTAGAGGGTTAAAACTTTAACTTTGGTGAAAAAACCGAACATTGTACTCACCTCTAATGAGTCCGTTAATTGAAGATTTGAAGAATTTTTTCTTTGAAAGTAACAATTCGGCGATATTGAGTGTGAACCACACCTAAACGCCAAGTTTTTTTTCCGAATTTTATTTGACATTTCTCTATTTCAGACTTAATCAATTTGAACCATGGAGAGATACACAATCCAACAACGGTTAAATGGTTCCAAGAAATGGTAACAGTGGATGATCAATTTTCGAAGAAAATCATCTTCAGTGATGAAGCACATTTTCACCCAGTGGATTCGTCAATAAACAGAATTGCCGCATTTGGGCGAATGAGAATCTAAGAGTGATTGTCAGGAGCCACCGTGGTGCAATGGTTAGCATGCCCGCCTTGCATACACAAGGTCGTGGGTTCGATTCCTGCTTCGACCGAACACCAAAAAGTTTTTCAGCGGTGCATTATTCCACCTCAGTAATGCTGGTGACATTTCTGAGGGTTTTAAAGCTTCTCTAAGTGGTTTCACTGCAATGTGGAACGCCGTTCGGACTCGGCTATAAAAAGGAGGTCCCTTGTCATTGAGCTTAACATGGAATCGGGCAGCACTCAGTGATAAGAGAGAAGTTCACCAATGTGGTATCACAATGGACTGAATAGTCTAAGTGAGCCTGATACATCGGGCTGCCACCTAACCTAACAATTCGGCTTGAGTTTTTCAAATAGAAAAAATCTACCCTTCCATCAACGCACGGATTAATGCATGGTATGTAACTCAACCTTATATTTGTTTGCTACTCATAAGCAGTGCTGCCGCTACTACATCAATCGAAGTATTTTGCTTCATTTTCACAAAATTTACTTCGTCACTCCTTCTTCCAAAAATCTGCTTCACTTTTTGTTCTGCTTCAAATTTTTAAATTTTTCCCCATATTACCTAATTGTTTTTCCTATTCCTTTAATTACGATGAACATAGCGGTTTTACGGTCATTTTCATGTAGCTCCGTTAGGCTTTAACTGCCAGTTAACAGAAAGTAAATTGCAAATATCTTCTCTCCGGTTGACTTTAAATGAAAAAATTTCGTTAGTTAAGCTCCCAACTGGCCTATGGAATATAAAGGCAAGCTGACAGCTTCGTCCATAATACTGTTTAAAAGTTGGTTAGTTAACGGAACACTAACTGAGCTTTATGAAAATGGGGGTTAATCATTGAATTATTAACCGATGTGGACCAATTTTTGCATAGTTGTTAGAGACCATATACTTACACCATGTACCAAATATCAGCTGGATCGGATGAAATTTGGTTCTCTTAGAGGCTCCGCAAGCCAAATCGGGGGATCAGTTTATATGGGGGCTATATATAATTATGGACCGATGTGGACCAATTTTTGCATGGTTGTTGGAGATCATATGCTGAAACCATGTACCAAATTTCAGCTGGCAAGCCAAATTTGGGGGTCCGTTTATATGGGGGCTATACGTAAAAGTGGACCGATATGGCCCATTGCAATACCATCCGACATACATCAATAACAACTACTTGTGCCAAGTTTCAAGTCGATAGCTTCTTTCGTTCGGAAGTTAGCGTGATTTCAACAGACGGATATGCTCAGATCGAATCAGAATTTCACCACGACCCAGAATATATATACTTTATGGGGTCTTAGAGCAATATTTCGATGTGTTACAAACGGAATGACAAAGTTAATATACCCCCATCCTAAGGTGGAGGGTATAATAAAATGAATTCTATTGTTTTGTTTTCAAAAATGTATGCTACTTCAATTTTATTCAATCTACTCCACTTTTTTCCAAAATCTACTTCACTCAATTTTTCACCAGCGGCAGCACTGCTCATAAGAAATACATTGTTTTGCTATCGGCACGAAAACGTTATCGGCACGAAAACGGAAGTATTGGTTTCGGCTATGAGAAATCGGTTGTTATTTTGTACTTTCCACTAGTGGAACACGAACATAATACTGGCCTTTAAACAACAAATGTGTTTTTTTCAAATTTGATTTTGTTAGTAACACAAAATCATTGTACAAAACTCATTACTTTTGCAACATTTATTGTGTGAATTTAATATCAACAAATAAAAATATTCTAAATTAGCAACACTGTCAGCTGATCACAGTGCTACCAAATTTATCATTACACACAGTGATGCCACACTTAGTTCTAAAATTTCCTTGTACATGGTGCTGTGTTAGTATTTATTGACCGTTATTTTTTGAAGATATAAATATTGTATTACAATAGCATGAAGAGAGGGCGCCTTATTGTTTTATTTTAAAGGTAGGTCCTATGTTCAGTTTCCAAGCTGAAAACTAGCTTGTTTTCACGGCTACTTTTTTGAATCAATTAATTTAGAATCTTTTCCATTCATAATTTGACAAGACTTGAATATAATCGTCTTCAAATATTTTTTTTTTAATTCTTAATTTAGTGTTTTGGTGGAAATATTGAACATAGCGCCCAGCTTAAATATACGAATTCGAAATTGAAATTTTTTATTAGGGCTGATAAAAATATAAAAAAATTCTAATAATGTCAAAATTTTCAAAATGTCGAAAAACAGAATTTTTAATAAATTAAAATCATGAATTTACCAACGGTTCAAATTTTCACAATAGTTATTCTGGACTTGATTATATTATATACTACAGCCCTATTGATACGAGTAATTATACATAAAGTCATATGTAATCAACCTAAAGTATCTTTGTCGGCTCTGAAGGTCATTACAAATTGGCTCTGAGGGTCCTGACATTCCAAATAGTGGACTTTGCGGTCATGGGCACAGTCTAAACTTTAAAAATAATGTTATAAATTTGATGTTTGCGTCTACGTTCTTTGTATTACAGAGGCGAAAATGGTGAGAGTTAAATAAATCGTTGGCCAGAAACTTCCCATTCCCGAAGCGATGCCTCAAATAGAGTCGCCTCCATCAGATTTTGTTTCAGAAGAGAATTTAATGCAATAAAGCACTTTAACGGCCGTAAATGAGTTGGGGTCACAAAACGGGTACTCAAGGCATCACATGAGCAGACAGTATCGTTTTACCAGTTTCTCCTTTCTATTGGCAGAAGAATCATTTCGACCCGGGGATCTCTTATATAGTTCATGAACTAGCACCAACGAAATGTAAACCATAAATACATTTCCTTGATACAAATTGAAGAGCTAATAATTCTGCCAATAAATCGTTATTCTCTCACAGCCTATGTTCCAGCATCTTTTCTGATGCTGATGGATTGTAGGAATACTCTCATATCACTACACAATCTTGTAAAATGGATTACCGCCAAAACAAAAAAAAAAACCTTCCCACTTACCTATGGCCACAATGTATTTGTATTCCAAGTATTGATTTTCTCTTGAACACTAATGGCTGTTGACCACTACCATCACATTCCTTGCATCCATTGCATTCAAGTGTAAAAGAGATAATCACACACATCTTCTCCTGGCATATGCGTTCAGCAGCATTCTCTAACCGATGGAATCAGATCATTGAGGTATAGCTTAAGATTCATGCATTCATGTGCAGCAAGAGGAGTTGTATTAACATGTTCGCGGGCATTTCCCGTCAAACGAGCTGCAAAGTTGTGACCTGCTATTTGTGAATTAAGATTGAAATCACAAGCAAAAGTTTCTCCGCCTCTTTGGCAAATGTGGTGTGTTTCCCTCAAGACACAAATGTTCGATTATTATTTAATGCCTTTGGAGTTGTGTAAGAATCTCCCGCGTAAAAAAGAAAATGTACAGTGGTCTGAAAGGATATGCAGTGGAATTGATGACTGATTTTATATACATATTTTTATACCCTCCACCATAGGATGGGGGTATATTAACTTTGTCATTCCGTTTGTAACACATCGAAATATTGCTCTAAGACCCCATAAAGTATATATATTTTGGGTCGTGGTGAAATTCTGAGTCGATCTGAGCATGTCTGTCCGTCCGTCTGTTGAAATCACGCTAACTTCCGAACGAAACAAGCTATCGACTTGAAACTTGGCACAAGTAGTTGTTATTGATGTAGGTCGGATGGTGTTGCAAATGGGTCATATCGGTCCACTTTTACGTATAGTCCCCATATAAACGGACCTCTACATTTGGCTTGCGAATCCTCTAAGAGAAGCAAATTTCATCCGATCCGGCTGAAATTTGGTACATGGTGTTAGTATATGGTCTCTAACAACCATGCAAAAATTGGTCCACATCGATCCATAATTATATATAGCCCCCATATAAACCGATCCCCCGATTTGGCTTGCGGAGCCTCTAAGAGAAGTGCCCTTAGGAGAAGCAAAATTAATCCGATCTGGTTGAAATTTGGTACGTGGTGGTAGTATATGATATTTAACAACCACACCCTCAAAAAAAATCGCTTCTTTAACATATGTTCCAAACATATTTTGCAGGAAGCACATATATTATTGGATACTGCCGAAATATTAATATGTTTGTTTTATGTGAACATATTATATGTTTGGAAGCATTTTGAGCCCAAAAATATTATATGCTTGGAAGAATTTTCCCCAAAGAAGATTGTGCTCATTCCCTCACATAATTTTCACTTCCACGAAATTTTTAGTTCTTGGCACCTTTTTCTGTAATACAAATAATGTTGAAGAAATTATTCAATTTTATATTTTTTTTAATTTTACCTTTCGCCTGGGCGGAGAATCGAACCGAGGCCCATACAGTTTGTAAGCCAACACACTATCCACTGGGCTACGTAGTAGTTATAGTCACCAGTAGACAATTATCGTTACAAGTTACATTTATATAGCATACTTTGCAGCGCCCACGAGCCCATGCAAACATAACATTATTTAAAAGAAACATACATTTGTTGGCCACGTGGAGCAGTGCTTAGCATGTCTGCCTTGCATGCAAAGGGTCGTGGGTTCAATTCCTGCTCCGGCCGAACCATTTTTTTTTTGCAATTTAGACATTTATACTATATTAAATTTTTATAATGAAACTTCGAAATGTGGGTTATTAAAAATTTACAGTCAGAAACAGTGCTTGATATAAACGAAATGGACTGAGCTTTTCGATAAAATATTATTATTTTTTTTGCAAAAATAACAATTTTATAACAAAAAACTGTTTTTGGTATAAAAGTTTGAAATTTTGGAAGAAAATCAAAAACTCTAACAAAAGAAGAGTATAAACATACATAAATAATTTTATAATGTACACATAAATTTATTTAGGCGTGAACCGTTTTTTACTAGCATTTAACACCATTTTAAATGCCTTTAAAACTTATCGTGTTTTGTACTTAATTTCATTTTTACCTTTAAGGCCGTTAAAAAATGAGTGTCCATAATGCCAAAATGACAAACAAAACACTTGTCCCCACATACATAAAATTCTCCTCTCAAGGCGAAAACACATGCTGTTTTTTTCAAATCTCTATGCTCTTGGTTCCGAATGTCTATTCTCTTTACTCCGAATACTCATTTTAATATTCAAATTAAATAATATTTAGACTTAAACATATAAAATTTTTGGCCTTATCATAAAGTAGTTTTCCGAAAGAACATACAACCGTTTCACAGAAATTGTAAACATATATATGTTTGCTCAAAATTGTAAATTTATATATGTTTACATTCACACATATTATTTTTATGAAACATTCATACCCCAAACATAATATATTTTAACATATTAACATATGTGTCCCAAACATTTAGTGTTAGTTTAGGAACATTACATGTTGGCACTTAAATATATTGTGTTTAAAAATTGTGCCCGAAACACATTTTGTTTATATCGGAACATATGAAAAACATATTTTTCTAACAGTGCATGCCAAAAGTGGTCCATATCAGTCCATAATCATATATAGCCCCCATATAAACCGATCCCGAGATTTGGTTTTGGAACCTCTTGGAGGAGCAAATTTCATCCGAGTCAGTTGAAATTTGCACCCTCAAAAAAAATCGCTTTTCTAACATATGTTCCAAACATATTTTGCAGGAAGCACAAATATTATTGGATATTGCCGAAACATTATTATGTTTGTTTTATGTGAACATATTATATGTTTGGAAGCATTTTGAGCCCAAAAATATTATATGCTTGGAAGAATTTTCGCCCCAAGAAGATTGTGCTCATTCCCTCACATAATTTTCACTTCCACGAAATTTTTAATTCTTGGCACCTTTTTCTGTAATATAAATAATGTTGAAGAAATTATTCAATTTTATAATTTTTTTTTAAATTTTACCTTTCGCCTGGACGGAGAATCGAACCGGGAACCATGCAATTTGTAAGCCAACACACTACCACTGGGCTACGTGTTATAGTCACCAATAGACAATTATCGTTATAAGTTACATTTATATAACATCCCAGCAAAAAAAGCGTCGCCAGAAAAGTAGTGAAAATTTTCTTTTTGGATTCGGAAGTGGTGCAAAATTGGCGCAGAAGCGATGATTTTAACATGGGCTTGTCATAGGATGGAAGTCCTCCATTTCAACTGCCGTTGCACTGAATTTGCATCACTTCCTAAGGTGTGATGCGCATCCAGTGATTTGGTTGTAAATAAAGAAATTTTGTGATATTTTGACAAATAAATAATTTTTACAATTTTTGTATGATTTTTAACGCATTATAACGCTTGTCTAGAACGTTTGACATCAAATATTTTTAAAAATTCGCAATTTTTCTAGAAAGGATTTAGCATTTTTTTCGACAAAATTTAAATAATATGCACTATTTTATTAATTTTTAATCTGTTTCTAACCCATTTGAAACAATAAAATTTTAAATTTCCCATTAAAAATATGAAAAAATCGAGTTATAAAAAAGTGACTCAAATGACCTTCCTGTGCAGTTAAAATAAAGAACATCTTTGGGAGGACATTTTTGGAAGTGCTTTTAAAGTTGTGCCTTAAGAAGAACTTCCAAATTTTTTTGCTGGGATAGTTTGCAGCGCCCACCAGCCCATGCAAACATAACATTATTTAACATTATATTATTAGCATACGTTCCGATTTCTTTTAACGAACCAAGAGAAAAAAATTGTGCCCATAATGCCAAAATGATAAACAAAACACATGTCCACACATACATAAAATGCTGCTCTCAAGACGAAAACACACGCTGTTTCTTTTTCAAATGTCCATTCTCTTGGTTCCGAATGTCTATTCTCTTTACTCCGAATACTCATCCTAATATTCAAATTAAATAATATTTAGACTTAAGCATATCAAATTTTTGGCCTTATAAAACAGTTTTCCGAAACAACATACAAGCGGTTTCACAGAAATTGCTCTCTTTTCATTCTCTCGCTGTGTTATGTTGATATCTTTCGTCAACCCTCCCGGTTTCCATCTCTATTTCTTTCTCTATACTCTCTCTCTCTGTCGCTCTCTGAATAAAATAACAACATATATATGTTTACTCGAAATTTGTAAATTTATATATGTTTACATTCAAACATATTATTTTTATAAAACATTCATGCCCCAAACATAATATATTCTAACATATTAACATATGTGTCCCAAACATTTAGTGTTAGTTTAGGAACATTACATGTTTGCACTTAAATATATTGTGTTTAAAAATTGTGCCCGAAACACATTTTGTTTATATCGGAACATATGAAAAACATATTTTTCTAACAGTGTGGTATTTACATTGTGCTAGTATATGGCCGTTAGCAACCATGCCTAACTAGGTCCATATCGGTCTATAGTTATATATAGCCCTCAGATAAATCGATCCCCAATCACACAAAAATGGGTCCATATCAAGTTCAAAATTGTATATAGCCCCCATATAAGCGAACCCAAATTTCTATTCTGGTTCTCTACGTGCCGTGCCAAAGGCCATATCCATTAGTAATTATTTGTAGACTTACCTATTCATACCTTTTTTGTCTAATATATACCACGTATGGACTAACTTTAGAAAACGATGTTAAGAAGTTTTAAGATACCACAACCAAAGTAATTCGATTGTGGATGACAGTCTTTCGTAGAAGTTTCTACGCAATCCATGGTGGAGGGTACATAAGATTCGGCCTGGCCGAACTTACGGCCGTATATACTTGTTTTAATTTTTATATATTTTTTAAAATTTTATCTTTCATCTGCAGAATAGAACCGCGGACCATACAGTTTGTACGCTAACACACTATCAACTGGGCTACGTAGCTGTTTTGCGTTATAGTCATCAATCAGTGTTGTCAGTAGTGGGGATTTCCCCCCAAATTGGGGATATTTTTTCGTGAATGGGAACAAATTTTCAGAGTTGAGGATTTGGTGGGGAATTTCATAAATTCGGGGATTTTTTCGAGAAATCGGTTTAATCTTTTTTAAAAATGTTTATTTCTTTAGGAAATTTTATCAATATTTTATATCTATAGAAAATTTTGTCAAGATTTTATTCCTATAGAAAATTTTATGAAAATTTTATTTCTATAGAAAATTTTGTCAAAAATTTATTTCCATAGAAAATGTTGTCAAAATTTTAGTTCTATAGAGAATTTTGTCAAAATTTTATTTCTATAGAAAATGCTGTCAAAATTGTATTTCTATAGAAAATTTTGTTTTTATAGAAAATTTTATCAACATTTTATTTCTATAGAAAATTTTATAAAAATTTTATTTCTGTAGTCAATTTTGTCAAAATTTTGTTTTCATAGAAAATGTTATTAAAATTTTATTTCTATAGAAAATTTTATCAAAATTTTATTTCTAAAAAAAATTTTTAAATTGTATTTCTATAGAACATTTTGTCAAAATTTTATTTCCATACAAATTTTTTTCAAAATTTTAATTCTACGTAGAAAATTTTGTCAAAATTGTATTGCTATAGGAAATTTTGTCGACATTTTATTTCTATAGAAATTTTTTCAAAATTTTATTTCTATAGAAAATTTTGTCAACATTTTATTTCTATAGAAAATTTTGTCAACATTTTATTTCTACGTAGAAAATTTTGTCAATATTTTATTTCTATAGAAAATATTGTCATAATTTTATTTCTATAGAAAATTTTGTTAAAATTTTATTTCTACAGAAAATTTTGTTAAAATTTTATTTCTATAGAAAATTTTGTCAAAAATTTATTTCTATAGAAAATTTTGTCAAAATGTTATTCCCTTAGAAAATTTTATAAAAATTTTATTTCTATAGAAAATTTTGTCAAAATTTTATTTATAAAGAAAATTTTGCCAAATTTTATTTCTATAGAAAATTTTGTCAATATTTTATTTCTATAGAAAATGTTGTTAAAATTTTATTTCTATAGATTTTTTTTTTCAAAACTTTATTACTACGTAGAAAATTTTGTCAAAATTTTATTGCTATAGAAAATTTTGTCAACATTTTATTTCTTTAGAAATTTTTTTCAAAATTTTATGTTTATAGAAAATTTTGTCAAAATTGTATTTCTATAGGAAATTTTGTCAATATTTTATATGTATAGAAAATTTTGTCAAAATTTTATTTCTATAGAAAATTTTGTCAGAATTTTATTTCTATAGAAAATTTTGTCAAAATTTTATTTCTGTAGAAAATGTTGTCAAAATGATATTTCTATAGAAAATTTTGACAAAATTTTAGTTCTATAGAGAATTTTGTCAAAATTTTATTTCTTTAGAAAATTTTTTCAAAATTTTATTTCTATGGAAAATGTTGTCAAAATTTTATTTCTATAGAAAATTTTGTCAAAATTTTGTTTTTATAGAAAATTTTATTAAAATTTTATTTCTATAGAAAATTTTATCAAAATTTTATTTCTAAAAAAAAAATCAATTGTATGTCTATCGAAAATTTTGTCAACATTTTATTTCTATAGACATTTTTTTCAAAATTTTATTTCTACGTAGAAAATTTTGTAAAAATTGTAGTGTTATAGAAAATTTTGTCAGCATTTTATTTCTATAGAAATTTTTTTTCAAAATTTTATTTCTATAGAAAATTTTGTCAAAATTTTATTTCTGTAGAAAATGTTGTCAATATTTTATTTCTATACAATATTTTGTCAAAATTTTATTTCCATAGAAAATTTTGTCATAATTTTATTTCTATTTTTTTATTTTATTTTGTTAAAATTTTATTTCTATAGAAAATTTTGTCAAAATTTTATATTTTTAGAAAATTTTGTCATCATTTTATTTCTATATGAAATTTTGTCATAATTTTATTTCTATAGAAAATTTTGTCAAAATTGTATTTCTTTAGAAAATTTTGTCATCATTTTATTTCTATATGAAATTTTGTCAAAATTTTATTTCTATAGAAAATTTTGTCAGAATTTTATTTCTATAGAAAATTTTGTCAAAATTTTATATCTTTAGAAAATTTTGTCAAAATTTTATATCTTTAGAAAATTTTGTCATCATTTTATTTCTATATAAAATTTTGTTAAAATTTTATTTCTATAGAAAATTATGTCAAAATTTTATTTCTATAGAAAATTTTGTCAAAATGGTTTTCGTTGTTTTTTTTTGTTTTTTGATCTCAGCTTAAAGCCATGCATTGACTAAACTACAAGTGTAGCTTAACCAACAGAGGAAAAGTATGCTTGTCAAATTTATTTGGGCAAAGCCCTATAGACTGCAAGATGGTTGGATGTACAGCTGTTTCGGAATTACCACATTCCTCATCAGCATCCTCTACTTCCAGCAAAACTATCAACCAATTATCAGAATAAATTCGGGTAATTCACTCAACCCAACGTGAACTACACTTGAACCTCCCGAAAAAGGGTTTGATAGTCGGCTACTCCCTAAACAAATTTGCCAGCATATCTCTTTTCCTTTGCCAAACTCAAATCAACAACAATAACAATAACGATTGAAGAGAAGCCAACAATAACAAACAAAACGAATGAAGATAGAGGAAGCACGCTCAAAAACAAACCCAGCCAAATACATACAAATCGATGATTTGAGTTTGGCAAAGGAAAAGAGATATGCTGGCAAATTTGTTTAGGGAGTAGCCGACTATCAAACCCTTTTTCGGGAGGTTCAAGTGTAGTTCACGTTGGGTTGAGTGAATTACCCGAATTTATTCTGATAATTGGTTGATAGTTTTGCTGCAAGTAGAGGATGCTGATGAGGAATGTGGTAATTCCGAAACAGCTGTACATCCAACCATCTTGCAGTCTATAGGGCTTTGCCCAAATAAATTTGACAAGCATACTTTTCCTCTGTTGGTTAAGCTACACTTGTAGTTTAGTCAATGCATGGCTTTAAGCTGAGATCAAAAAACAAAAAAAAAACAACAATAACGAGTGAAGAGAAGCCAACAACAACAAACAAAACGAAAATGGTTTTCCTTTAGAACATTTTATAAAAATTTTATTTATAAAGAAAATTTTTCCAAATTTTATTTCTATCAAAATTTTATTTCAAAAAATTTTTTTTCTAAATTGTATTTCTATAGAAATTTTTTTCAAAATTTTATTTCTATAGAAAATTTTGTCAAAATTTTATTTCTATAGGAAATTTTTCAATATTTTATTTCTTTAGAAAATTTTGTCAAAATTTTATTTCTATAGAAAATTTTTTCAAAATTTTATTTCTATATAAAATTTTGTCAAAATTTTATTTCTGTAGAAAATGTTGTCAAAATTTTATTTCTATACAAAATTTTGTCAAAATTTTATTTCTATAGAAAATTTTGTCAATATTTTATTTCGATAGAAAATTTTATCAAAATTTTATTTCTTTAGAAAATTTTGTCATCATTTTATTTCTATAGGAAATTTAGTCAAAATTTTATTTCTATAGAAAATTTTGTCAGAATTTTATTTCTATAGAAAATTTAGTCAAAATTTTATTTCTTTAGAAAATTTTGTCATCATTTTATTTCTATACAAAATTTTGTCAAAATGTTATTTCTATAGAAGATTCTGTCAAGTTTTTATTTCTAAAGTACAGAAATCGTCATAAAATTAACTGATATACTGAATCTTAAGACTTAAGATTAAAACGCTTCAAATATAGGCTATTTTGAGGATTTTGGATTTTTGGTTTAAAATTTTTTTGGAATTAAAATTTGGAATTTTTTACATTGAAGCATCCGCTTCAATTTTAATTTTCAAACTGGAATTTGATTGTACGTACGCATTACTATACCGTAAGAGAGAATGCAAATTTAATTTTCTTGATCATAGAACTAAAGCGAGATAAACTAATAAAAAAATTACGTTCCACAATCGCGAATGAACGGCAACAAAATGAAACGGAAACGATCACGAAAAATCAAAACGGAATGTTCAAGGTTTACGGGCGTTCACGATTTCATGCACCGAAAAAAAAGTTTACTATTGTTTACGAAAAATGAACTAACCCATAGTAAGAATGACCATGATTTGGCGCCAAAGATTTTTTTCATCTAGATAAGTTCATGATTTTCTTATAAATAAGTTTATGTATTGCATCGTATTTTAGTTCATTCTTACTACGCTGAGGGAAGAATGTACTTACACTCATTCAAAATATTCCTGCTATCCGGAAAAATGAACAAGTTTTTGGGAATCCTATATTTAGAAATTGGTTTCAAATAAACTATTTATCAGTATAATTTTCAAAGAAGTAAATAAATTGAGGAATTAAAGGTTCAACAAGCCTGTATACAACTAAGAAATTTTTCGTACAATATAAGACAATTTTTCATAACTACCAGTATTTTATTTCAAAAAATTATTATTATATTACATAAAACTATGGCTTATGATATACAATAAATGAAATGTTTTTATTTGTACGCTGTATGTTGTTACTCTTCGGTAGTTAGTAATTGCTTCTTCAAAAGAGTAATATTCTATGTTAGTAGAATGAAACTAATTAATATCAATTTCCATTTTCTATCCATATGAAATATATATGCCATAAGTTGCTATTTTCATTTCATTTTTGTCCAATTTCACCGATTTCGCTAGTTTTTGTTGTGTGGATTTGCGTCATAAGCATCTGAAGTTAAAAAGGTATATGAAATATACACCGAAAAAAAAGTTTACTATTGTTTACGAAAAATGAACTAACCCATAGTAAGAATGACCATGATTTGGCGCCAAAGATTTTTTTCATCTAGATAAGTTCATGATTTTCTTATAAATAAGTTTATGTATTGCATCGTATTTTAGTTCATTCTTACTACGCTGTGGGAAGAATGTACTTACACTCATTCAAAATATTCCTGCTATCCGGAAAAATGAACAAGTTTTTGGGAATCCTATATTTAGAAATTGGTTTCAAATAAACTGTTTATCAGTATAATTTTCAAAGAAGTAAATAAATTGAGGAATTAAAGGTACAACAAGCCTGTATACAACTAAGAAATTTTTCGTACAATATAAGACAATTTTTCATAACTACTGTTACGGTTACCCTAATGCAACAAAGGAGCAACTCACACACCAGCCAGCACAATCGCTTCCCAGAGGAGGTCCATCCCGTTGCCCTTGTCCAGGTCCGTATCAATAAATATACATGTATAAAAACAACAAATTTACTCACTCTAATACACACATTCTTCCAAACAGGGGACAAGATGTTATATCCCAGCCGCCCGCCCTACCATGACCACTCGAACTCCACAAAATCTTACCGAATGGTCCCACAAGTCCGCTCACATCACAACTTACATCCCGCGCTCACCTACCCCTTTTAGAATAATTTACCACATCATAATCTTCGTTACAATTTCAAATCATATTATAAAAACTTTATTTAGAACAATATATGTAACCCTAATCTCTAATTTAATAAATTTGAACACATATAAGTTATAGTATTTAAAATAAATTATTTTTACCGAAAATAAATTAATAAAAAAAAGTAAAGAAAAAAATCAAGATTATTGAAATGGAGTATTCTAAATATGTAAAAAAAAACACTAGGTGAGAATCATTAATATGTGAAATGCACAATATCAAACATTTAAACTCAAAAAAAAACGCCTAGAACCTACAAAAGTTTTCAATGCCCAATTTCTGGCTGACCATAGTCTACAAATACTAATCTAAATAAGGGAGCTCTCTTATATCAGATTTTTGGATCTTTTCCACTTTAAATCCACATTTACAAACCACAGCAAACAAAAAGAAAACTATTGTAGTCCCTACGACGAATAAAAAAAACATAAAAAGGATACAAAAACTAGCCTATTGGCCAAACACACAAAAAAAAATATTGAAATCAATTTCACTAAAAGAGTATATAAAAATAACTATAATACGTTGATAAAAAAATACATATACAATAACTTAAGAACTAGTTTTTGATTGTATGTTGGTTTTTCATTTAGATCTTTTACTTTGGGCATGAATAATTAGCCCATATGATAAAACCGATTTAACCGGGTTATTGTCTGCACAAAGACTTGGTTTCCCACACACTCTCACTCAGAGTGGTGAATATATATATATGTATATTTATGTTTCTTGAAGTGTTCCCAGAACGGTGGTCAACAATTTTTAACGGCCACTAGGGGAGCACTTACTTGACGGCCACCCCTGTATCTATCGCCACGTAACGCAGACTTTCGATATATCGTTATATTACTCGAGCTGATCCAATGACCACCGACCCGCACTACTTTATCGATATTTTATAGCTGAGTCAAATATAATGGTTTGTCCTACCTTAATCTCCGTACAAACTTATCTGGCTCTTGCTGTGTCCTAAGGACATTCAATGGGATTCCCTTTTTGCCACTTTCCTTATAACGACTGGTTGAAATGTTTGCCTGCCAGAAAAAAAGCGAGCCTCCTGATACCCAGGAGGCAGTTTGTACCTATATGGATAGAAATCATGTTCAAAATCCAATTTCCAACATATCCAAGTTATTCGATTAAACTTACGTTGATTTTATTAGATTGGGACTTATAAGTAAGTATCCTGTCTGCTAGACACCTCCTAACATTCACTTGGTTCGCCCTCTGACAAAAAAAATTATTCAAAAAAACAATTTTTCAATATTCACTTTTTAAAATTTACACCAATTAACAGCACAAAAACGAACCTTTATGCACAAAAAAACACTTCACTTTATATGTATACTGCACTACTTTTGAATACAGATATATGCCTATGCTCAGCACAACAAAAAATGGCAAACTATCAGCTCGCCAAAACGCTTTCCACCCTTTTATAGCGACGCCGCGATACCTCAATACTTCCAGCGATCGCCATCATTATGGCCATTTAATTTATCGCTTCAATTCCTTCTTAATATATTTCACTAGTGGCACTTCTCTTTCAAAACTCTTAAATTTCTCGTTTTCCTCTTAACGATAATTTCATGAATGAAACCTGCATTACCCGGCATGCACTAATCACTACTACACTTTACTACGGGGTTGCCTTGCGAGGTTGGCAACACCACGTTATGAACACATCCACCCCCTGTCAATGGGAAAACGTCAAAAAGCATTCTCCTCGTTGTAGCGTCGACATGCTACTTTTTATTTCTTCCTACATTTCTAAAATTTATTAACCTATTTTTTTTTTTTTTTATTTTCAGGTTCCTTGGACTGCTCTGGTGGAATGGCTATGACTGATGGAGAACCCCGTGATAGAGGCATTCGACGGACATAGAGTGTTTGTCTGCCACAGGAGTCTCCAGCAGCCACAGTCATTTTCCCAGACTACTCAACATGGGTTCGGGGCAAGTCGCGGTAAAACCCAACCGCAAAGGAGGCTTCCCTGCCAAGGATGAATGCCACCAAACGAAAAGGCCATCCCAACGATACAACATAAAGAAATCAAAAAAAACTAATATCTAACCAACTAATCCCCCCCAAAACCAAAACACAAAACTACCATACTAACCTCCCCTTACTAAAAAAAACACAAAAAAAAACAAAAGTATAATTGGACACGTTGGCTCATTGTGGGCACTTGACCAACCCTCCGCGGTGTCCAAAGCTCTCTCCAGTCCCCCCATCACCAGCATAAATTGGGGACTGGCGAAATCTTGTGGCATCGAGGCTGCCACGTAGCGACAAGGCCTTACCTAAAGTACCCCCCACGCAAAATTTTTTTTCGTCCTGGACTTAGCCTCACACGCAACAAAACACCAGGGCTGTCCAGTATACGCCGACAGGACGGGTGTGCGGTGAAATCGGGCCTCGTAAATCATTGTGTGAGCACAGGGACATCACGTGGGGAACTCCCACGCCCTGAGATTACTAGCCGGGCCCTGATACTACTCCATGAGCATACTGACTATTAGGGAAGTACGAAGTTGTTCACAAGTATGAGATTTGTTACTTTGTAAAAATATTGAATTCATTTCAGGTCAATTGCACTATGTAACGTTCGGTTTTTTTTTTCTCCCTGCCAGAACTTCAGGTATGAAATCTCTAGTATTCGATTTAAATATCTAGGTCCATAGCTCTAAGGGTTCTACGATTATTTAAACCAAATGTATAGTGGACTGAGATCTATTATTAGAAATTGGTTAAGCTAAAAAAAAGGTATATGAATATATATATAGTTAAAACAGTTGTATACTCAAAGAAAACTAAACAAAAGATATTTAAGTAATTGGAAGCTTTTATAAAAACGAACAGACCTACAGGGTAATATCACAGATAAAGAAGCATATTGCACCATAAATTTAGACTTAATATTAGGACGAACACAAACATAAATCCAATATAATTGCATTCTAATCCTAATATTGCACCGTAATATCACAGCTTCTAAATTTATTATTGCATTAAACTTTTATATCTTTAGCATGAAAATTACCAAGCGGTTTACCCTGAAGTGTTTCCAGTTGGAACATATTGTTCCCAACAGGCTTCACTATTCTACATTTTAAAAACTTCTTGCAAAATTTAGCATTACGATCCCTCGCGAAATCTGACAAAACAGTATTGCGACGATACACTTCTTGGCCAGGTACAAATTTCACCATCCTGGCCCGTTTGTTGTATCTTTGTGCACTACGTTCGTAGGCATCATGTATACTCTTCTTCACTTTTTCCCTAATAATCTCTAGCTTTTCTGTCCTCTGCAAATTTAGTATCTCATTATCTGAAAGAGATCCAAGTTTCCGGGCCAGCCTATAGTCCGCCCCATTAGTGAACAAATGGTAGCCGAACAGTGAAAAAAATGGGGTTACTCCTGTAGCCGAATGGACCGATGTCCGCAATGCGCATTCGATCTCTGACAAATAGAGATCCCAATCCCTGTGATCTTCGTCCAGATAACTCCTAATTGCCGCTATTACCGATTGGTTAACCCTTTCTGAGGCATTCGATTGTGGCGAATAAACAGCAGTCTTCATATGGGTTATTCCGTAAGTCGATATCATGTCTTGGAATGCCTTCGATACGAACTGCGCCCCGTTATCGCTGTGGACCACTTCTGGGACACCAAATTTATGAAAGATTTCAGTTACTAAAAATTTCACTACATTATTAGCCGTTGCCTCGCGCATAGCTTTCAAAAAGGTGAATTTGGTGAAGTGATCCACAACAATAAAAATGTACGCATTACCACTTTTCGATCGCGGATACTTCCCCAGGAAATCAATATATAGTTTTTGAAATGGTCTGTCCGTCACAACTTCTTGCCCTATAGTCGGCATCATTCGTTGGTTACATGTCTTTGTTTCCTGACAAACCTGACACTGTTTTACAAATTGTTTCACCTGAGTCGCCATTTTGGGCCAGTAGAAAAACCGTCTCACCCTTTCCAATGTCTTAGTCACTCCGCCATGAGCTACTGTAGGTGCAGAATGAGCTTTTTCTATAATAAGATGAGTGAGAGAAACAGGAACCCAAAGTTTCCAAACATATTCATCTGATAATTCCTGATCGAAAGCTGTCTTCTTAAATATAAGACCGTCTTTTACCATAACGTCTGGCAACTTCCCCTCATTTTCCTTAATATTTCTCATCAGTTCCATATACTCTTCTCCTTCGAATTCTGTGGTCTCAAAATCCAGCAAATCCTCTCTTGCGAGTTCACTGATATCTATCCCAATCGGAGATCTCGACAGCATGTCTGCCACAACATTTTCAGAACCCTTACGGTGTTCTATTTCAAAATCAAAATTTTGTAGTTGAAGAGACCACCGTGCCAATCTACCGCTCAAATCCTTTAAGCTCATCAGCCATTTTAAACTAGCGTGATCTGTTATCACCGTGAATGGCATCATTTCTACATAGGGTCTAAACTTTTTAACTGCCATAACGGCAGCCAAACACTCTTTTTCTGTAACACTATAATTTCGCTGACAAGAATTAAGTTTTTGAGAGTAAAAGGCAATCGGATGCTCTTCGTTATTATTACTGATCTGAAACAAAACAGCACCTATTCCATAATCTGAAGCATCGCATTGTATATAAAACCTTTTCGTAAAATCGGGATGCTTTAGCACAGGTGCTGTCGTGAGAGCCCTTTTCAATTCCTCAAAAGCATTTATAGCATTTTCATTCATAGTGAACTTTTGTGACTTCTTAAGTGTATCGGTAAGCGGTGCTGATATTGAAGCAAAATCTTTTATAAACCTACGGTACCAGCCTGCTGTACCCAAAAAGCTCCTAACTTCGCGAGGATTCCTAGGTATCTTTATCATTCTAATTGCCTGAACTTTATCTGGATCAGTTTTCAACATACCATTTCCAATAATAAAACCGAGATATTTTAACTCCCTGAAACAAAAATGTGACTTTTTCAAACCGATAGTTAAGTTGGCTTTTCTTAAACAATCAGCCACTTCCCCCAATAGTCGAATATGCTCATCAAACTCACTTGAAATTACTAATAAATCATCGAGATAAATGAAAACATGTTCCTTAAGTCTTTGCGGAATCACTCGATCCATAAGTCGACATAATCTTTGAGCAGCGTTACATAACCCGAACGGCATCACACGAAACTGATATAAAGGCCGTCCGGGTACTGTAAAAGCTGTATAGGGCTTACTTTCATCATCCAACTCGATTTGCCAAAAGGCGTACTTAAGATCAACACTGCTTATATAATGGGTCTCGTCAATTCTGCTTAGGATGCCATCAATATTTTGAAGTGGATATGCATCTTTTATTGTTAATTTATTCAGTTTTCTGGCATCTAAGCAGAATCTATTTTTCCCTGGCTTCCTCACAACTGTGGTTCTATTACTCCACGGACTTTCACTCTCTTCTATTACTTTCAACCTCAACATATTATCTATTTCCTCGTAAACTATCGACTGAACCGCTGGAGATAATGGGTAATGTCGGTCCTTAACTGGTACCGCGCCTTCAACTAGTTTTATAGAATGTTTCTCCAAACTTGTACGACCCAGTCCTTTTTCCTCAAAAGTGTCGAATTTCCTAACAACTTCCTGTAACTTCATTTGTTGCTCAGCTGTCAAATCGTGTGGATTTAATTTTTGTTCAACCTTTTCATTAGCAAATTCCTTTTGGAGCTGTTCCATATTAATCTCTTCAACATCTAAAAAATCAGGGGCTATATTAAATAATTTCCAAAAATCTATTCCTAAATAAAGTGCCTGCTCTAAATCAGGACATAAATATAAATCTATTTCCTTAACTAAATCTTTATATTTTATATTAGTACTAATTTTCCCTATAATTCTATGTTTATTTCCACTAGCCGTTTTAATATTTGAACAAATAGGCTTGATGACACAATTTAGGTTCTCTATAAATTCTCTACATCCATTTCCTAAAACGCTCACCGAAGCTCCACTATCCAATAACCCTTTAATTTCCATATTTTCTATTTCAACAATGGCAAATATTCTTGGATCTTCCCTAATACTGATTTTTTTAATTGTTTCAATAACCATTTTAATTTTATTCCTCTTTTCAGCAAACTTTTGCCGAACCTTTGGTACTTTTGGGGTCTTATTCCCTCCTTGTGAGCCATCTCGGAATATCCGGTCACGAACTAGATCATAATTCGATTTTCTAACATCTAATGGTACGTAATGTCGCATCCCCGGTTCATAAAATTGAAGATTAGTACTAACTAAATTTTTCGCTATCTCCTTCTTCGTTATGGGCCGAGACTTATTTCGTAGTATTACTGTCGTTTCTCGGGGTTCTCGCTCGGACGTGGCCCCCCTCCAAATTCCACGCCCTTGCTGCGGTTTCCCTGTTGACACACAGGACATTTCGGTGTCGTGAAACCAGGTTTCCCACATTTATAACAAAACAAACTTCTAACTGTCGATTCGCAATCCCTAAATCCGTGCCCAGACTTCCGACAATTCCAACATAAAAGTGCTCCATTATTTTGACGATTTAATTGTAACGCCTCTAGTTCTTCACAATCATTTCCATAGCCATCCGATTCCGAATCAATTTCCGATACTTCCTGGTACAATTCGTTCACCTGTCTAATAGGACGCGCCGACTGAACCATATTTCTCATGTCCCTTTTCGGGAAATTTCGTTCTGCCTCGTTACATTCTATCCTCAGCTGTTCTACCGACGAGACTTGAATCGGATATACGATACGACCAACACTTTCCTTCACATTTTTCTTCATTATCTTGATCATATCATATTCTGAAACAGGTTGCATTAATTTTGCCCTTAACTGGCCCATAATGTGAAAGAAGGTATCAATCGACTCGTTCACCTGTTGTTTTCTTTGAGCTAGTTCTGTTAAAATTTCGAAATTGGACCGCGAAGACTGATATTGACTTAGGAGACATTGTTTCAATTTTTCCCAATCGTGAAATTGATGAGTTTTCTGGAATAGCCAGTACCATGACTCAGCCGGACCCGTTACTATCAATGGAAAATCCCTAATGACTTCTTTCCATGGAATATTATATTGCATCTGATAGTGCTCCAACCGGTATATAAAATCTTCAACCCCTAAACCGCGAGAAGTGCCATCAAAAACTAGGCCTAATTTATCCAGCCTTATTCTCTCCCTCCAAGGATGTGGTGTCGCTGCTGGTATCCTCGGTACTGTTTGCCTATCTGAAGCATTAGAAGCCGAATCCTGCTGAACCCCATTTGCCGATTCCTGACGAATCCCATTACCAGACTCCCTATTCTGCCCGTCAGTATTAACATTTGGAGGATTCGACCCCACATCAGATCTGATACTGGCTGTTGCGATCGTAAGTTCCCTGATAGCCCGTGATAAATCATTTATAGTCCTTTTTATATCCCCCATCTCATTTTGGACCAATTCGACTCTATTTTCCAGCGATCGATGCAAAGCCAAAGACTCACCCCTCATAGGAGCCTGATTCGGTCCATTTATAGAACTCGACATATCAACTACACCATTAGGAACTTGTTCCTCCTGTCCCTCCATAATAGTCTGTTCCCTGGGCCTTTTCTCTATGAACTGAATAGAACTATTTGCGTCAAAACTTTCTGGTCTAGCTCTTTTCTTTTTAGCTTGTAACCGAGTCTCAATATTCATTACTTCGCAAACAAAAAAAATTTATTTAAACTGTTTTCCTAACAATTTCACCTACTTTAACACAATCAGTGAAACAAACAACATACATATATCTTCCAACAAAAATATTCTTAGCGATTTATAAATTTACTTTACTTTTCTTATTTCTTTTCAGAATTTCATTTGGGGTGGTAGGCGTGAGATGTGATGTGTGCGGTTTCATATTATCTGTTGGCTCTCCTTGGAGCAATTTTTCCGAATGTGCGTTAGTCACCATAACATAAAATTAAAATCAATTGAATCTGTGCCTTCTTAGGGCCTTACATCTGACCCTAGCAAATGTGTCCATTTAAATACTGGATATCACAGTCCTTTAGCCTCGCCAGAACGGCTATCAAGTCATTAATTACACATTTGGTCACTCATATAAGTAAACGGAATCTACTCTATTATACCTTCTACCTGAATCCTGTGTGCTAGTCCCGTTTTACCAATATAATACGTACGTCACAACAAAAATTCAGTTTGTATATAATCTATCCACTCCTATTCTAAAACTTTTAAGTAAGATCTCTTAACACAACATATCTTTAATCATTCCAGACTGGCTGTTAAGAACCCCTACTTATCCATATTCTAAACAGAGCTTCTAGTTGGGCTATTGCAAATATACTATTGGTCTATTTCTCGTGTTTAGATGTCATACATGTCCTGGTCGCCACGACAAGAAATCTTGCCGAGCTACTTCCGTTTGGGCGCCATATTGTTACGGTTACCCTAATGCAACAAAGGAGCAACTCACACACCAGCCAGCACAATCGCTTCCCAGAGGAGGTCCATCCCGTTGCCCTTGTCCAGGTCCGTATCAATAAATATACATGTATAAAAACAACAAATTTACTCACTCTAATACACACATTCTTCCAAACAGGGGACAAGATGTTATATCCCAGCCGCCCGCCCTACCATGACCACTCGAACTCCACAAAATCTTACCGAATGGTCCCACAAGTCCGCTCACATCACAACTTACATCCCGCGCTCACCTACCCCTTTTAGAATAATTTACCACATCATAATCTTCGTTACAATTTCAAATCATATTATAAAAACTTTATTTAGAACAATATATGTAACCCTAATCTCTAATTTAATAAATTTGAACACATATAAGTTATAGTATTTAAAATAAATTATTTTTACCGAAAATAAATTAATAAAAAAAAGTAAAGAAAAAAATCAAGATTATTGAAATGGAGTATTCTAAATATGTAAAAAAAAACACTAGGTGAGAATCATTAATATGTGAAATGCACAATATCAAACATTTAAACTCAAAAAAAAACGCCTAGAACCTACAAAAGTTTTCAATGCCCAATTTCTGGCTGACCATAGTCTACAAATACTAATCTAAATAAGGGAGCTCTCTTATATCAGATTTTTGGATCTTTTCCACTTTAAATCCACATTTACAAACCACAGCAAACAAAAAGAAAACTATTGTAGTCCCTACGACGAATAAAAAAAACATAAAAAGGATACAAAAACTAGCCTATTGGCCAAACACACAAAAAAAAATATTGAAATCAATTTCACTAAAAGAGTATATAAAAATAACTATAATACGTTGATAAAAAAATACATATACAATAACTTAAGAACTAGTTTTTGATTGTATGTTGGTTTTTCATTTAGATCTTTTACTTTGGGCATGAATAATTAGCCCATATGATAAAACCGATTTAACCGGGTTATTGTCTGCACAAAGACTTGGTTTCCCACACACTCTCACTCAGAGTGGTGAATATATATATATGTATATTTATGTTTCTTGAAGTGTTCCCAGAACGGTGGTCAACAATTTTTAACGGCCACTAGGGGAGCACTTACTTGACGGCCACCCCTGTATCTATCGCCACGTAACGCAGACTTTCGATATATCGTTATATTACTCGAGCTGATCCAATGACCACCGACCCGCACTACTTTATCGATATTTTATAGCTGAGTCAAATATAATGGTTTGTCCTACCTTAATCTCCGTACAAACTTATCTGGCTCTTGCTGGGTCCTAAGGACATTCAATGGGATTCCCTTTTTGCCACTTTCCTTATAACGACTGGTTGAAATGTTTGCCTGCCAGAAAAAAAGCGAGCCTCCTGATACCCAGGAGGCAGTTTGTACCTATATGGATAGAAATCATGTTCAAAATCCAATTTCCAACATATCCAAGTTATTCGATTAAACTTACGTTGATTTTATTAGATTGGGACTTATAAGTAAGTATCCTGTCTGCTAGACACCTCCTAACATTCACTTGGTTCGCCCTCTGACAAAAAAAATTATTCAAAAAAACAATTTTTCAATATTCACTTTTTAAAATTTACACCAATTAACAGCACAAAAACGAACCTTTATGCACAAAAAAACACTTCACTTTATATGTATACTGCACTACTTTTGAATACAGATATATGCCTATGCTCAGCACAACAAAAAATGGCAAACTATCAGCTCGCCAAAACGCTTTCCACCCTTTTATAGCGACGCCGCGATACCTCAATACTTCCAGCGATCGCCATCATTATGGCCATTTAATTTATCGCTTCAATTCCTTCTTAATATATTTCACTAGTGGCACTTCTCTTTCAAAACTCTTAAATTTCTCGTTTTCCTCTTAACGATAATTTCATGAATGAAACCTGCATTACCCGGCATGCACTAATCACTACTACACTTTACTACGGGGTTGCCTTGCGAGGTTGGCAACACCACGTTATGAACACATCCACCCCCTGTCAATGGGAAAACGTCAAAAAGCATTCTCCTCGTTGTAGCGTCGACATGCTACTTTTTATTTCTTCCTACATTTCTAAAATTTATTAACCTATTTTTTTTTTTTTTTTATTTTCAGGTTCCTTGGACTGCTCTGGTGGAATGGCTATGACTGATGGAGAACCCCGTGATAGAGGCATTCGACGGACATAGAGTGTTTGTCTGCCACAGGAGTCTCCAGCAGCCACAGTCATTTTCCCAGACTACTCAACATGGGTTCGGGGCAAGTCGCGGTAAAACCCAACCGCAAAGGAGGCTTCCCTGCCAAGGATGAATGCCACCAAACGAAAAGGCCATCCCAACGATACAACATAAAGAAATCAAAAAAAACTAATATCTAACCAACTAATCCCCCCCAAAACCAAAACACAAAACTACCATACTAACCTCCCCTTACTAAAAAAAACACAAAAAAAAACAAAAGTATAATTGGACACGTTGGCTCATTGTGGGCACTTGACCAACCCTCCGCGGTGTCCAAAGCTCTCTCCAGTCCCCCCATCACCAGCATAAATTGGGGACTGGCGAAATCTTGTGGCATCGAGGCTGCCACGTAGCGACAAGGCCTTACCTAAAGTACCCCCCACGCAAAATTTTTTTTCGTCCTGGACTTAGCCTCACACGCAACACTACCAGTATTTTATTTCAAAAAATTATTATTATATTACATAAAACTATGGCTTATGATATACAATAAAAGAAATGTTTTTATTCGTACGCTGTATGCTGTTACTTTTCGGTAGTTAGTAATTGCTTCTTCAAAAGAGTAATATTCTATGTTAGTAGAATGAAACTAATTAATATCAATTTCCATTTTTTATCCATATGAAAGATATATGCCATAAGTTCCTATTTTCATTTCATTTTTGTCCAATTTCACCGATATCGCTAGTTTTTGTTGTGTGGATTTGCGTCATAAGCCTCTGAAGTTAAAAAGGTATATAAAATATAAAAATATTATCAAATTCTATGGTATTTTGATCTTTAACTTACAAGAGAATTTTCTTAGAGCAAATAGGGATATCAGCTTAGTTAGCATTAAACAGTAAGAAGATTCCAAAAAATACCATTAGATTTGCTGTCATCCTGCAAATGAAAATTATTTTTAATAAATAGAAATGTTGGCTTTATTACAAATGGACGAAAAACTTACCACATTGAAAAAAATCATCCAATTACTACATTAGTGGAATCATATCCATGCACAAATGGGACATTTTTGAAATCCTTCTCAGAATATAAATGAAATAAAAATATTATAAAATTAGATATAATTTCCACTTGTCAATATAGCATTTAGTATTTATGGTGGATATTAAGTTCGAGTTTAGTGGCTAAAATCCCAATTTTTCATGATTAGTTTTCTTTAGAAATACATGGGAACAAAATTGAACCGTTTTTGTGTTCATTTAAAATTTATATCAAATTTTTAGTAATTTGAGGTCGCTGAATCCAAATT
This sequence comes from Haematobia irritans, assembly GCF_050003625.1. NCBI lineage: Eukaryota > Metazoa > Arthropoda > Insecta > Diptera > Muscidae > Haematobia > Haematobia irritans. Next base: position 246,165,757 of record NC_134397.1, on the reverse strand, counting down.
TACACTTGTTTTTTTAAGAGCTCGACTTTTTGAGATATACGGTTATGTTCAAAATTAAGGCACTTCCGCTATATATATTGGAATAACTTGAAAACGATTCATCATATTAAATTAAAAAAACAGCGTTCTACATAAGCTTAAAAACGATTTTCTGTTCTTAATCGTGTAATCCATTTAAAGAATATAAACTTAATAAAAAAACTTGTTTCGAGCTATTCTCCATCAAGTTATATTTAAATTTGCATCGAAGGCGTATAATTTTATACTTTTCTTACTGATTTATTTCTGATTTTAGCACCTAAACTCGAACTTAGTACACACCTTAAGGACTCGCTATAACATACAAATATAGACTCAAAAAATTGTACTGTGATCCAGATGTAGAGTAAATATAGATCATTTTATTACCACTCATTATGAATATTTTTATGTAAACCAATTTAAAACCGCACTAATTTTAAATTATTAATAGAAATATACAGTTTCTTAATATGTGATTTATTTTAGAGTTATTTATTTTTTTATCAATATAAAGTGTTTTTGTTTTCTCTTACATCACACCATTCACTTATCAGTTTCTAAAATGTTACGAAATAAATGTATTTTTATTAATAAACACAAATACCGCACGCAAGCGCACCACGTGTGCGCTTCATAAATGCATCAACAGAACTGAATGCACCAATAAAACTCAAAGACACAAATAGTCATAAAGGACACATATGTAAAGAAAAACAACTCCACACACACACATGATCCCTTTCTGATCTCGCTATTGCAACAAAACAACTATCACCACAAAAGATACCAACAACACACATTCCATAACATCATCGCAATAACAAACACAAACAAAAAAAAAAAGATGATGCAATAATTTCATAATTTCTTCTCACTTCAATTTCCAGTATCACGTTTATTGATTAGTTGGTATTCTATCAATAGGATAAGGTAAAATACATTCAAAATTTACGAGAAATCCATAAAAAATTATATACACCCGTCAAGGATTAAATTAACTACTTTTTATTCTACTTTATCTAAAATTTTCAATGTGAGGAAATATACTCCAACTTATAGTAAAAACCGAAATAAGCTGTAGGAAGCCGCCATACGAATCGGTACTGTGGTTAAGTTAATTTTTACTACAAAAATTTTTTTCCATACAAAAATTTTTCTTAGTAAATTGTCCACATTTCGTAGTAAGATTTTTATATTGCATATGTCTTTTTATAATACAATCAACGATGCATTAACTATTGTATTGGAAATTTATTTAAGGAAAAATCCGTCCCATTTCGTAGTTAGTGAACTAAAAAACATTTACTGAATTTTTATAAGTTTTCCTTTAGCTAAGTTAATTTTCGCAGTGGTTACGAAAAATGAACTATATTACAGTAAATTTTTTGAACTATGTGGAAGTTAAACTGGTCCTAAAATTAACAAGACACCTTTTTTTCTGTGTGAACGCCTTTCGTTTTTCTTTGACCATGAAAATACTTAAAATATTCGATAGACGTTCTTATGGCAACTCCGTCGGTAGTGCAATGTGCTAAGGCGAATGTTAACTTTTTGGCATGTGTTCGAACCACGACCTTGATGGCAATTATCTTTGTGCTTACGACAATTTTTGTTCCAGTGTAGATATGGCTGACTTCCTGACAGAATCACAGTGCCTCCCAGGAAACGTTTGAATACCATACAATATTCATTGCCGATGATGATGTAGGCTATAATCCAATTTTCGAATGTTGAACATATAGACCGTTCTGGCACGTAGCAGTAGTAGTAGTAGTAATAAGTACGTATGTCTGGTAAATTTAATGTACCACGCGTACTTTGTATAAAAAAAATTACATACACTCAATATCAAGTAAATATCCATACATTTAATGTAGGCGAAGATGCATATCCAGTGGAATAACTTGAAGGGCCATGCATAGACAATTATCCATAGACAATCTGTGATTCGGATGAAATCTAAGTTTTGGATCAACTCCAATGAATTTTACATGAAATGTTTACTTTTTTATCGCCGTCTCATTCAAAAGTTTCCTTTGAATTAAAATTCGGAACATTAATCCGGTTTATCTACTGCATAAAATTTTCTTTGCAGACTTTTTGTCGGAACGATTATTAATAAAACAATCGCGATAAAATCAGATAACGAAATCGTTATCAAAATCACATAATGATAATAAATAGGACTGCACTTATGTGCATGACATGCCCTATGAGAACCACAGCCACTGGCGCTTTATAGGCCCCAATAATAGACTTCCTACCTGATTTTCACATAAAGAAAAAAGCAGAGGTGACACTCATGAGACTTATTATGAAAGGGGTCTCGAATTTGTTTACGCGGCACTAAACAATTGAAATGCTTCTTCTTGGAAAATTAATCAGCTGTGGTGAAGACATTGAAAAACAACCACAATACACGCGTCATATACATTCTTTCGTATTTCCAACACGCTATTATTTAGGTCGAAGAATAAAAGCGCTTCAACAGCTGTTTCAATGTGCAACCATCTACATTGTATACTAGCTACTAGAGGTCTGCATCGAATAACTTTTCACAATATGTATGCAATTCGCCGTCGAATATAGTACATACACTGTCATTCTCTCAGAGCGCAAGTAGTGAAGTGAAGAGAACACTTGCTTGTCAAATACCACCAAGTTCCCATCCGAAACAATATGTGTTCCGAAAAAAGGAGCAATAAAAATGTAAGTACTTCAGAAAAAGTACAACATGGATTCTCTTCACTTCACGTGGTACCACAAGTATTGCTCAGTTATGTGCGAAGCAAAACTTTCCATTATTATTAATCATAGATATGTATGTATGTCACATATTTCATATATTTATGTATGTCACACACTTACCTTAACGTCTGCCGTTCTTTATATCAATCCGAAAACATATATTATGGAGAGTAACTGTTTTCTTGTCTTTCTGAAACTGCACGTGGTACATGGAGTACTCTATGAAGTTTTGTTCTCGCAACATACTCGACGTGATCACTCTGAGTACACTTCAATAAGAGAGAAAGAGGAATATATGTTTGTTGGTAGTGAAGACATCAGAGTAACAACAAGAAGTTACTCGTGGCTTTTGGTGTTCATTAAAATGTGTACCAATTGTGTTGCGACCAAAGACCATTAATAAAGAAGACGTGAGATAAGCTTGCTCTTCCTCTTTTTCTTGAAGAAACAGAGATTAATATCATACAAGTTCCATGAGACGTTGCAACTTTTTTTCGGTTTTTCTTTTCATTTTGCATTCGTAACAAAACTTAATTCGCTTATTTTAGCAATTTTTTTAACTCTTAAACGAACAAAAACACTTTGTGAAACATTTTACTAATAATTTAGTGCAACCGACAGAAATTTGCCTGAAATGTTGGAGAAAATAGCTAAATAAAAATTGTCTGCATCAAACCAGTAAGTTCGGAGCGCTTTTCCAACAAGTATGATATTAATCTCCGTTTTCTATTACTAACACTATCAAAGCCCAATTCACGTCTTCTTTGTTAATGGTCTTTGGTTGCGACTCTCCCAAATAGATGTACTCATTTAGCAAGTACATGTGTACTCTGCATTTACAAATGGAATTGTGAAGACCTCTACTAGCTACAATATAAAATCGGCTACACTTTTGGTCTTGCCATAGATTATACCCCTTCAACCGAACGTGCACATTTTGGGTAGGCTGCACTGGATTTGCCAATCGAACAAAAATTTTCCATTTACGGGGGAAAGTTGTAAAATAGGCAACACTTTTTTACCCATCGAAATCACTATTAAAAGCTTAGATACATTAGAGAGTACTGTTGACAAACATACATACATACATATGGCAACTGAGCATCTTTATCTCATTCGGAATATATTATACCAACTATGGAAGAGTGGGAGGAAAACTTTCGGAACTTTGAATTTGTATACACATGGAGGGAGCCACCGTGGTGCAATGTTTAGCATACTCGCCTTCATAAACAAGGTCGTGTGTTCGAACCCATTTTCGTCCAAACACCAAAAAGTTTTGCAGCTGTCGATTATACCCTCTCCGTAATGCTAGTGACATTTCTGAGTGTTTCAAAGCTTCTCTAAGTGGTTTCACAGCAATGTGAAACGCTGTGCGGACTGGGTTATTGAAAAAGAGGTCCCTTGTCATTGAGCTTAACATGGAATCGGGCAGCATTCAGTGATAAGACAGAAGTTGTGGTATCACAATGGACTGAGTAGTCTAAGTGAAAATATTGGTCCGCCACCTGCACTAGAGAGCACCGCACACAGACATACAGAACTTCTTGCCGAGCGTTATAGAGGGCGAGCATGTTTATAACGATAAGCTGGAATATATTATACCAACTATGCAAGAGCCACCGTGGTGCAATGGTTAACATACCCGCCTTGCATACACAAGGTCGTGGGTTCGATTCCTGCTTCGACCTAACACCAAAAAGTTTTTCAGCGGTGGATTATCCCACCTCAGTAATGCTGGTGACATTTCTGAGTGTTTAAAAGCTTCTCTTAGTGGTTTCACTGCAATGTGGAATGTCGTTCGGACTCGGCTATAAAAAGGAGATCATTTGTGTTCGAGCTTAACATGGAATAGGGCAGCACTCAGTAATAAGAGAGAAGTTCACCAATGTGGTATCACAATGGACTGAATAGTCTAAGTGAGCCAGATACATCGGGCTGCCACCTAACGTAACGTAGGTGGAGGAAAAGTGGATACCTTTCGGAAATCTGAATACTGATGGACCTAAAATGAACGAAGGATTGAAGTGAACTATGAATATATTGGAGAACTTATACGTTACCCATAGAAAAAAATTATGAACGGCGTGCACGTTTCAAAACAATCTGTTCATGAAAATGAATCAGCACATATGTGGTGTCAAGAGGAGAACAGACGGTGTTTTGACAACGAATGACAACCAGCGTTCATGATGGGAAAACGTAATAGATACGAATTTGTAGAAAAAAAATCCGCTACGGTGATTAGAACCTGGATGGTCTGCTCCATACACGGTAATAGTCGCCTTAGTACATTGCACCACCGACGGTGTTGCCATAACAACGTCTAACGAATATTTTAAGCCTTTTCATGGCCTAAGAAAAACGAAAGACGTGAACGCCCGTGGAAGAAACCGTGAAAACAGTCAAACGGAGAATAGACGGTGTCAATCTGTCAACGATAAAATGACACCACGTGTTGTCAAAACAACAACCAGCGTTCATGATCTGAAAACGTAATGGTTACGAATTTATAAAAAAACCCTACCTTGCCTCAAACCTAGATTGTCTGCTCCATACGAGTTAACAGTCACCTTAGCACATTGCACAACAGCGATAAGAATGTGTAGCGTTAATGAAATCGTGAACATTCCGTTTTGATTTTTCGTGAACGTTTCCGTTTCATTTTGTTACCATCTGTTCACGATTTTGGAACGTAATTTTTTTCTATTAGTGATAAAGGGTGATACGGTCAAAATTTTGTCAAGGGAAAACGCGTGTAAATCGGTGAAATCGTTTATTTAAAAAATCAAATTAAATTTCTTTTTCAAGTTCAATTAGTATAAAATTCAGGAAAAATATTCAGTTAGGCTTTCGCTTTTCCAAATCCGAATTGCCGGGCCTCACGCTTGACACCTGCCATCAGATTTTGTACAGCCACCTTGTCCACCTTCTTCGCCGCAGAAAGCCAGTTTGCCTTGAACTGCTGCTCGTACTTAGTAGTTTTTTTTTGGTATTCTTTAGGTTCCGCTTGACAATAGCCCAGTATTTCTCAATTGGCGTGTTGGGAGGGTTCTTGTCCTTGGGAACCACCTGCACGTTGTTGGCGGCGTACCACTTCATGGCTTTTTACTGTAATGGCAAGATGCCAAATCCGGCCAAAACAGTACGGAACAACCGTGTTTCTTCATGAAAGGAAGCAGACGTTTATTCAAACACTCTTTCACGTAAATTTCTTGGTTGACAGTCCCGGAAGCTATGAAAATGCTGCTTTTCAGGCCACAGGTACAGGTGGCTTGCCAAACCAGATATTTCTTTGCGAACTTCGACAGTTTTATGTGCTTGAAAATATCTGCTATTTTTCCTCTTCCTTTTGCCGTATAAAATTCCTGTCCCGGAAGCTGCTTGTAGTCGGCTTTGACGTAGGTTTCGTCGTCCATTATCACGCAGTCAAACTTGGTCAGCATCGTCGTGTACAGCCTTCGGGATCGCGCTTTGGCCGTCGTATTTTGTTTATCATCGCGATTTGGAGTCACTACCTTCTTGTAAGTCGATAGTCCGGCTCGTTTTTTTGGCTCGATGCACGGTTGTAGACGATACACCCAGCTTATTTGCGGCATTTCGGAGAGAGAGGTTAGGGTTTCGCTTGAAACTACCGGCAGCTCTCTTTGTCGTCTCAGCGGCTTCCGGTTTTCGATTTCCCCCCGATCCAGATTTCCTGGCTGTCGACAAACGTTCCCCAAACACTTTAATTTCATTTGTAACGGTTGATTTGGCAAATTTTAGCGATTTTGCCAGCTTTGCGTGCGAGTAGCTCGATTTTCGCGATGCGCGAGCAAAATTTTGATACGCTGCTCTTCTTGCTTGGACGGCATTTTGACAACTGAAGAGTGAATTCCAAAATCAAAATAGGAGCAACATTCTACACACACACACTTTCAAAATGAGGGGTGTTCAGGTTTTTTTAAATGCAAAATTGAAAGAAATACGTCAAGTTTATATTGGCCAAATTTTGACCGTATCGCCCTTTAATTAAGCTCTGTACTGGGTACCGGGCACTGTTAAATACTACGAAAAATAAAGAAGCAGATGTGCTGGCTAAAGAGGGCGCTCGTGGAACGAATAATGTTCTTGCGGAAGTTTTCTTCCGCTGTCTTAATATCTTTCTAGGATTCATATCAAATATGATGAACTATGGTATACGAGATGGGTCTCTTAAGAAGGTTGCAACCAGAAGGAAAACAACCGTAGGAATTGTAAAATTCTGATGACTATGAACTGATAGGATTTAAAGCTTCTACAGCAAGTTTCAACAGTAAAATGTTATTTTTGAAATGTGAATATTGGGACCTTTTTTTCGCAAAAATGTTCTTTTCTCGGCTGCCGAAATCAGATATATAATTTTCGAGACAATTTTTGGCAACAAACATGTTCCCGTCCAAAAATAACATTTTGCTCTTGAAACATGTTTGACGGGATCATATTCCTTCTCTGGAAATAATTGGCATAATAACTGGTAAGAATAGGCCTTACAGATACTGGCATTTGAAGATGATGTCTGAACCCAGAAGTTACGGAAGACTCGTATCATTTCTTATGCCAGTTTCTAGCAATATCCTTAAGAAGATTTTTGACTCATTTTTCTTTCAGGCTCTCACCGATCTGCATAATTGTAACTTAAGGAACATACTCGCCTTCATCGAGGTCTCTGGTGGCATGCTTAAAGCAACTCTAAGCACGGACAAATGGAAGTTCTTGAGCGACTTTAAAGGAGACAACCTTAGGAAGAAGAAGTTGAGAAAATTACCTCGAGGAATCACTAAGGATCTATAGAGGCCTAAGTGGATAGCAATTCCATTCTAGAATTGTTGTCATCGAACCTAACATAGTAGAACAATAACAATTTTCATTCCAGTTATAGTTTTTAGTGTAGGAAAGCCACACCCGACATTATTGTAAACCTTCCTTTGTAAGGCCTTCTAATACCACCCTCTGGTTGTATGTAGTACAAGCCTGCTGTTCACGTCATAAAAACTGCCCCCCACTGCCCAAATGAAATAAAATCAGCCATTATATCAAGTCGATCATTTGCCAGGAACCATTGCACATTGAAGCTTAATACATCTGTTCATCCGCATAAGTCAACTTACGATGGACGTGTTTTTGTATATAAACCTCGAAGTCATGGATACAAACGTTCTCCGTATAAAATGAGTCTTATCCAGTGATGTGGTACACGTAGCAAGTGAAAAGCCTCCTTTTAATAACTAACATTAGTTTGATAAACCAGAGAATACGAGTGACCAGCCCTCCTTCGTTTTTAAGCCTAGTTGCCATAGTCAGGTCATATACACGCAAATATGTGCTATGTATCCGCGTGTGGTTATCACATTGTTGCACAGCTCAGCCAAGGTATGTGCGTGCTTGAGTTATATGAACTACTTTGAGACGTGATGAAGTCCTATCCTTCTCAAAAAAAAGGTGATTCACATTTTAATTCCAATGCTGCTGTTGATGAAAGCTACGTCTAAATGCATCCAAGCGTATATTAGTGGAAAAGAAACTCTTGTGGTGCCCATAGCCATAGTCAGGCGCACTCATAAGAATAAGAAAGTTAAATAAGTGTGGAGTTAGAAATATGCCATATTATGTTTGAGATGCACTTCTATATCGATGCAATGCGATGAGTTAATAGTAGAAGGCAGAAGTATTCGTCAATGGTAGAAGAGAGAGAGAGAGAGAAAACTTTAAGGTAAATTTTCAATTTCCATAACAAATTCATGGGGAGTTGACGACGAAACAAGCAAATGGGCAGAGAGGCATGGATCAATAAGAGAGAGAAAGAGTATATCACAAATCTCTTAATGAGATGATTGAACAGTTTCACATGTCCTCTGCATAGTCAGGCACATTCATAAGTGTGGCGTTAGAAATATACCATATTATGTTTGAGATGCACTTGTATATCGATGCAATGCGATGGATTAACAGTAGAAGGCAGAAGTACTCGTCAATGGTAGAAGAGAGAGAGAGAGAGAGACAAATCTTTACGGTAAAATTTCAATTTCCATAAAAATTCACGGGGATTTGAAGACGAAACAAGCATATGGGCAGAAGGGCATGGAGCATGGAGAGAGCGAGGATGTATCACAAATCTGTTAATGAGATGATTGGACAGTTTCACATTTCCTTTGTACGGTGGGAACGACTGCAATGCAATGGTTATTATGCCCACTTTGCATACAAAAGGTCGTGGTTCCAATTCCTGCTTCCTCTCTCAGTAATGCTGGTGACATTTGTGAGTGTTTCAAAGCTTCGGACATGAAATCGAGCAGCACACAGTGATAAGAGGGAAGTTCTCCACTGTGGTATTACAAGGGTCTGAATAGCCTAAGTGAGCCTGAAATAACGAACTGCCACTATACCTAGCATAAGCTAACCACTTAGAGATATCTCAGGAAACCTGACCATGTATACGGACGGATCAAAGATGTAAGAAGGAAGGGGCAGCGGTATTTATTGCAGTGAACTGGGAATACGGGAATCTTACACGCTGATTGCAGTATTTTTCAGGCGGAGATTTCTGCGATCACTAAGGCTGCTGATTCGCTGTTTATGAGACCATTATTCAGAAGCGATATAAGCTTCTTCATCGACAGTCAAACAGCTATAAAAACCTTATGCAGCGCTGACATAAGGTCTAAGGTAGCCGCTGTTGTAGAGAACTCAAGGTTCTCACTGAATAGCATAATATTACTCTGTTTTGGATACCCTGGTGGGATAATAGGGAATGAGGAGACAGATGTGCTTGCTAAGGAAGGCGCTCGTGGAACGAAAAATGTCCTTGCGGATGTTCTTCCTCCATGGTTTCTTATCTCTACAGGATAAAAGTCAAATATGATGAACTACGGTGAAGACGCTGGGTCTCTTCGGAAGGTTGCGAGCAAACCAAGTTGATATGGGATGAAAAGAACCGAATGAGCTGCGAAATGTCGATGAACAGAGAGGAATTGCGGTCTTTGATTGGCATCATAACAAGTCATAACACACCTGGGAAACACTTGGTAGATGGTGTCTGGACCCGGAAGTTACGGAAGACTCGTACAACTTCCTGTATCAGTGTCCATAATTATCCTTTCGAAGAAACAAGATACTGGGCTCCTTTTTCTTTTAGGCTCTCACTGATCTGGGGGAATGCAGCTTAAGGAACATACTTACCTCCATCAGGACTTCTGGTTGTTCTAAGATTTCTGAGACAGTAGTCTCAGGACCACACATCGGAAGGAAGCAGCTGGAAAGATTACATCGAGGAATCACAGTAGACCTATAGTGGTCTATGTGGACATCAATTCATCACAAAATTGATGTCGTCATATACAACTTAACCTAGAGATATCTGCACACTGAAGGGGAGAATAAAGTGCAAACTAGTCTAGGCTTGGAGGAACCACCTTGGTACAATGGTTAGCATGATCGCCTTCCATACAAAGGTTCGATCCCAATTTCGACCGAACACCAACATATTTTTCATCTCTGGTTTCTTCCCTCTCTGATAACATTTCCGAGCATATCAAAGCCGTTATAAAAAGGAGGTTCCTTGTCATTGAGCTAAACATGGAATCATGGAATCATGGATTCATCCTAGACACCGCTGAGCATAAAATATGTAGCCAACATTTGGCTATCTTCTTTTAGTAGAGTTGGTGAGATTTCTGAGTATGTCAAAGATTCTGAAAGTAGTTACCGGGATCAATCGCCCTCTACGCGGATTGAACTGGCGCCCACACATAGACATCATTTCAATCTTTAATCAGGAATGTAATTCAATTGTACTCGTAGAGAATGACAAAAGCTTCGATGGATCAAATGCCAGCTATTTGTTTGGCACTTCTCTTTCCGCAGATACATACCTAGGTATCGAAAAGCCGATGAGTGTGCAAGAATGTTTCCGTCTTGTATACGGAAGTTCATGGTACCCTTCGTAGATTCAAGTGACCGCTTATCTCTTTTTAGATTCCTGAGCGTTTCAAAGATTCTCGAATTAATTTTTTATTCAATATAATACTTCATTCCAATACTATGTCTAAGCGCCAAATTTGGCTTTGTAGAGTTTCCGAATTGGAAATCCCTCTTTTCACTGCATACTGCTTGGACTGGCGACCTTATATATAGTAGTGCATGGGTTCCTTAATGCCACGAACCTCCAGTTCAAGGAAACGAGATGTTTCGACCCGGTCCAGTTCTATAGAGATTCAAGTTTCAGGCCTGTTGGATCATCTCACCATGCATGTGCTTTGTGATGTGAACATATTTGGGTCATTAATCCTACATTACTGGGTTAGAAGCTTCTCAGGAAGGTTGAAATACATGTCCAGAGCTGTGAACCAGCCTGAGTACCGCCAGTAGCTCCTGATGATTGTTGTTTCCGATCGAATGAAAAACTGACCTTAATTCGTTCAATTTAACTTTGATTCGTTCAAACGAACCCACTTCATTCCGATATGGAATGTTGAAATACCTGCCCGTAGCCGTGATAACACAGATTTTGTCTCTCTATATAACCTTTTCCCATCTTCGCTAATGGGAAGCGATTCAGTATTACCTCCTGAACTGTGTGAATCAGTCTTAGTACCGCCAGTAGCTCCTCATCGTTGTTGTTGCCGATCGAATCACAAACTGAACTTAATTCATTCACTTTAACTTCACTTCAACAGACAGAATCCTCCTTCCGACATGATTGGGGACTTTTGCACTTCCGCACTAAATAAGATGCTGTAGGGCCAAAGGGTGCAATGTGTCCTCTCTGACAACATCACCTCTTGCGGAAGGTGCTACTCAGGCATTCTTGAGTGACAATCTGCAGTGTGCACTTTCGTCATGATTTCTTCATCTTCTGTTGGCCGATATTCAGATGCGAGTAGCATAGTCTATCGAGGGTCTTCCTATTGACCAGCACCTTAAGGATCTAATTCACACATCCAACGTTCTTGGCGTCCTATTCCTAATACTATTAAATGTCACCCTAAAAATCGATTGATTCGTGATTGTGAATTCTGTAAATTATTCGGTATTCCAATACGGTTCGTGTAAGCACTATAATTTTTGCCACATTTTTCTTCGCGCTCCGTCTATCCGCGAATGTTTTTGCGTTCTCCAGTCTCGTCAAAAGGATCCCTCCTGATTGTGGTAAGAGTAGGTTAGTGCATTTCCGCAAGTGGGGGGTAATGTGCCATCACAGATAACATCATGGACTCGAGCTATCACAATGGACTGAATAGTTTAAGTGGACATGAAACTTAATCGGGCTGCCACCTTATCCTAACCTATGGACTCGAATTGGAAGTGTTCCTTAGGTGCTTTTGGGTGACAACCTGTTGGTTTCGCCATTGCGTGGCCTTGACAGCTGTAGTGTAAAGGTGACAACCTGTTGGTTTCGCCATTGCGTGGCCTTGACAGCTGTAGTGTAAAGTGTACGGTCAAAATTTGGTCAATATAAACTTGACGTAGTTCTTTCAATTTTGCATTTAAAAAACCTGAACACCCCTCATTTTGATGATGAGTGTGTGTAGAATGTTGCTCCTATTTTGATTTTGGAATTCACTCTTCAGTTGTCAAAATGCCGGCCAAGCAAGAATAGCAGCGTATCAAAATTTTGCTTGCGCATCGCGAAAATCCGAGCTACTTGAACGCACAGCTGGCAAAATCGCTAAAAGTTGCCAAATAAACCGTTACAAATGTAATTAAAGTGTTTGGGGAACGTTTGTCGACAGCCAGGAAGTCTGGATCGGGGGAAAGTCGAAAACCGGAAGCCGCTGAGACGACAAAGAGAGTTGCCGGTAGTTTCAAGCGAAACCCTAACCTCTCTCTCCGAGATGCCGCAAATAAGCTGGGTGTATCGTCTACAACCGTGCATCGAGCCAAAAAACGAGCCGGACTATCGACTTACAAGAAGATAGTGTCTCCAAATCGCGATGATAAACAAAATACGACGGCCAAAGCGGGATCCCGGAGGCTGTACACGACGATGCTGACGAAGTTTGACTGCGTGGTAATGGACGACGAAACCTACGTCAAAGACGACTACAAGTAGCTTCCGGGACAGGAGTTTTATACGGCAAAAGGAAGGGGAAAGGTAGCAGATATTTTCAAGCACATAAAACTGTCAAAGTTCGCAAAGAAATATCGGGTTTGGCAAGCCATCTGTACCTGTGGCTTGAAAAGCAGCATTTTCATAGCTTCCGGGACTGTCAACCAAGAAATTTACGTGAAAGATTGTTTGAATAAACGTCTGCTGCATTTCCTGAAGAAACACGGTTGTTCCGTACTGTTTTGGCCGGATTTGGCATCTTGCCATTACGGTAAAAAGGCCATGGAGTGGTACGCCGCCAACAACGTGCAGGTGGTTCCCAAGGACAAGAACCCTCCCAACACGCCAGAGCTCTGCCCAATTGAGAAATACTGGGCTATTGTCAAGCGGAACCTAAAGAAGACCAAAAAACTGCTAAGGACGAGCAGCAGTTCAAGGAAAACTGGCTTTCTGCTGCGAAGAAGGTGGACAAGGTGGCTGAAAATCTGATGGCAGGTGTCAAGCGTGAGGCCCGGCAATTCGGATTTGGGAAAGCGAAAGCCTAACTGAATATTTTTCCTGAATTTTATACTAATAGAACTTGAAAATGAAATTTAATTTGATTTTTTAAATAAACGATTTCACCGATTTACCAAATTTTGACCGTATCACCCTTTAGTATTGACTTGCAGATCTCTTGGAACGTCTCCTGGTCTTTGTTGTTCCATGTGTTCTCGGAATCTTGTTTAAGCACCCAACTTTATTCTTGGCAAGTTTTCTAAAGAGAAACAGACAATCAAACCTCACTCCAAGAAGCTTTGGATTCGTGATAGAGGGAATCCTCAGATGTCGAGCTCCCATAATTCTTCACATTCAAATACGTTTTTTCGCCCGATCGCTCGGTAATGTCTGTCATGCTTTCATTTCCCCTCAGATATTCGTTGATAAGCTCGTGTTCTCTGATCTCTTATTATTGGTGTCCTACTTTACACATTCCGTGATCACCCGTAGTATTGTGATGTGGTCCGGTATTCGGAATAAAATCTTAGTGTCTGAAAACATCACGCATAGGCTCATTCCCAACCTCTCGCTAAAGATCGATCCATAGCCTTCCCACGAATCTTAGATTATGATCCATCCTACAACTCATCATCCATCGTTCTGGAGTCCAAAGCTCCCAGTGCTGGCTTTGTGGAGGTAGGAAGCCACCTACTTGCAATGGTTTGTAAGCCCGCCTTACATAGAAAGGGTCATGGGTTCAAGCCCAGTTTCGAGCGAACACCAAAAGGTTTCCTGCGGTCTCTATGATGCGACAAAGCTTCTCTAAGTTTTCAGCGCCGGACCCGATCTCTTCACAGAAAAAAATTTCACGAAAATTTTTCCAATTAAAATTTTAATTGAGTTTTAAAAAATATTCAATTAAAAATTTAATTGATTCAACAAATTTTTTAATTGAAACAAAAATCAATCACAAAAATTAATAGTATCAATTAATTTTTTAATTGGATCAATTAATTTTTTAATTGGCCTTCAATTAATTTTTTTAATTGATACTATCATTTCTGTGATTGAAGACGTTTCAATTAAAAAATTAATTGGATCAATTAATTTCGTGATTGAACCAGAAAAAATTTTTTTTGTGTGTTGTCATTAAGCTAAACATAGAATCGAGCAGCACTCATTGGTAAGAGAGGAGTTCACAACTTGTGGTATCACAATGACGTAGGTAAGCTTAAAATAATGGGCTGTCACTATACTTAACCTAACCTATCCTCTGGGGTAATCGGTGATTTCTGTTTCCTCGCCCACCCTCGCCGTTTCCCTATTATCCATTGATGGTTTGTCATGATTCGTGTTTCGAAGGTGATAGGCGTTTTCAAATCCCTCTTTGCTCAACTACCTTCATAGATTGTGATCGGGTTAATCATAGTTTTGGAGACGGTATACTTCCCTGCGGAGCTAGCTTGAAGTTTTAAGATATTTTGACAATGCCGACGACTTATGAGCTTGATTATAGAAATCCATGTTTTTTTTTCAAAATTCCCACATTTCACTGGGAAACGAGTACAGGCATTTGAGATGGTCCACAAGGATATCCTCTCTTCCCCTTGCATAAAAAGAACTGTCACACTTTCAATCACAAATCAGCTGCTGTGAATTTATTCTTCCTTGGTCCGTTGTAAACCACATTCATCATCTGTACGTCAATGATGTCGATGATGATGATGGGTATTGAAGATGATTCCCGATATGTTTCCTTACTTTTGGATAACATTGCCAAGCCAAAGGAAACACAACGACTATCTTGGCCTATACTTAGGGGCAAATATAAAAAAGCCATACGGAATCGGGATTTCACTTCAACTTATTTTATTTTGGAAGCAGGGGAAACAAACGTTTCGATTATTGAAAACAACACGTTCATCCACTTCACGTATTGAGGGCGTAGACTTTATAACGAGACTTATTTTGGGGGGTATGCGAGCACATTTACTTGTCTTTACACACAACCAACCAACCAACCAGCTAGTCAACCATCCATCCATCGAAGCTTTTACACATCGTTTGTTTCGTTCACTACATGGGGATAAGAATGATGAGGACGATGCCGATGATGATGATGTTGACCTGAGTGTTGTTGGAATGGATGAATTGTGTGCTTGCTACAAGTGGCCCTCTCTCACATTATGGCACGTTTACCTGGTCTAAGTACCCATGTGGTTTATGTGTGCAACGTCCATCCAGCCATGCTTAGAGGTTTGCAGATGTTGCACCTTTTTTCGCATTATCGAGATATGGCGGCGTATGTTACACTTCAATCCTTGCTCCTTGATCGCCTCTGTTATTTTGTTTTGGAAAGTTCTCCAACTAAGCTTGCGAAGAATTTTCCCAAAAAGAAACCAATTTTGTTGAGGTTTTATTTGCCTTCGATGGGGGCTGGTAAGACAATTGATGATTGTTCTCTTCGTTATTGGAAATTGAAGAGTTGAAGGAGTTAGTTATGTATTTAGGTTAATATCGAAATCCTTCGACGGAATCTTCCGAAAATAGATCTGCGCCATAATATTTCCATACACGCCTCCGAGCGTCAGATGCATTATTCGAATGAGATAATATGAAGCCACAACTATCAACTCATCAAATGTGCAAAATGTTGCTAAATTTCCAAATCATCCAGGGAGACATGCTTGAAATCCTCACGACATTTGTCACCAATTAATGAGTTGGCAATGTGTGTGTCCCCTTAAAGATGGAAGGCACTATTCTTACCTAAACCTACCGGAGGAGATCTTATTCGCCATGAAAACTAAAGCGACGACCTCACATTAAGCGAATTCCCATGAATTTGCAATTACCCACAACTAATTAGCGCCCCAGGCGTATATCTGTCATCACCATGTAGAGATACACAAGTGAGATTTCTTAGCGCATCATGCACTATTGGGATTATTTGCAAATGGAGGTGGAGTATTAAATGCGGCAAGTGAGGTTGGAATATGTATTGGAATTGTTCCTAAATTAGAGTAGCTGTTGGGATTGCTTATTTAGGATTTTTTTTCACATTTAAGGACTGTGATTTATACTCAGACGAAGATGCAAGTTCCTTATAATAAAGAAGGAAACTGGAGTGCTCAGATGAACGGCAGGTCTTCGGTAGCAAAGTTAGGTTAGGTGTATTGTGGTATCACCAGTTGTGAACTTCACTCAATGAGTAGTGCCCGATTTAATGGTTCAATGACAAGGGACCCCGATTTTGGATACTCATAAATGTCACCATTTGAGAGAGGATAATCCACCGCTGAAGGGAGCTTGTAGATAAAATGATCAGTTCCTTCCAGGGCTCTGCGATTTCAACGCTGCCAAAAACTTATTATTATATGCCCCAAAGTCTTGGAGGGCTAAAGATATGAACATCTTTTTTGGACAGAGGATAACCGCTGTTAAGATTCTAGTGATTGATATAGTTCGTCGATAACCTGCTATTAGCAAACATGTGGAACTAGCCACCAAGCATGTTGGAGAAATAAAATTCTGAAGGTAAAGACAAGAAGACGGTTATGGTGGCATAAAAGGGCGTCCTTCGATAGATTACACTGCTCCCATCTGGACTCCGATGTTTGTGACACACTATGAGGAACTACATACGAACCAGAATATTGCGCTTAAAATCTCTACAGGTTGTCACTGAAAAGCACTTGATGAGCACATTCAGCACGAGTTCAAGGTCATATCAGTGTAGACACATTGAACACTTCTGAACTTATTAAGGTACCGATGGTTCAGAGAGATGATCAATCGTTGAAAATACGATAAAATTAACCAGGGTCGTCCTATCTCTGAACCAAAATTAAATGAAATCTAACTCTTTCTGAAGCGAATGGTAACAGGAGACTAAAATACGATAGTATTTTTCGGAAATGATCCTGGTGTATATGTGGTGAAGCTCAACAAAAGGGCGGTAATGTTATACTGAGGGTCTGGTGCGATTGCAAAGGTATCATCCTCTCAAGGCTTCTCCAGTCTTGTCGAACGATCGATCTTATATTTCCAAACCATATTAAATTTGGAACCAATGACAGCTTTAATCATTCCAAAATTAGGAAGAGATCTTGCGAATAAACAACCCCCGTTAGGTTCGACTTTAGATAGGAAACAAACTCACTTTGTTAACTGTGTTGTCCTTGGTAGAAGACCACCTCCCATCAATGAAGACGAGAAAAAATTGTCCAACCGAATATCTCCTTTAGGTTCGACTTTAGGTAGGAACCGAACTCACTTGGTCATCAGATGAGCGATGAGGAAATACAGGTTACATGCTGGCTACTTAATACAGCGTTGTTCTTGATGGATGACCATCTCCCACCAATGAAGACGAGAGAAGGTTGTCTAGGGACAAGATCGATGATATCCCAACTCTGGTCTAAAATCTCTAGGTAGCTAAACATCATCTGATTGGAGACAACATCGATGAGGGGATACAGGCGGTACTGCAAATGTCTTACACGGAAGCAGTTCAGTAGGTATTACTGGTCAATCGGTGCAGTGTTTTCCTTAGTGCAAGGAATTGAAGACGGAAGAAGGTTGTCTAGAGAGACTAGATCGGGGTTTTCTCAGCTCCAGCCTGGTACCTTTAGGTACCTAAAAAGCTACTAAGCTTCTAAGCGTGCTAGGTGTTTTCCTTAGTGCAAGGATTTGAAGACGGGAGAAGGTTGTGCCAGGTATTGTTAGTTGGGGCATATGGGACTTTTCCGACCCACATACACCTAATTAAGTTCCGAAGCAATGAACACTTTAACCACGTCAATATTTGTGGAGAATCTTTCGAAAGAACCACCTCCATCAGGTTTGACTTTAAGTAAAGGGTGATACGGTCAAAATTTGGTCAAGGGAAAACGCGTGTAAACGCATGTATATCGGTGAAATCGTTTATTTAAAAAATCAAATTAAATTTATTTTTCAAGTTCAATTAGTACATATAAAATTCAGGAAAAATATTCAGTTAGGCTTTCGATTTTCCAAATCCGAATTGCCGGGCCTCACGCTTGACACCTGCCATCAGATTTTGTACAGCCACCTTGTCCATCTTCTTCGCCGCAGAAAGCCAGTTTGCCTTGAACTGCTGCTCGTCCTTAGCAGTTTTTTTGGTATTCTTTAGGTTCCGCTTGACAATAGCCCAATATTTCTCAATTGGGCGGAGCTCTGGCGTGTTGGGAGGGTTCTTGTCCTTGGGAACCACCTGCACGTTGTTGGCGGCGTACCACTCCATGGCCTTTTTACCGTAATGGCAAGATGCCAAATCCGGCCAAAACAGTACGGAACAACCGTGTTTCTTCAGGAAAGGCAGCAGACGTTTATTCAAACACTCGTTCACGTAAATTTCTTGGTTGACAGTCCCGGAAGCTATGAAAATGCTGCTTTTCAAGCCACAGGTACAGGTGGCTTGCCAAACCAGATATTTCTTTGCGAACTTTGACAGTTTTATGTGCTTGAAAATATCTGCTACCTTTCCCCTTCCTTTTGCCGTATAAAACTCCTGTCCCGGAAGCTGCTTGTAGTCGGCTTTGACGTAGGTTTCGTTGTCC
The DNA here is from genome assembly GCF_050003625.1 of Haematobia irritans. Lineage (NCBI taxonomy): Eukaryota > Metazoa > Arthropoda > Insecta > Diptera > Muscidae > Haematobia > Haematobia irritans. Next base: position 246,146,860 of record NC_134397.1, on the reverse strand, counting down.
AATATCACGCAGTCAAACTTCGTCAGCATCGTCGTGTACAGCCTAAACTCTCTTGGCCATATAATCGGTGAAAACAGCGATTAGGGGGAAAAAGTGGCATTAAAACTGGTTCACAAGGAAGCAATTCAGGAGGCAATGCTGGTAAATCGGTACAGGAAAGTACGAAACACATCCATCAGGTTCGAGGATGAGGGAATAAAGACTGAATTGAAGCTAGTTCACACGGAAGCAATACCGGAGGCAATAATGGCCAATCGGTAAAGAGTTGTCCATGGTGGAAGGCCATCGATGCTATCCCAGCAAGTCTGAAGTCTCTAGGTACCTTAGCAGTTACGCTCCTGATTGTGCCACAATTAGGATGATTCATCCGAACAAGCCACAACCATGAGGTAGGCGACAACAGTCATGAGGAGACACAGTTAACATTGAAGTTGTTTAACACGGAAGCGATTTAGGTGTCATTGATGGCCAATCGGTACAGAATTTTTTGGACAACTTCCCATCCAGGAACCGCTCCTGAATCCAGCAATTTAGCATGAATATAGAAAATGCAATCACTCACTATACATCATCAGGCATTTTTTTTGATCCTGTAGATCTCACACTTGAATGCCTATGGATGCATTCAGTTGTGGCAGATCGCTATTTCGAATTGCAAAATTTCAATTCTAGAACAATTATAAATTTTTGAAAATTACGCCCTATGACAAGTCCATATTAAACAAGTATATAAAGCAGTAAATTCGGCCGGGCCGAATCTTAAATACCCACCACCATGAATCAAATATAATAGTTTACTTTGAAAACTCTTCGTCGTAGTGGGTTACTTGATAATATATAGAATTGTAGGGGATTTGATGACAAATCTTCTCCCAAGCAAGTCAGTTCCCGAAGACAAACTTTAAAGATTTTACCTATGAAGATC